>NC_056626.2:54368493-54694743 GCF_002870075.4 Lactuca sativa | reverse complement strand
AAAATAAAATTTGATTCTTCATCCATTACAAAATATATAGTTATAAATATAGAATATACCTTCAGAATCAGATAACATTTAAGTGTATCACAAATATTCTATAAGAATGAGGGTTGTGATACAAACTTACTGAAACCTTTATTTACAAATAACCCTAATGAAAACACAAAATCCATAACCTAAAATTATTTTAATATAAACAAAGAGTCTAATAGAATAAACTCCTTAATATTCCTATAACAATTCTTGTAGAATATGTTTCCTCATATCATAATCTGAAAAGAAAATTTAGAAGATTCTTTAAGAATGTGTGTAGGTATACAAACTCCATGAAACCATTATTAACAAATAATGCTAACAGAAAAACAAAATTCTTGAGTCTACGTATTGGAGATCACCAATAAAGAAAATTGATTTACAGAATTGGAAACAAGTTGTAGGCTGTTTAAAATCGAATTATAGATTAGAGAATATCACAAACAAAAATCTTATTCACCAATACACTAAATCGTTTTAGATGTGGAAAAGAACAAATTAACTTACCTTGAACAAAATCATGGCATGTGATTATCAAAAACTAAAATTGCACTAGTTTTGATTTATTGATAAGAGAAGATCGATGATGATGTTTTATGAAATCAATTTACTTATCGGAGAAAGTTGATGAAGAAGAAAGAGAAAGACAAAAAATTGGTAATGTTGTTATAGCTAATTTGAGGGCCATAGATGAATGTGATTAATTAATATATAGGTTACTTTACCCAAATGATTGGTCTAGAAATGGTCATAGTTCACATAATATATAGGGTTTATATATGCACCTAATTCTCTTTTTCTCTCTTTCTCTTTCTCTCTCTCTCTCTCTCTATATATATATATATATATATATATATATATATATATATATATATATATATATATATATATATATATATATATATATATATATATATATATATATATTTCAAATTAACGTTATCTTTTAAAATGTTTATTTATTTTTTAAAATCATTGTTTACAGAAATTGTTCCCAAAATTCAAATTAAATAGTTTAAGTTCAAAAGGTTGCTAATATCATAGCATAAGATGAGTATATATATATATATATATATATATATATATATATATATATATATATATATATATATATATATATATATATATATATATATATGATTAGATTCATGTGAGACAGCCTAATTTTGTGAAACCGTGAAACGTATTTTTTTTATTATTTTTTTTAGTTAAATCAAGTTCCAAAAATAATATTTAAAAAAAGAATTTTTGGATTTTTCCATTTATTTTGCATTTTAAAATTATTTTTTATAATATGAACAGTGTAATATTCTATTAGAATATTTCAAGTATTTTTCAAAAAAAAAATGGAATTTTTTAATTTTTTTTTTATTATTTTTTTTAGTTAATTCAAGTTCCGAAAATTATATTAAATTTTTTTTAGATTTTTCCATTTATTTTGCATTTTAAAATTATTTTTTAGAATATGTCAGTGTAATATTCTATTAGAATATTTCACGTATTTTAAAAAAAAACAGGATCTTTTTTTTACTTTTTAATTTTTTTAGTTAATTCAAGTTCCGAAAATAATATTTAAAGAATGAATTTTTGGATTTTTCCATTTATTTTGCATTTTAAAATTATTTTTAGATTTGGTCTCACGGTCTCACAAAATTAGAATGGTCTCAAATGAACCTGAACTATATATATATATATATATATATATATATATATATATATATATATATATATATATATATATATATATATATATATATATATATATTACTTTCACATCTTTTTTCTCATTATCAACAAATTATAAAAAAAGTGTCACTAACAGGAGCGGATACATAATGTTTTAGTAGGGGTGACACTAAAAAAAATTTCCGAATACATCTAAATTAATAGTGACAATCGTATTTTAAGCCGGTGCACCTAATAGAAAAAACATAAAAAATAAACATAACTTTTTTTTACACTATGTGTCGGAATCGGAGCAGTGACCCGGGACCCCCGGGCTCCACTAAAGTCCGCCTCTGGTCACTAAGTCACCTAATATGATCCTAATACGATATAATCTGTATTTATTCATACTAAAAAAATTATCCATTTAAATCCAATTGTGTTTAAACTCATATCCTAGCTCATTGGATCCTTACCCATTTTACGAGTTTGTATTTAACATTTTGACTAATGGAAAAACAAAAAATATTATGATAACATGGCTTAATTTTTTTGTTTTGGTTTTATGATAATTAACTTGATTTATTACTTTTAAATAACAAAAAAATTCATCTATATTAAAAATATTTAATTATAAATAGAATTTTATTTAAATAATATATAAAAAATGATAATTTTCATTGATCACATCAATTAACAAATAATATAGTTTCAACTTCAACAATATATGTCTTAGTTTTTCTATAATTAATGACTTAAAAGATACCATGGTTTGCTTAGTGATTACATTTAAGCAACAATGTTTTTCTATAAATATTTTGAACATTGAACTTATTTCATTTGTTTAAAACAAAGATAATATCATCGATTTTTGTAAATAATATTACCTTTTTGTTTTAACATATATGAAGCAAATTCAATAGTCAAATATATCAAAAAAAAATATTGACTAAATATAAACACCAAACAAAATATGTTACCTTTTTAATTCATTAATCCTAATATTTATCATAAAACAAACATAATTTTTAATGCCAAAATTTAAGTCCTAAAAATTTAAGAGTTAAGAATGGTGATACTATTAAAACAATAATTTTTAATGCCAAAATAGTTGTCCTCTTGCTTTCTCTCATGCTTTGAAGACTGCTCTTTACAAGGTGATTGCCCAACCTGGCTCGGTGGAGGCATGTATGTGTTTGTTACTTCTTCCTCGCTGCACACTGTAGGTGTTTAGTCCCAAAAATAGACAAGAATGTAAGTCTGGGAATAGAAAATCCTTACGACAAAGCTCCATCCTGAAGTCCTTGGATACATGGGGGAAGGAAAGTGGTATCATGAAGTTAGTTCAAAATATGTTAGATAATCCCGAGGTTGGAGCTATAAGACAGTGTTGAGGCATCCTTTAGAAGGAGTCTACATCAAGTAACACCAACATCAGACAGTGTCTCCGTAAGGTTGCAGATGGGCATTTTACCGCAGTAGTGAAAGTGTTATGCTCATCGGGTGTTGCACCATATAATGGTGATACTATTAACGCTTTGGAGGACAAGCACCCTTTCAGGCCACCCCCATCCATGTCGAGCCCCATAATTTTTTAACCTCCCCTTGTAGCAGACTTTGACTGTATATTTGGTTGCATCAAATCCGTAACAGCTCGGATTTTCAGGTATTTTATTCTTTTGATTTTTTTGGTGTTTTGAGGGGGGACTCGGAGAGTTGGAGCTCAGACTCGCCGAGTAGGGTCGCGATTCTGGACGCGGGATTCGTCTGGACTCGGCGAGTCCACGCTGTTTAATGAAACCCTAAATTTCTCGGGTTTGGGACCTATTTAAAGGGCCTTATGGCCGTCATTTGCACCCAACAGTCCATAGAGAGAAACCCTAGTGTGCTTTAGCGATTTGAGAGAGAAAGGAAGCATTTCTTGACATTTGTGTGTTGTTTAGCAAAGAAGAGGGAGGTTCTAGCCAAGAGGAGGCAAAGGAGACCTGCTATTCGGTGGATTTGAAGCTTAGCCCTTCAATCTAAAGGTATGATTTCGGCTCATCTCCTGTTTTGTGAAGTATAATTGATTTTAGGGTTTCTTGTGACCTTGTTGAGTTGATTGGATGGCCAAATAGTCCCTTGCTAGTGATGAGACTTCGGATCTGGATCCATAGAGGTCCAGAGAGCCTCATTCATCAAGCTTTATAGAGAACAATGGAGGTTATGACCTTGAGTAGTGAGATTTGTTGATAATTCTTCATATATGGTCATATAGAGGTTGTTTATGCACCAAGTCTGGGGCTTTACGTGGTGAATCAGTCTAGGAAGGCCAGATCTATGAATTGTTGGAATAGATCTGACCTTAGAAGCAAGTTTGAGTGATTGCATGGCATGGACTCGCCGAGTCCGATGAGCAGACTCGGCGAGTAGCTTGAAGATTGCCTTGGACCGGCCAGTGAGTGGTCCAGTCGATTCATGGGTTGACTCAGTGAGTCAGGGCGAGTTAGAGAGGGTTGTCAAGTGGACTAAGTCGAGCTGGGACTCGCCGAGTCGTTCTTGAGACTCGGCGAGTTGAGTCGGGGTGGCCCCGCGATTTCTGCCAGGTGAAACTCGTCGAGTCAGGGGGAGTACTCGACGTGTAGAAAGGGAATCCTAGAGAGTTGGTGAGAACGTCTAGACTCGCCGAGTTGCCGTGTGCACTCGCCGAGTCCGGTCAAAGCTGACCGTTGACCGTTGACCGTTGACATGTGTTGACTTCTTAGGGATAGTCAACCTTAGAGATAAAAAGTGCTAATTAGAGTCATGTGATGTTATAGGAGGATTAGAGCTCGGAGGATCGAGCACGAGGGATTTCCAGGATTCGTGAGATACCGAGTCACGCGAGGTGAGTCTTCTCACTATACTATACCTTGAGTAGGTAATCAGAGCTATGTGTTAGTGTATGTATGTTATGTATGTGCCATGTGTTGTACTGCATTATTTCTATGTGATTTATGCTGTGCATGATTTCAAAGTTGGAACCGGAAGGTTCCTAGAGTTAGAACCTGAGGGTTCACAGAGTTGGGTGCACGGACCCATAGAGTTATAGCCTCGAGTGGCTAATATGTGTTTTATGTGTGGTATTTTGGGGAACTCACTAAGCTTCGTGCTTACAGTGTTAGTGTTGTTGTTTCAGGTACTAGCGATGACCGTGGGAAGGCGCCGGCTTGATCTGTACACACACAGGGGACTCTGATATATTTATGTGATCTTGGGATTTGTATGATACAGATTAGAATTTGAAACTTAATGTTTTTATGAAATTAAATGAGAAATGTTTTTTTTATATTGCGAAAAATTATTTTGAAATCCACGGTGTTACAAGTTGGTATCAGAGCCTTGGTTTGAAGGATTCGAGTACACCTTCGGACGTATTTGAACTCAAACTGAGGATTTGAGATGTATTTTCAAAAAGAGTAAAAGATTTTTGCAAAACGCAGAGCAAGAGATGTGTGTACGATCAGTCAGCGCCCGAACGGTGATTTCCTAAAATACCTTTATATATTATGTGATATTGATATTGATATGATGTATCCGCATGCTAGAGTAGGCTAGGTATTGCTATTAGGACTAGAGTGGCCTGATTTGTGATGCCTTAGCCTAGGGAGAGGTGAGCTGCTATGAGATGCTTGAGAGTGAGTAGGTAGCAGCGAGGGACTTATGAGAGATCTATTAGAGAGAGTGGTCTATGCATGATAGAGTACTTGAGACCTGGGATCCAAAGAGAAGGACTTGGAGTGTATTCTGGTGCGGTGCGGACAGTAGTATTGGGCCCGTACTACTGGAAGCACCGGAGCGGTGTGCAGCCCAAGTCAGAATCTTTGGAATGCCAAGAATCAAGGAGGAAAGAGTTGACGAGTGTGAGCATACTCGTGTGGATTCTAATTTATCGTATGTTGTATTTCAGAGGTAGATCATGGTGAGGACACGTTTGATGCCCGAGAGCAGTGGTACCAGTGAGGAGGAGATCCGCCGGATCATTCAGGAGGAGGTGGCTGCGGCCATCAGGGTAGAGATACCGGAGATGTTTGGGTCTATAAAGACCACATTGATTGAGACGTTTGATGAGCGTTATGCCGCTCTTTCTGAGGCTGCTGCTGCAACGGCTACCGCAGCGATTGCTGCTGCGAGGCCGCATGGTGGGGATGCGTTGCTGTTCCGTGAGTTCAGCAACACAAAACCACCAGAGTTTGATGGTACTCAGGATCCGGTGGCAGCTATGAGGTGGATATCTGATATCGAGGGGTGTTTCTTCACTTGCTCGTCTTATGAGCATTTGAAGGTCCGGTTCGTGCTGAACCAGCTTCGCTTGGGAGCGAAGGACTGGTGGAAGTTTGTGACGGCGCATTATACGCCTGCTGAGCTTTCTGCGGTGACCTGGGAGAGGTTCACCACCATGTTTCGGGATGAGTACGTTCCCCAGGTGGAGAGGGAGCGTTTGGCATAGGAGTTTCTGACCCTCAAGCAGGGTACTGAGTCTGTTACAGCGATCACGAGGATGTTCCACGAGAGGGCGATGTTCTGCCCTGAGCACGTGTCCACTGAGCAGGCACGTATGAGCCGCTACTTGAGCATCTTGAGGCGGGATATTCGGGAGTTCGCTGCGAACTCCTCGTACCGGACATTTGCCGAGCTTCAGGCAAATGCCCGGAAGAGGGAGATTGAGCTTGAGACTCAGGCCAGGGAGGAGGCGGAGTCTCAGGGGAGGGATCGACGACCGGCACAGTCGCAGCCGGCCGCCAAGCGGGCCAAGCCTGCTGATCCCAGACCAGGGAGCCAGAAGGGTCGCACTTGCGGAAAGTGCGGCAAGGGTCATGACGGAGTTTTCCGAGCGGGGTCTTGCTACAAATGTGGCAAGGAGGGGCACATGGCCAAGGACTGCCCCAAGGGGTTTGCAGTGTGTTTTCACTGCAACCAGACCGGACACCGGAAGGCCGAGTGTCCGCAGTTGCGCGGAGCATCTTAGGGGTCTGCTCCTGCCACCATCAGAGCTACAGAGAGTCGGCCTGTGAAGGCCGAGACGCCGAGAGCTCGAGGGAGAGCCTTTCAGCTGACTGCGGAGGAGGTCCGCGCTGCGCCCGATGTTGTGGCTGGTATGTTTCCTTTCGTGTATTTATTTTGATATTGAGATGTTATGCTTATATTATGTTATGCGTAGGTACCTTTCTTGTGAATTCTGTACCTGTTTAGTGTTATTTGACTCGGGTGCGAGTCGGTCTTTTGTATCTTTGGCCTTTGGTCAGCATATCAGTGTTAGTCGTGAGGCATTGAGTCGGCCTCTGAGAGTTTCCATAGCTGATGATAGAGTGATCTGTGCCATGGAAGTTTTCCGGGGATGTGTGTTAGAGATTTTCGGGGTTGAGTTTCCGATTGATCTGATTCCTATTGCGATGGGTGATGTTTGTGTCATTGTGGGCATGGACTGGTTGAGCCGATTCGGCGCGGTTATCGACTGTGAGCGTCAGCTGGTGACTATACGAGACCCTAGTGGGGGAGTTCTTTCGGTGTACGGCGAGGGTACCCGTTCGGGATCAGCCTTTTGTTCGGCCGCTAGGGCGAGGCAGTGTCTACAGCAGGGCTGTAAGGGTTTTGTGGCGTATGTGTTGGATACGCGGGCGACTTCCGAGAGACCAAGTTCAGTTGAGGAGGTACCGGTGGTGCGTGAGTTTCCAGATGTCTTTCCCGAGGAGCTGCCGGGAGTACCTCCTGTGAGGCAAGTGGAGTTTGGTATTGATTTGGTTCCGGGGGCCGCGCCTATAGCTAAGGTGCCTTATCATCTTGCACCTCCAGAGATGCAAGAGTTATCCTCGCAGCTTCAGGAGTTGCTGGGGAAGGGATTCATTCGGACGAGCAGCTCGCCGTGGGGAGCACCTATTCTGTTCGTCAAGAAGAAGGACGGTTCACACCGGATGTGTATTGATTACCGGGAGTTGAACAAGCTGACGGTCAAGAACCGTTACCCGTTGCCGAGGATCGACGATTTATTTGATCAGTTGCAGGGAGCATCTTGGTTTTCCAAGATCGACTTGAGGTCGGGATATCATCAGGTGAGAGTGCGGGATGAGGACGTCCAGAAGACAGCATTCAGGACGCGATATGGGCATTATGAGTTTGTGGTGATGCCTTTTGGGCTCACCAATGCCCCGGAGGTGTTCATGGATCTCATGAACAGGGTATGCAGGCCGATGTTGGATCGGTCGGTAATTGTATTTATCGATGATATTCTGGTGTATTCGAGATCGAGAGAGCAGCATGAGGAGCATTTGAAGGAGGTCCTTGGGGTATTGAGATCGGAGAAGCTTTATGCAAAGTTCTCCAAGTGTGATTTCTGGTTACGGGAGGTCCAGTTCCTAGAACATCTCGTTAACCAGGAAGGGATTCTGGTCGATCCGGCCAAGGTTGAGGCGGTTATGAGTTGGGAGGTGCCAAAGTCACCCTCTGAGATCAGGAGCTTCCTTGGATTAGCAGGGTATTATCGGAGATTTATCAAGGATTTCTCCAAGATCGCAGTGCCGCTCACCAGATTGACCCGGAAGGGTGTTGCATTCTCATGGGGTCCTAAGCAGCAGACCTCCTTTGAGACACTTCGTCAGAGGTTGTGCGAAGCCCCGGTATTAGCTCTCCCGGAAGGGATGGAGGATTTTGTAGTATATTGTGATGCATCGATTTTGGGGTTGGGTGCGGTATTGATGCAGAGGGGTCATGTGATAGCATATGCATCGAGGCAGCTGAAGCCTCATGAGACGAGAAATCCTACGCATGATCTAGAGTTGGGGGCAGTAGTGTTCGCCCTCAAGATTTGGCGTCACTACTTATATGGGGTTCGGTGTACGATATACACAGACCATAAGAGCTTGAAGTACTTGATGGATCAGCCCAATCTAAATATGCGTCAGAGGAGGCGGTTAGATGTGGTCAAGGATTATGATTGTGAGATCCTGTACCACCAGGGCAAGGCCAATGTGGTGGCCGATGCGTTGAGCCGCAGGGCAGAGAGCACTCCATTGCGAAATGTATGTTTGAGATTGACCATGATAGCTCCAATGTTGGATGCCATTCGTGGGGCACAGGCCGAGGCTGTGCAGCCGGAGATGCAGAAGAGGGAACGGGTCGTTGGTTTGGTTTCAGAGTTCGTTACGGATGGTCGAGGGCTTATGACTTTTCTGGGTCGGATTTGGGTACTGTTTGTGTGTGGTACGCGCACTTCCTTGATGGAGGAGGCTCATCGGTCGAAATTTTCGATCCATCCGGGGGCTACGAAGATGTATTTGGATTTGAGGAAAGAGTATTGGTGGCCCTGTATGAAGAGGGACGTCGCATGGTTCGTTGAGAGGTGCTTGACCTGCCGTAGGGTTAAGGTCGAGCACCAGAGACCGCATGGCAAGTTGCAGCCATTGGAGGTTCCCGAATGGAAGTGGGAACAGATTGCTATGGATTTCATCACCAAATTGCCGAGGACTGCCAGAGGAGTTGATGCAATTTGGGTGATTGTGGATAGGTTGACGAAGAGCGCTCACTTCCTTGCCATCAGTGAGAGTTCTTCAGCGGAGAAGTTGGAAGAGTTATATGTGAGAGAAGTGGTATCACGGCATGGGGTGCCGATCTCGATTGTTTCAGACCGTGATGTGCGCTTCACTTCCAGATTCTGGAAGAAATTTCATGAGGAGTTGGGTACTAGATTGCATTTTAGTACCGCATATCATCCCCAGACAGACGGTCAGAGTGAGCGGACGATTCAGACGCTTGAGGACATGCTTCGAGCATGTGTGTTGGATTTCGGGGGTAGCTGGGATGTGTATTTACCCTTGGCAGAGTTTTCCTACAACAACAGCCAGCATTCGAGCATTGGTATGCCACCCTTTGAGTTGTTGTATGGTAGGAGGTGTCGGACCCCCATTTGCTGGGGAGAGGTTGGGCAGAGAGTGATGGGCAGTACAGAGATCGTGCTTTAGACGGCAAAGCAGATTCAGCAGGTCAGACAGAGGTTATTGACCGCCCAGAGCCGACAGAAGAGTTACGCAGACAGACGCCGGTCCGAGCTTGAGTTTCAGGTCGGCGACTTCGTTCTCCTGAAGGTCTCTCCTTGGAAAGGAGTGATTCGATTCAGGAAGAGAGGCAAGTTGGGGCCCCGATATATTGGGCCATTTCGCGTGATTGCAAGGGTAGGCCGGGTAGCCTATCGTTTGGAATTGCCATCAGAGTTGGGGCAAATCCACGACACTTTCCATGTGTCGCAATTGAGGAAATGTATTGCCGATGAGTCGGCAGTAGTTCCATTAGGGGATATTCAGGTGGATGCGAGCCTGAATTATGCCGAGAGACCAGTAGCCATCAGAGATCGGAAGATCAAGGTTCTGAGGAACAAGGAGGTACCTCTGGTGTTGGTTCAGTGGCAACACCGGAAGGGATCAGAGATGACCTGGGAGCCGGAGCACGAGATGCGGGAGTAGCATCCGGAGCTATTTTCAGAGCGAGACTTCGAGGGCGAAGTCTAGTTCTAGTGGGGGAGAGTTGTAACAACCCGGATTTCCAGGTATTTTATTGTTTTGATTTTTTTGGTGTTTTGAGGGGGGACTCGGCGAGTTGGCGCTCAGACTCGCCGAGTAGGGTCGCGATTCTGGACGCGTGATTCGTCTGGACTCGGCGAGTCCAGGATATGGACTCGGCGAGTCCACGCTGTTTAACGAAACCCTAAATTTCTCGGGTTTGGGACCTATTTAAAGGGCCTTATGGCCGTCATTTGCACCCAACAGTCCATAGAGAGAAACCCTAGTGTGCTTTAGCGATTTGAGAGAGAAAGGAAGCATTTCTTGACATTTGTGTGTTGTTTAGCAAAGAAGAGGGAGGTTCTAGCCAAGAGGAGGCAAAGGAGACCTGCTATTCGGTGGATTTGAAGCTTAGCCCTTCAATCTAAAGGTATGATTTCGGCTCATCTCCTGTTTTGTGAAGTATAATTGATTTTAGGGTTTCTTGTGACCTTGTTGAGTTGATTGGATGGCCAAATAGTCCCTTGCTAGTGATGAGACTTCGGATCTGGATCCATAGAGGTCCAGAGAGCCTCATTCATCAAGCTTTATAGAGAACAATGGAGGTTATGACCTTGAGTAGTGAGATTTGTTGATAATTCTTCATATATGGTCATATAGAGGTTGTTTATGCACCAAGTCTGGGGCTTTACGTGGTGAATCAGTCTAGGAAGGCCAGATCTATGAATTGTTGGAATAGATCTGACCTTAGAAGCAAGTTTAAGTGATTGCATGGCATGGACTCGCCGAGTCCGATGAGCAGACTCGGCGAGTAGCTTGAAGATTGCCTTGGACCGGCCAGTGAGTGGTCCAGCCGATTCATGGGTTGACTCAGTGAGTCAGGGCGAGTTAGAGAGGGTTGTCAAGTGGACTAAGTTGAGCTGGGACTCGCCGAGTCGTTCTTGAGACTCGGCGAGTTGAGTCGGGGTGGCCCCGCGATTTCTGCCAGGTGAAACTCATCGAGTCAGGGGGAGTACTCGACGTGTAGAAAGGGAATCCTAGAGAGTTGGTGAGAACGTCTAGACTCGCTGAGTTGCCATGTGCACTCGCCGAGTCCGGTCAAAGCTGACCGTTGACCGTTGACCGTTGACATGTGTTGACTTCTTAGGGATAGTCAACCTTAGAGATAAAAAGTGCTAATTAGAGTCATGTGATGTTATAGGAGGATTAGAGCTCGGAGGATCGAGCACGAGGGATTTCCAGGATTCGTGAGATACCGAGTCACGCGAGGTGAGTCTTCTCACTATACTATACCTTGAGTAGGTAATCAGAGCTATGTGTTAGTGTATGTATGTTATGTATGTGCCATGTGTTGTACTGCATTATTTCTATGTGATTTATGCTGTGCATGATTTCAGAGTTGGAACCGGAAGGTTCCTAGAGTTAGAACCTGAGGGTTCACAGAGTTGGGTGCACGGACCCATAGAGTTATAGCCTCGAGTGGCTAATATGTGTTTTATGTGTGGTATTTTGGGGAACTCACTAAGCTTCGTGCTTACAGTGTTAGTGTTGTTGTTTCAGGTACTAGCGATGACCGTGGGAAGGCGCCGGCTTGATCTGTACACACGCAGGGGACTCTGATATATTTATGTGATCTTGGGATTTGTATGATACAGATTAGAATTTGAAACTTAATGTTTTTATGAAATTAAATGAGAAATGTTTTTTTTATATTGCGAAAAATTATTTTGAAATCCACGGTGTTACAAAATCCTTCCCTAAAGGAACTTCTTGCGGGAGAGACGGCTTGAGGGCTCAACACTTACTAGATGCCCTTTGTGGAGAAGGGTCTGCTATTTCCACAGATCTCATACATGCTATCACTTCAGTGGTTAATTTATGGTTAGCGGGAAGATGTCCAACCATTTTTGGCAGAGTTTGTTGCGTCCGCTCCTCTCACACCTCTACTTAAATCCGACAACGGGATCCGTTCGATTGCAGTAGGCACTATATGGAGACGTCTGGTTTCCAAGGTTTCCATGAAAGGTGTGGGTAAAGAAATGGCCAAGTACCTTAATGATTTTCAGTTCGGGGTTGGTGTATCCGGCGGTGCCGAGGCTGTGTTACACAGTGCCAATAGGGTGTTGAGTGAACACCATGCTGATGGGTCTCTTGTAATGCTGACTGTGGATTTCTCGAATGCCTTTAACCTGGTAGATCGATCAGCATTGCTCCACGAGGTTAAGAACCTGTGCCCTTCCATTTCTTTGTGGGTGGATTTCTTGTACGGGCAAGCAACGAGGCTTTATATCGGAGACCAACATATATGGTCTGCCACTGGGGTGCAGCAAGGTGACCCCTTGGGCCCTCTTCTTTTTGCCCTTGTTTTGCACCTGCTTGTGCACAAGATTAGAGACAATTGTAAGCTCCTTCTCCATGCTTGGTATCTAGATGATGGGACTGTCATTGGGGACTCAGAGGAGGTGGCTAGAGTGTTGAACATTATTTGGTTGCATGGTCCAAGTTTGGGTCTTGAGTTGAACATCAAGAAAACGAAGATTTTTTGGCCCTCCTGTGATGGTAGGAAGCTTCGTGCCGATTTATTCCCAACGGGTATAGGGAGACCTTCATTGGGGGTGAAGCTTCTTGGGGGGGGGGGGGGGGCTATTAGTAGAGACGCAGGGTTTATTAGCGGGCTAGCCATGAAGAGAGCGGTCAATGCTGTTGATTTGATGGGCCTTCTTCTACAACTATGTGACCCGCAGAGTGAGCTCCTTTTGCTTCGATCATGTATGGGCATTGCAAAACTTTTCTTTGGTTTAAGGACATGCCAGCCGATACATATAGAAGAGGCAGCTTTGTCCTTTGACAAAGGATTACGCAGGTCTATCGAGGATATGGTGGTATGTGGAGGCCCCTTCTTTGGAGACATTCAGTGGCGTTTGGCTTCCTTACCTATTCATTTCGGTGGTTTGGGTTTGTACTCGGCATACGAGGTTTCCTCCTACACATTTGTAGCCTCGAGGGCCCAATCTTGGGCATTACAAGACCACATCTTACGTGACAATGGCGTATGTGGTATGGACTCGGATTACCTATGTGCTATGACTCATCTTCGTGATACAATTCCGAGATTTAACTGTAGCGATTTCACTAATAAGGACACCACCCCCCTAAATCCCAAAAAGCTTTGGCGTGTGCCCTTTTTAGCAAAATCGTCCAAGATATGGAAGTCGACTTTGACATGACTGTCAGACAGAAAACAGTCTTTGAGTGTCTGCGGGCACCTCATGCTCAAGATTTTCTGCTAACTATCCCTATTGATGGTCTTGGCCAACATATTTCTCTTGTGGAGTACCGAACTATCCTTCGATACCGCCTCATGATTCCCATATCCCCAATTGACGAGATATGCCCAGTTTGCCGTAAGGCATGTTTGGATACCTTTGGGGAACACGCAGTTCATTGTAGAGAGCTCCCTGGTTTCAAGTACAGACATGATATGGTTCAGGATGTTCTCTTTGATGCTTGTCGGCGTGCTGGTATTTTTGTGAAGAAAGAAGCGCCGGTAAACTTTTTGACGGACCCGCAGGATGGAAGGTCCACACTTAGACCGGCAGACATTTTGGTCTTTGGATGGATAGGAGGGAAGCATGCATGCATGGATCTTACTGGAGTCTCTCCTCTCGTTGGTTTGGGGAGCGGATGTTTCACAGCTGGACATGCCGCTTTGAAAGCCGCTGCGTGCAAAGTTGTAAAGCACGAAAATACATGTATAGAAAATCAACATGTGTTTGTACCTTTTACATTCGATACATTTGGTTTTCTCGCACCAGAGGCGGTGGAGCTCCTCAATAGAGTCCAACGGGTCATGCATTATAATGTCATATCTCCTAGATCCACAAATATTGTTTTTAAAAGAATTGGTTTTGTCATCCAGAAAGGGCTAACGGCGCAACTTGTTACCCGTTTGCCTTCAATCAATATGTATTCAACTTTTATTATATGTTAAGAATTAAATAAAATATATAGTTTATATAAATATATGAGAATTTATTTAAATAGCAATTACATAATTTATTATACCATCGATGACACCATTCTTAGAGGACAAAGAAAAGAAGCATTTGATTTTTTGTTTTTGTTTCCAAACGCAAAATCCCAAAAGAGATGTCTTTCTCCTCCTCCGCCTCACCATTTTAAAATGCATCAAATTCTCCAAATAAACACACACCTCAAAACCCTCTCTTCCATCCCTCTCTCCTCTCTCTCACAAACAGTAACCTTTCTTGGTTACACTCCACTACCCATTGTTTTTATTACCCAAAAGAAACAAAGAAACCCTCAAAAAAACAACCATTTCAAATCCACACTTTATTTTCTGTTTTGATGAAGAACAATCAAGAAAGAGATAGACTCACAACTTCATTTTATCTCTCTCTTTTTTGATCAATCTCAAAACAGTGAAACACCCTTTTCAAATTTCTCATCTTTTTGTTTACAATTTTGCATTTTCATGGAGCAAATTTGGGGGTTTCTTCATTTACCCTCTTGAAGCTTATCTTTTTCACCAATCTTGAAATACCCATTTGGATTCTGGTATTCAAATAGAAACCCAAGAATCCTCAACGTTCGTAAAGGTATTTTTCTTGAAATTTTACTCTTACTCGAAGTAATAATATAGTTGACAATTGTTTATTTATTTGGGAGATATGTTCTTTTAGTTTATGATTGGTGTTTTCTTTAGATTTGAGGTAGCTTTTCTTGATGTTTGATTGATAGCTCTATCTGCTCTTAGTACTTTACCTAACTTTTATTATTATATCATCATTTGGTTTTGATTCTGATTTCCCCTCTTTTAAATTCCATTCTTTAGGGTTTTATAATCATATCTATCATATATGTTTGCGGATTCTGTTCATTCAGTAAAAAAAAAGTTGTAGTAGAGCTTAGCATCATCAAAATCATAAACATCGATGTGGGTTTGTTTTCTTGTTCATTTTCTTGCTTTCTTCACTGAAACAAAACAGATTTAAGTACCCTTTTAAAATTATTCCTGATAATGGTTTTGGTTTATCCTTGTGTCCTGATAGCGACTCTGCTTTTAAGTTTCTTTCATCATCATTATCAAGAATATGCTCTTAAATGTCTTTGTATGCCGTCTTTTGCTTCGTTTATATGCAAAGAATCTTTTATTCTTCCCTTCACATGTATGCAAAGAATCCGTCTCCATGACCCAAACCCCCCAAATCGAAAACAAATCGTTTTCTAAGCAAATCGAGGCAGATGTCGATCTTCGTGATTCTATTCTCTCTCTCTTATTCTTATCGATTTTTGAAATCTTGATTTAGTTTCAGGTGGGCCATGAAAGGGGAAACGTCGTGGGTTAGTCATTGTCTGGACGATATTTCTAGAAGCAATGGCGACTTTGATTCGTTCGCAGAGGTTACAGACGAGGGTAATAAAGACAATTCACCTGTATTACGTGTCGATTTAATCCTACCCGATGATTTACTAGAACGAATCCTAGCTTACCTCCCGATTGCAAGCATCTTCAGGGTCGGTTGCGTTTGTAAAAGATGGCATGAAATCGTGAGTTCGCGACGCTTTTTATGGAACGTGTCACCAATTTCGTCTCAAAAGCCATGGTACTTCATGTTCACAAGCTCAGATGACCCGTTTGGATACGCATATGATCCTGTCCTTCGAAAATGGTATGAAATCGAGCTTCCATACATGGTGAAAACTTCAAGATGGTTCATAGCTTCATCATCTGGGTTAGTTTGTTTCATGGATAACGACACAAGAAGTGAACTTTACGTCTGTAATTTGATCACAAAATGCTGTTTCCGCCTCCGCGAGCCGCCTAATTTACGGTTTTGTGACTATTCTGCCCTTGCAATTTCCGTTGACCGCGTTTCAACAAACTATGAAGTAACAGTCGTGAAATCAAGACAAGTTCCCGATAATTACTTCCAGTGGGACCTCTCGATCCATTTGTACGATTCCGTGGCGATGACATGGACGACACCTGTCAGCGAGATGCTGACAGGGTGGCGAGGTGGCGACGAGAGCGTGATATGTAACGGGGTTTTGTATTTTATAATATACTCAACGGGGTCGTTTCAAGAGCATCGACACGGGCTTGTTTGTTATGATCTTTCGGGTCGGGTTTCGGGTCGGAGTTTGTTGACACGGGGTTTTGTTTCCGTTCCGTGTTCGCTTACGTGTGGGAGGTTGATGAATTTGAAAGGGGAGTTGGTGATGGTGGGCGGAATCGGAAAGCAAGATCGACAGGATATCATCACCGGAATCGGAATATGGGTTCTTGAAAACGGGAAGGAATGGAAAGAGGTTGGTCGTATGCCGCATAGATTCTTTCAAGGGTTTGGTGAACTTGATGATGTTTTTGCAAGTAGTGGGACTGATGATTTGATTTATATTCAGAGTTATGGTGCTCCTGCTCTTTTGGTGTTTGATTTGAAAAAGAATCAATGGAAATGGTCTCAAAAATGCCCTGTTACAAAAAGGTTTCCACTTCAATTGTTTTCGGGATTCTGCTTCGAGCCTAGGCTTGAAATTTCACCTTAATGGTGCTTTTTTATTCGTATTTTTCTATTGTTTTATGGGAATTATGTGTTACACAAGAGATTTATGATACATTTGCTACAATCTTGTGTGATTATGGTGCAATTTATTTATAACACTAACCTTTGTGATTTTGATCAAGAAACGAACACTTTTAAGGAAAAAAAATGTTTATTTAAGCAAAATGTATCCAATATGATGGTATTTTTGCATTTATATATTTTTACAAACGATATATTCTTTTGGTGTTTATATCATTAACGTTTTTTTGAAAAGAATCTTGGTTGGATTATTATGTGAATGTACTTGAATTTGTGGATATTCATAATCTTTAGCAGATGTGAAGGTTTGAAATTTGTTCTAAAATGGTGGCTATTATGCTACAAAGGGTTGTTCTGTTTACAATGGCTAGACAAAATACGTAGACCTAATTTTGGAATTATCAAACCTTGAGAATGTACAACTCTTATGCATAATGTGCAAGTGATGATTGCATTGTATTTTGTAATATTACTAAAAAGAATTAGTTTAAAAGAATAAAACCGCAGCCCAATTGTCACTATCTTTTATATTTATTTTGAGTTTTTGAGGTCTAAGCCCATCGTGTCATTGTCAAAGCTACTTTTTTTGATGGTCCATTATTGATATCTCTTTAAGTTTTGAGGGGGCAATTTGTAGGTATGTTTTCTTTTTTCCTCTTTTTCTTTATTTAGCTGTAAATCTTTAATCAAATTTATTTTCTAGCAACTTTGTGTGGATTGTTTTAAAATAATTTATATTTTGTTTTCTTATAAAAATGTTTATAAGGTTATTCGGTGTTTAAATGGAGTTTTAAAAAAACATTAGATTGATTTATTTAGTACCAAAACGTAATATGTTCATAAATATTTTTATGTTTGACAAAATCTACTGTGATAATAAAATAAATTATCAAAAACTTCTTAATGAATAAGTAAGTATAAAACTAACTTATAAAACACTCATTAATAGAGTGAATAACCTGTTATAATATTCTTTTATCCAAACATTTAATATAAATTATTCTAACTAAATCAATAAACGCTTTAAATAATCACACATTACCCATATCCATCTTTTGTGTTTGCCTATTTCTTATCTTAGAAATCATTTATGGTAAAAAAAACACCCCCAATGTTTAAACCTACAACATTTTATGATCTTTGGTGTTATGAAGTTCTCTTTGGTCCGGTTGGTATCCTAATTGTTGGGTCATATCAATAGTTATTAAGGCTTGTAAGATAGAATAAGGAAAATGTTATGTCATATCAATATTTATAATTCTTATAAGATGAAAAAAAATCTTTTATAATATTACGTGTTTGATTTCAATACATACTTCTATAGAAATTTCATATCATAATTATGTATTTGTCTATCACCATTGTCATATTCAAGGTTACCAAGATCATAATTTATGGTTATTTTGTGTTTACAATATCGTAATCATAAGATAGAATCGAGACATATATCAAGATATCAATGGTGGAACCAATTTCAACCTCTTAAGTTTTAAATATAATTCTTGTAAATGCAAACCATGAAAATTAAGAAGAAAGCATCTTAATCACACATATTTTTTTTTATCATGATCATTTACAACTATGACACAAGATCACAAAGGGACTAACATGTATGTCACAATGCTTTGAAACATCTCTTGTATGAACTAGTATAAATTTAATTATATTTTTAAAAATATTTCATCAATTAGGAAATATTTTTATTTTTAATTAATAAATTATTAAAGGAAATATAACAAAATACAAAAAAGAAATTAAAATGGCAAAACCGTCTTTTCAGGTTTTCTAATGACCAAAATCACAAGAATTTCTAAATTTTAAGACCAAAACTATGAAAAATTCTTGATTTTGAACCTTCCATACAAGTCAAAAATTTTTAAACCTTATCTATAATTTTTTTTGCAAACTGTCGGGACCAAATTTGCAGTTTAGTCTATTTTCTATTTAAAAACATGTTCAAAATGTATTATGTGTCATGCACAATCATACCATAAAAACCACATAGAAAAACAAGAGTACATATAAATAAATTATACCAATTTTTTTTTTAATATATTTAATTGGGACGTGTACTCTAGATATGTACTCACCTCAATAGCCTTGAATGTTATTCCACCTTCCCTTTTAAGCTATAACACCCTCCTAATCACCGCATATTAATTTCAAATCGAAGGTTGCAAATAACCCCAAATACCCTTTGAGGGATCCCTAACTTCCTTATATGAAACAAGTTATAATCATTTGTATCACTACCCAAAATCATCTTAACTTATTCTTTCAAGGATTTGGTGAGCATGGTGATTTTTTTGACATTGGAACTGATGATTTGATTAATATTTAGAGTTATGTGCATATTGTTAGGAAAAATATAACCCTAGGATTTTCATGAAAGAAGAAATAATAAATTGTTACTGAGGCCGGTGTTTGACATAGTTTTCTTAAAACAAATTCACCCTATATGAGTGTTTGTTTCTCAGGATACAACAATATAAAGCAATTCTTTCAGATTTCCCAAACCCGCACTTGGTTGGATTATACCTTGGTTGCAGCAAGAGATAGAAGATGAAGCAGAAGCATAAGTGTAACACCCTGAATCTTGAGGAGAAATTTTAAGGAATGATGCCTATTTTGGTGTTGGAACACGGCGTGTTGGAGGAACCAACACGGTGTGTCTAGTTAAGGACAACGCGGTTTTCATTAAGACCAACACGACGTGTTGGCAGCTGGGAAGGAAACCCTAAATTGCACCCTATATAATCTCTTTAAGCCCCAAGGGCTGGTCTCCTTACCAGCCTCCATTGTCACTAAAACTCTAAAATTGATCTTCAAGTCTCTTGTTGGTGTTCTTGAGCTAGTAAGAAGTTTTTGGTGCTCATTATTGGTCTTTGTGTAGGAAGAGGAGATCTTGAAGTTGCTTTGTTTGGGGAAAAGGCTTTAGATCTAGAATCATCATCTTGTGGGGAAGCTTTATGAGGTATCAAGTTTGCATCTTGTCTTGTATATGTTTAAAACTCTTCCTTTGTGCTTTGTTGTGATTTTGGTCCCTTTTTGGGTTGAGGAGAGAGTGAAGATGTTTAAGGGCTTGTTATTTCAGATTTGAGTTGGTATTGGACTCCTTGAGCATAAAGGTGCAAGCTTTATGAGATAATTGGTTACATGTATGCATTAAGTCCCTTGTTAACTCTTTTTTTAAAGCTTAAGAGCTTCATTAGGCATGCATGAACGTAAAGTTGGCAACTTTACGTGGTTTTCCGGCTCAAGGAAGTCAGATCTATGTTTTGGGGCTATGTCTTTATGGATTAAGTGCTTATTGGTTAAGCCCTGACATAGTTAAGCTTTGTGGTTTGGGTTTTTGGACCTTTTGGTGGTCCTAATAGGTAAAGTTGGAAACTTTACCCTTTTAAGTCTCATTTTGGAGTAGATATGAGCTTAGGAGCTCTTGAAATCGAAGAAGACGGCTTGATGTGTTAAGCTGCTGGAACTCGGGAAAACACAACGTATTGGATGGGGTTTTCCTGCTTAGGAGGATAAAGGAGAAACACGGCATGACCAAGGGGCAACAAGTCGTGTTTGATCAACATGGACTATTGACTTTGACTTTTGACTTTTGCATTTGACCAGAAGTTGACCAGGGTTGACCATTGAGTATTTTAGGCCTTAGTCTTGGGCCCAGATAAAAGAAGGGTGAAAAGGTCTTTTACCCTAAATTGAACTTTTAGCCTGAGTCAGGACTAGATTATTGATTGGTCATCATTTGGTGTTTGAGAGCGCGTGGAGTTTAGCGGAGTTGCATCATAGACTTATTTGTGAGTTCAACTGTCTGAGGTGAGTCTCTTCACTATTCTATGGGTCGAAAGCACCAATGCCGACCCATTTGGTTTATGTATTAGGAAGACCCAGGGGTGGCTCTTGACATTTTGTATGAAAGACCAGGAGGCGTCTCTTGGCAATCTGTATGCAAGACTAGAGTCTAAACTCTGGCAGTTAGTTAGTTAAATAGTTGTAGATTGTATGCTAGTTGTCTTTGTGATGCTTGCATGGAAGACCAGGAGGTGGCTCCTGGCACTTTTCCGTAAGACCTAGGGGTTTTGGCCCCCAGCCTGGCAAGGAAATACCATGATACGACTCGTGGCATAATGACAAGACTATGGTCGGCACATAGCACCTACTATTGTACGCATTATATGTATGGCTTGTATGTTTTGCATGGTATGTGGTATTTGGGAAACTCACTAAACTTTGTGCTTACAATTTGTGGTTTTTGGTTTCAAGTACTTCCGGTTCGAAAGGGAAGGGCCCTGCTTGATCGCAGCGCATACACCCGTGTTTTCTGCAATTCGTGATTTTGGGAATGAAATCTGATAATTGTTTTTATTTTGAAATACTTCTAAATGTTTGAATAAAGGATAAATGAGTGTTTTGATTATATTAAAAATGAAAATTTTACCCTAGGATATTTAGGATGTTACAAGTTGGTATCAGAGCCTTCGTTTGAGGGATTCGGGCATACTCTTGGGTATGCCTGGACCTAAACTGAGGGTTTGGTCAAAATTTTCATAAAATAAATGTTTATTCAAAAAGGGGTTTCTAATCAAAGAAAGGGGTGTGATACATGTAATCGGCCAAGCTCAAGTAAGTGGTTCCAAGTGTTGGGTTTTGAGCAATCTAACACTCCTAAGTGTACATGCAACCCTAAATACCTTGGATCTATTTTTTCTCTATTATACATGCAAATATCAACTTTCCAAGGTATTGTTCTATTCTAGCATACAAAACTTTGAATAACACAAGTTAGAATAACATACCTTTTGTTGGTGCTTGTCTTCATGAAGCTTGAGTGCCTAGTGCCCCAAGTGTGACACCTCGAATGGTTCACACAACACCATAATCACTTGGAATAACTTAGAGAGAAATTAGAATACTTCAAGAATCGGCTTGCCCTCCATGCATATCATAGTAGCCGATTTCTCACATCAATAAGATGCTTATATAGTTGTTACAATTAGGGTAAACCCTAATTCTCATGGCTTTCCATTTCCTTGAATCCATGGGTTTAAATACACCATGGAGCATCCATGGAGCATCCAATGGGTTTGAGCCCAACTTGATAATCCATGGAGCATTAGCCCACTATATAAGTATGGATGATTTACACAATAAACCCATATATTTAATTAGTCTTCTTTTGATCACATAATCAATTCTAAATCAATTATTGATCAATACTAATTAAATAATCTTATTCATATATTAGAACTTATAATATATTAATAAACCTTAAGTGTTATTTCTCTCATTTTAGTCTATCCAAGTGCATGATGCCATGCAACCCAAATGGACCATGCCGGGTCGGGTCAAGTCTTACCAATTATAGTTATGGACTTAGACATTAATCCAACAGTCTCCCACTTGGATAAGTCTAAAACTATTATTGCAAGTATGACTTCAGAACCCGACTAGCAATCGTAGCTCTCAAAAGCTTCTGTCGATCTCTGACCTTGTCGATGAACTCTGACCTCTGTCAATGACTTGTCCATTAGATAAGTGATCATATATTCCTCCATTCTAGATATCATATGGACTGAGACATGGATTATAATCATTTTCTCTATCCATTTGTTGTTTCCCGATTTCTGATTTATGACGACTGACTAATTGAACAAATCAAATCAGTCCAGGCCCAGCCGAGCACTTACTTTTGTCATCACTAAATCATCGAGGGGCCCACAGATATCGCTTTTATCCCGAAGGTAAAAGGAATGGATAAACTTCGACTCATATGCTTGTACTAACTATTTGTTGAATCATACACAAATGCACGTTTTATAACATCGAGTTACCAATGCGTTTACGTGCAATCAATGTATAACCAACTCATAGTCAACAACTCATATCTCTAGGTTTGAAGAATATAAGATATTATCGTCTCATGATTCACTCGTGATAAAATCCATGAAGTGAATCCAAATAAGCGTGGGTTGAATCCAATACTCAGCCCTTATGAGTACTCATGAATGTTGTAGCAACTATTGCCTTGTCTAAAGCACTTTAGACAAATCATACAAGCCAAATTCACGACAGTCTTGATTCATATCTACTTCCAACATATGACCGACTGT
Organism: Lactuca sativa; assembly: GCF_002870075.4. NCBI lineage: Eukaryota > Viridiplantae > Streptophyta > Magnoliopsida > Asterales > Asteraceae > Lactuca > Lactuca sativa. Next base: position 54,671,808 of record NC_056626.2, on the reverse strand, counting down.
GGATGGTTTGAATAACTTGGTCATTCGGGAGAATGACCTAGTTATTCTGGAAGTCAAAACATGCAAAGTGAAACACAAAATAATACTAGTTCTATATGGCCTCAACACTTTGAGTGTAAATAAAACACCTTGTATCTAAGCACCATATTGATCACTCATTATTCATGTTTCGATTAATCAACTTAATACTTGAATTGAAACAGTAGTGATGCCATGCTCCAAGCATGCATACTATGTTTCTCTAAACAATAGCTATGCCATACTCCAAGTATGCACACTATGTTTACATATGGTCATCTCTTTGTGAAATGTATATCAATTGAACATGACTTCAATGATTCTCATTTCACAATCCCAATCCTTATTGTAAATGTAAGAATACCAAGTTCTTGTCATTTACCGTAATCTATGCAATGATCCTCTTGTAATGATATTCACACAAGTCACAAAGACTTGGCAACAAACATTACAAAGTATTCCAATGGAAAGCAATTCCATGGAGATGAAGTCTCAAATTCAAAGTACATTCCTTTGAACATCCTTCTTTGCATTAAGTTCTTTAATCTTACACAGATTCAAAGAATAACTTCCATCTATGGAAACAATTCCATATTCCCATCTTGACCATCACTTTTGAACAAGAGTTGCCTCTTTCCAAAATATGTCAATACGATCCTTACTCTATACTTCCAATTGTCCATGAGTAACCAAACTTTGGAAAACCCCAAATTATTCTCGACAATTGCTTAATCATCTTAGTCATATCTAGTTCTAATCCATTTTCCCTTCTTAACGCCCTAAGCATTAGGAAAATTTAGAATGGATGAATATTATAACACATGTAATCGATCCTATATCCGAAGCATATGGGATACGACTCATGCTATAAAATTTTTATTTACCATGTTCTTATAATTCGAACTATGAAGAGGGATGCCGTAATCATAATCGAATTTTGAGAAAGCAACATATATAGAAATTCCTTATGTTGAACCATTCCAACATAACATTCATATATATTCTTGACTAAAGTTGATTAAAATCTCAATCTAAGCTTGTAGAATTGGAATGAAGTATAAATTTCTCTCCCTTAATTATAGTAAAACAACTTTTTCAAAGCAAGTTGAAACTTTTGTTTTCTATAATTAACATTGCTAGCTTGCAACATAATCATCATGCTCCCACTAGCATAATGATTATTATCTATCTAGCATAACACTTTATGCTCCCACTAGCTTTGACATGTACCTAGAAATCAGTCAGATTTCTGATACTAGATTGTCTTGATAAGACTTTATCAAATCATACACCTGGAGTCTAATCCTTTCCTTAGATAGCTCACATGTGAGTCTAAACCTTTTCCATTCTCATTAGTTAGTGTGCCGGTTAACCACACACGCTCCACTAACGACATGAGAATGCAAACTTCACACTTGCTATCCACTTAAGTCTACTTAGTGAAAGAGTTTCCTCACTATCATTTTCATGAATCGGAGAGAAACCTTATGACACTTAGATTTTGATGGTTTATGTGTTCCAATCCATGTGAATTTGACATAACCATAATCACACGGCAAGGTTAATGACAAATCCAAATTCATATGGACTGAACTTGTGCAGTCTTAATTTCTTGCCACCTGGTAGCACAAGGGCCTGCCATTGCTTCCAAGTTGTTATGCAACCAGTTGAGAACTCTCAGAACTCCAATGCAAAACCAACTTTAACTGGAATGGGCACAGAATCTGTCAGCACGATAGGTTACAAACCTCAAGTCGTGGTCTAGTGATTAACAAAACTCTTGATTAGTTCTTAAATCTATCTTAAGATCCTTTTAAGACTCCCACTGACCTCTTGACATATAAGATTCTTTTTGTCAAGAACCATTCCTTGACAAAAACGAATATTGAAGAGTTAGTGCAGATTCTTATCAAGTTAAACACTTCTCACAACTGGTCTTAGTTGGTCTTTGTTTTATCCAAAACATCACAACTTATCAATTTCAAATGTACAAGAGTAAGAACACATTTTACTCTACATTTAACAAGTATTTTAAACCTTTCTTAAGATTATGTCACTCAAGGCTTAATCTTGGAGTATGACTCTAAGATTTAATTTTGGAACGAAGTATAATTTATCTTTTGATCTAACCATTTCAACAATTCACGATTCCTCTCCTTAGTCAAACAAAATGAACTAAGGTGTCCTCAGAGGATCAATTGTGACATGGTTTCATAATCACTAAGATAATCATAAAACAAGATACTCAAGTACTCTCCCATCCCTTCAGATTAGAGAAACTTTTATCTTTCTACCTTATTTGATTCTTCTTACTCATTATGTCTATCATTGAAACTTCTCCAATGATCCAGAACTATACTTAAACTTGTAAGTATAACCATATTTACTAAATTTTAGTAAATCATAATGAATAATCTTATCAACTTTGTGGTGGACCTGATTAGCGCACACCCAAGTGTATCCGATCCCTTTGTCCTTCACTTGATACACATACATATGTGAACAAGGAATTAGACTTAATTTCCCAAATATATAAAAAAATTCTCATGATTATACAATACAAGTTGCATGATTCCAAGTTTCTATCCAACTGAAACTTGGGCGATGAGAATCTTTCCTTATTTGGTAAATTATGACACTTCCACTAATGAAAGAATCAAATCCATTTACCCATATTGCTTATCAATGGAAACATCTAATCAACAATTTTTCACAAATGCCCTTGTAAGGATACTTAAAATAAATAAAATCAAAACCATTTTTCTTTTATTTTAAAACTTTGCAGAAAAATTTATCCTTACAATCCATATGGAAAACTTGTTGTTATCTATTCCTAAGCAATATATCATAACTCTTAAGTAACAACTCAAAATTCTGATCACTGAACCATGCGATCGAAATCCATCTTCGTGATCAGAATCAGCATATACTTCCTTTAAGTTTCTTCACTTTTTCTTTGATTCTTAAAACATCAACATATGACCTCATCACATTATGCAATAAGAATCTCAGAATAGAAACTTAATAGAGTTAGACAATGGACTTTACCTGAAGTAGAGTCAAACCTATTGACTTTACCATCCTTAAGATGTTTCAGGTAAATTTAGCAGCTTCGCAACCAATGTCTTTCCTTTGGCAACATAATCATATGGACTTTTTGGAAACGGTACATGGGACTATCACAGACTTAACCTTTCTCTTTACCATTTGGTCAACTGAGTTGACTATGGCCGATCCCTTTCCATTGGGAAGAGAAAGTTTTTCCTGGACCTCCAATGTCACCATTTTCAATGTCCAAATAGGTTTGGAAAGTAGATCTTCCAATCCTATTTGCTTTACTAATGCTCCAAATCATTGCTGATTTAGCATCATCAAACAAATAGGTAAGATCATTAAGGGTCTTGTCGCGACCTGTCATCAGGGAGTGACTGAAGAACCAAGTCAGCAGCCAGCTACCTTGAGACTTCGACACCCGACTCTCCCGACTTGTCAATATGTGGCTTAATCCCCAAGATCTAAGCACATATGGACTCTGCTTGCCAATAGGGATTGAGTGACTTAGAACTTATCAAGTCTTAAAACTTGTGGGATAGGGAGATTTATTGGAGGAGGTGGATGAAGTGAAGTATGATTTCTAGTCCCACAAATGCCCAGCAAAGGGATTGATCTTTCACCTTGATTGCCATTTAGGATATCATCTTCATTAGGAAGCTTGTTCCTAAAGATTTGGGAAGACCATAGCTGTCTAAACTAGACATTTATAATGGGAGAAATTCAAGTTTGTTGATTTAAAGTCCTTAATATAACACCCAATATGAAATATTAAGGCTAGGACCCAATAACCTATTTATAACTGGAAGAGGGATGTCGTAATCCAAATTATAAAATAGTTAAAGGTAGGTAAATGACGATTTACCAATTTCCACCATGAAAACGAAATATTTTATTATTAGGTTTTATTGGTTTTGAAACTCCTAGATCTTTTGAGATACATTGAACTTTCAATGGCATGTTTGAATCTCGATTGTGCCCTCTCAAGTTTGTGACTGGGATGCCGAGGATCACAAACAAGGTGTGAATAACCATACAAATTGACTTGGTACCCTCAAAAATATTACCTAATCGATGTGCCGGTTAACCACACACGCTCCACCGATCTATAATAAAGTAAAGTTACCCTTTGCCACTCTTACTAGTCCATGTTAGTGTGCCGGTTAACCACACACGCTCCACTAACGACTTGGTAAGGTACAAAGTGTAATTTTATGGGCTAGCACCTTTTCACATTTTCCTAAGTAACTAAGATTGGGAATTTATAAGTGTTTAGTTACTTAATATTTTTCATTATACTTTTAATGAAGGGAGAATTATAGTCCATTCCTACCCGTTCGGCTAACGACCCTCCACCAGTCAAGGAAGCGGTGGGTGAGAGCGGACACCCATTAAACTGCCATTTTATAGGCAGTAACCTTATACCCCCCTTATAGACTGGCTTCGTGAATGAGGCCTACTAACGGTAAGATTGACTTCCTCTTATACATATCTATATAATTAAAATTATAATAATAGTATAAGGGTTGAATTTTAAACTTTTTAAAATTTCAATGTTCAATTTGGAATTAAAGTATACATGAGGAGTAACTTTTCAAATTCCAAAACTTGAGGGCAAGTTTTGAAACTATTTCAAGACTCTTTAAATCATAACTTATGAGTTTAATGGTTCATTAAAATGAAGACTCTTCATTTTAATGTAACCCCTTATTCTTTAAAAACACTTTAAAGAAGTGTCTCTTCAACATCCATAACTTGAGGACAAGTTATGGAGTCATTAAACTATTTAATGGAAAAAACTCTTACATTTTATGTAACCTACAAAACTTTTATGAGTTTTTAAGATTCATAAATATGACTTTTCACATAACTTGAAGACAAGTTACAAAAACATATTTTATGAACTTCTTTTAGACTAATATGGATTGAAAACAACTAAAACATAATTTTTTCATTATCAATCTAAACTAACTCATAAATCAAGAAAACATAAAATTCTTGAAAATTCATAACTTGAGGACAAGTTATGAACTCCATACAATTTTAAACAAGATCACGAATTATATCACCAAACAATTTGCACACAATTCCTATGATCTAGCAAAACTTATAAGCATGATTATTCATAATCAACAATTTTCAAGAATATCATGAACACATATAAACTTGAAACTTTTATTATAGCATTGAAATTGGTTTAACATAATCATTACCACATTCAAAACAAGTTTTATAAGCCCAAAACAGTCAAAGGTAATGATTCTAGACCAATTCCAGCACCAAAACTCGAAAATATGTTGTCTGGGGGTCCAACTCGTCGAGTGCATGAACAAACTTGGCGAGTTGGATGCATTTTGCCTTGGACTCGGCGAGTCTGCTGGGCAGACAGCACCAAAAGTCGATTTTTAAGCAGTTTAAGCAAGTATAACAAGAAAACAAGCCTAGGCTCTGATACCACTGTTGAGTTTTGAGCAATCTAACACTCCTAAGTGTACATGCAACCCTAAATACCTTGGATCTATGTTTTCTCTATTATACATGCAAATATCAACTTTCCAAGGTATTGTTCTATTCTAGCATACAAAACTTTGAATAACACAAATTAGAATAACATACCTTTTGCTGGTGCTTGTCTTCATGAAGCTTGAGTGCCTAGTGCCCCAAGTGTGACACCTCAAATGGTTCACACAACACCATAAGCACTTGGAATAACTTAGAGAGAAATTAGAATACTTCAAGAATCGGCTTGCCCTCCATGCATATCATAGTAGCCGATTTCTCACATCAATAAGATGCTTATATAGTTGTTACAATTAGGGTAAACCCTAACTGTCATGGCTTTCCATTTCCTTGGATCCATGGGTTCAAATACACCATGGAGCATCCAATGGGTTTGAGCCCAACTTGATAATCCATGGAGCATTAGCCCACTATATAAGTATGGATGATTTACACAATCAACCCATATATTTAATTAGTCTTCTTTTGATCACATAATTAATTCTAAATCAATTATTGATCAATACTAATTAAATAATCTTATTAATATATTAGAACTTATAATATATTAATAAACCTTAAGTGTTATTTCTCTCATTTTAGTCTATCCAAGTGCATGATGCCATGCAACCCAAATGGACCATGCCGAGTCGGGTCAAGTCTTACCAATTATATTTATGGACTTAGACATTAATCCAACACCAAGAATACCAATACATGTTTATTATGATATATGATATGATTATGTGAATTGCATGCTAGATTAGGGCTAAGGATCTGCTCAGGATTTCATGATAGGATAGATGCCTTTATATGCATGATTTTATGAGCTTTTAGAATCACATGATAGTATGTTTTCCAGATAAAGGGATTGAATGGTTTGATTAGTGTATGCTAGTTAGATTTTCTGTTGTCTGAAAAACTGCTTGCTTTGTGCTTTGTGAGACTCTAGTGGTGTGGATCAGCTACTAAGTGAATATGTTAAGTCACATGTTCGCAGGTTAAATAATTTCAGAGTGATGGATTTGGCCCTATTGCACAACTCTCGTTTGAGTCCAACCGTTCTAGGTTTGAGTCTTTTACTAGAAGGATTATCTAATATATATGGCATGTGACTATATTCATGAGGTGGTTAGTTGACATTAGTGTGAGCCTTTCAGCAGCAGAGGGCAGGGTGAGGTCGGGAACCTAGGAAAGCCTAGGATATGCTTCAGTGTGTTTAGTGGCGCTGTTTGGTGGGGTTTTGGTGCATTAGTTTGAGAAGGTGACTTAGAGCATTCGGTATGATTCCTGAGGAAAGTATCGATATGTGTGGAAGGTAGTATTGGACCCGTACTACTGAAAGCACAAGATCCATACTCGATCGGAAAGAGTCTTGGAGAATCTAAGAAGCTTGTGGGAGGAGGATTCTTGGGTATGATCTGATCGTTTGTTGGTTGTCTTTCAGTTTGGTGATGAGCACTCAGGGAGGAGGTTCTGGTTCTCATTCCGACTCAGGTGCATGTACTAAGCCGATTAGCGAGCAGATATGAGAGTTCATCTCATTGGAGATTACTCACGGTATTTTGGAGCAGACTCATGTGATCTTTGGTTAATTCAAGGATAGGATTTTGGAACTATTGGATAGTTGTCTCGGGGCCTTTTGGACCGAGATTGTAGCGGGGAAGTTGGGGGCTCATCTGGAGCTCAAGGCTTATGGATCCCTAGGACCATTCAGGAAGGAGGATCCTATTGCTAGCTCTTGTCTTTTGGGATTGGAGGTGGGTTATGCAACATGTCTTCAAGAGAGTCGACCACATGATTGGATTGTGGCGGACGTTTTGTGAGCCCTACACAAGGAGTTACCCGACATCATTGAGCGTGTCACTGATAGAGTGGTCGCCAGGTTCGAGAGTCGGACCTCAATTTTTCAGGCGGTTGATGGGGTGGTCGGGGTAACCCGAGAGTAGGAGATATGTTTAGATAGACAGCTGGGGAAGAAGAAGCAGACTCATGATCTGGATCAACGATCTGAGCAGTTGGACGCTACCATAGTTGGTGTTAGAGACTCGAGGGATCATGGTGGTTGCAGGAAGTACGAAGGGGCACATGAGGATGTGCGCAGCAGGTCTAAGTACGACAGGTGCGGATGGAAGGGTCAACACCGCGAAGAATACACATTGGAAGTGGAGTTGTGCCATCGTTGTCATCAGCCTGGTCATATCAAGGTGAATTGCCCCCACTTAGTGGTTGGGCAGCTCAGGTTTCATCGTGGGTACTTCGGCAGAAAGAGAGATTCAGGGTTTCTTCAGGCCATATTTTGGGTATGTTAACTTTTTCTTTCTTCTTGGTTTTTATTAGTATTTTTGTCACTTGGCATTTCATACTGGTTTGTGTAAGCTTTATCTATGGTATAATTCTCTGTTAATGTTTGGGTTATATCTTCAAGAATTTTTATATGCCATTTGCATGCCATGAATTATTAGTGGGTCAGAAGGGGTTGCATCTTGTTAAGTAGGTTTCAATTTGGTTGTTATTTTGGTTCCTTGTCGAGATCGATTTAGGGGTATTGTGTGGAGGGTCCATGGTCAGGACTCAGCGGGTTAGTTCTCCAGTAGCATTCGAGTTCAGTGGTTCTAGCAATTGAGTTTGGTTGGCCCATGGGGGTGCCAAGGGAAATGGTCTAATGCTGAGGTTTTGTTCGGGCATCAGTTCAGAGGGCTCCAATATTTGGGTGTTATATCATTAAAAGCGTCCATCTATCTGGTCTTCAGGGTTGTGCAATCTTTGGATTGGTTAGTAATGGAAAACTAGCATTAGTAAGTGCATGTAGTCAGCGGTTCAATCATAAGGGGGTAAGATGGAATGGGAATCCTTCAAACCTTGTGTGTTGGGAGAGCTTAGTTGAATCAAAGTGGGGGAGAACTGTTCAGATTTCCTGGAGCGGAATCATGTGTGAAACTAGGGTGAGTTTTACATCCCCTTAAGGGGGGGGGGGGGGAGGACGGCCCTAGTAACCGTCTGGATTGAGGACTGTGTGAGTTGGGAGTTTAGGAAACTTCCTAACAGTTGGTTAGCGCCTTATTGGTAATGGATAACAAGCTTTTGATGAAGCCAAGTCAGGGTTCCAGTCATGACTCGAGTTTAGCGTGGGTGCTTGGTCGATTGTGTGCTCAACTCTAGATCTGTTCGGATTGATAGATGAGCGGTGGATATGGAAAAGTAGGAGTGTTATAAGACTACGGGGTGGCCCGTAGCATTCACTAGTTGGCAGTTAGTGTGGGAATGCTATAAGACTGCAGGGTGGCCCGTAGCATTCCCCAGTCCTTGTGCAGGGGTGAGGGTATGGCAAATCCATGATTGGTCACAAATTTCTTAAGATGATTTAGACCAGGGTGGGTGAATCCGTAAGACTATGGGAGGGCCACATCATGCTTGGAATCAGGAAATGGTAGGTCGTTGGAGTCCGAGTATGATATAATACTACAGTTGTAGCATTGATTATTTTTGCATTAGAATTGGCGGTGAGATGGTTTGGGCAATTATTTCCAATTGAGGTTTTATTTTGGAGGTTGCATAGGGCGACTGTGTGTGTGTCTTTTGACTCAGAAACTAGGTGGAAATCTGGTGTTTCAGATAGTTGGCAGACAAGTTGTGATCAGGGAGGTCTCAACTGCTTCTGGAAAGCAGCTAGGAGGGTGGGGGGGGGGGGGGACACGACGTTTCAGGCAATATTAGTGATTTGGAAATTCATGTATAGAGACGCTTGTTATTCGGGAAATGATAATCTTGGATTGCCCGTAACTATATTTGGTATGTACTTGACCCGGTTGTGCATGGTACTTTTGGGTTGCCTTCACAAAGCAACATGACATGATGATTTATGGAGAGAGAGAGAGAGAAAGAGGTTATTATGGTTTATTAATATATTATATGAATAATATATTAAAATAGAAATCATATAATTTAATTAATATTGGTCAAGAATTAGTTAAGAATTAATTATGTGGCTAAAAGATATTAATTAAATAAGGGGGACTGAAACTGTCAATTATAAGATAATTGAGTTTGGGCTGTGAATCCTTATGGATATAAGGGGACGAAATTTAGAGTGGAAGCCCACTCTAATTTCATCCAAGGGCCTTATTCCAAAAGGTTCTTGAAGCTGCTTAGGGCCTAAGTCATCCAATTAGGGTTTTGACTGAAACCCTAGCAGCTCAACTATTTAAGGGACCCCAAGGATTCAATTTCAGAAACACCAAGAAACCCTAGAGTTACTATAGCCGAAATTGTGCCTCTCTCCTTCTCTCTTCTAGATCATCTTCTTACTTGTGGTGTTTGTAAGCCATTAAAGGTATTACACTTGTGATATTAAGCTTCTTGAAGATTGAAGATTCTAGCAACTATTGAAAGTTATTATCTAAACTTGTTTTATTATAGATCTCGTTTTCATAGTATGCTAGATTAGGGTTTATAAGCTTTGGATAAATTTGCATGTACAATAGAGAAACCTAGATCCAAAGCTTTAGGGTTTTGCATGTGCACATAGGATGTTCTTTTGCTCAAAACCCATCAGTAGTATCAGAGTCTTGCTTGGTTTCTATTGTATTTGATGCATGGTATATTTGTTCATTTCTAAAAATCGATTTTTGTGCTATCTGCCTGACAGACTCGTCGAGCCCAATGAGGTACTCGACGAGTCCTGCAAGGGCTCGACGAGTCGGGCTGTCAGACGGATTTTCGGTATTTTTGCTTATTTTGACTTAGGATAGTTACCATGATTGTTTCTTATTAATAAAATAAGAATTTTATTGATTCCTTATGATTATCTTTGTCAAAACAAAAGATTTTTGTCATTTAATTAGATAATTATTACCTTATATGATAAATCTTAATTATTTGAATTATTTGATCAATTATTTGACTAGGTCAAAATTAGATAACCACCAATTAAACTTTTAATTGTTTTATTTGAATTTTGATCTAGATAGTTTTGAAATGTTTCAAAAATTGCCCTCAAGTTTTTGAATTTAAATTTTTTTGATTAAAAGTTTAATTTTAAAATAACTAAATTCCAAACCCTAGAATTTTACAAGTTTAAAATTCATCCTATACTATTATAATATTATAAGAATATTTATTATATATGTATAGCATAAATGCTATTCTTATCGTTAGTAGAACTCATTCACGAAGCCGATCTATTAGGGGGTATAAGGTTATGGCCTATAAAATGGTCGTTTAATGAGTGTCCACTCTCACCCACCACTTCCTTGATTGGTGGAGGGTCGTTAGCCGAACGGGTAGGATAGAGAAACTCATTCCTCATTAAAAGTATAATGATTAATAAAGTAACTAAATGTTTTATAAAATTCCAAATCTTAGTTACTTTAGGCAAAATGTGAATTTGATGTTATTCCATGAAATTACATTTTGTACCCTTGCTAAGACGTTAGTGGAGCGTGTGTGGTTAACCAGCACATTAATTTGGCTATAAGCAAAGGTGGAAAAGGGTGACTCGATGTTTGTCATAGATCAATGGAGCGTGTGTGGTTAACGGACACATTGATTAGGTGACTGTAACATTGGGGGCACCATGTACATTTTGCATGGTTATTCTCTCCCTGTTTGTGATCCTTGGTATCGCAGTCACAAACTTGAGGCGCATATCGAGATTTAAACATGCCATTGAAAAGTTCAATGAATCTCAAAAGATCTAGGAGTTTCAATACATTTAAAACTTAATTTTCCTTTTGTTTTTCATGGTAGAAATTAGTGAATCGCCATTCACTTACCTTCAAATTATTTGTTGTTTAGATTACGACATCCCTTTTCTAAATTGCAAATAATGTTCTTGGATCCTAGCACTAATTTCTCATTTGGGTGTTTAATTGGGGATTCTTATCTAATCAACTTTGTCTATTTTCCTGTTCAGATGTCGAACTCAAATAACAACGCTTCAGGCTCAAACACCTCTGGCTCATTCTCACTCATGAATTTGTGTGGGAGGGTGATCTTCGACGAAAACAATTTTAATGATTGGATCTGCAACATACGAATGGTTGCCCGTTATGAGGACAAGGAGTATGTCATCGACAAGGAGCTAAAAGAGATAAACATCAACACTGCTACTCCCGAGGAGATTTCTGCTTTTGAGGCCCACGAGCGAGATGCTACGAAAGTCCATTGCATCATGCTCGCCACCATGACTGCAGAACTCCAAAAGTCCTACGAGGACTTCTATCCCTACGAAATGCATCAGGATTTGCTGGAAAGGTATCACCAAAGTGAAAGGCGGGAGAGGTACGAGATCATCACTTTGATGATCACGACCAAGATGAGAGACAAAGAGTCTGTCACTGCTTATCTGTAGAAGATGCAAAGATATGTTCACCGCCTATTAAAGTTAAATGTTAAATTCGATGAAGAGCTGGCAATTGACATCATTCTTCATTCACTGCCACCCTACTTCAACCAGTTTCGCATGACCTACCACATGAACAAAAAGGAGGTCACGTTGAGCAAGCTTCAAGGCCTGTTGAGGACTGCTGAGAGCAACCTCAAGGACAAGTCCATTGCACAAACTCCTACTCCTACTACTGCCCCAGTCTTGGCTATTGGGCAAGGAAATGGTAAGAAGAGGAAGGCTCCCTCAAATAGCCACCATAAGGGAAAGTCCCATAATGGCACCTCTTCTAGTGGAACCAAGGCTGGTCCTACTGCACCCACCTCAAACCCAAAGGATGCAGAGTGCTATCACTGCCATGACAAAGGGCATTGGAAATAAAGCTGCCCGAAATATCTGCAAGATTTCTAGGATGGAAAGATCAAGCCATCCTATGCAAGTATTTATACTATTCAATCTAATGATTCATCACATGCTATTTCTTGGGTTCTCGATACAGGGCGTGGTTTTCACATTTGTTTTGATTTGCAGGGCCTAAGAAGAAATAGGGATGTGGAACATGGGAAGATAAAGTTGATCATGAGGAACAGAAGAGCATCGCCTGTCACCAAGATTGGAGTTTACTCTTTAGTGCTTAGTAATGGATTAGGACTAGATTTGTATAATTGTTGCTATTCGCCAGAAATGGCAAGAAACATCATTTCTTTTCATGGTTTGTATAGATAAGGATTTAGATATATGAAACTGTGATGGTTGTAGACAACTTAGGAAATGATGTATTGCATATCGAATCTTCCAATAGTTTGGACAAAGCATGCTTGTGGCATTATCGTCTTGGATATGTCAACAAGAAACGCATAGCCCAACTCCAAAAGGATGGAGTGTTGGAGTTATTCGACCTTAAGGACGATGACATGTGCGAGTCTTGTTTACTTGGAAAGATGACCAAGTCACCCTTCACTGGAACTTGTGAAAGGGGTGAGGGTCTATTGGATCTCATACATACCGATGTGTGTGGTCCCTTTAAATCCACCACAAGGGATGCAAGCCGCTTCTATGTGACTTTCACCGATGATTATAGCAGATATGGGTATATCTACTATATAAGTCGAAGTTTATATGTTCCTTTTATCCTTCGATACTCCATCTGACGTTTGCTTTTTAAGAAACATCTCTAAGATCTTTACCTTCCAATTCATGTAGATTTGCTTTAAGTGAACCTCTTTCTTCCAAAATAACATCCGAGACTTCACCACCATCCACTGATTTGTCAATGACCTTCAATCTAGAGAGCAAAACCAAATTTAGGGCTGATCTATTTAGTTTTTTGAAGCCCACCAAAGTTTAAGAGAAGCTTTAAGAGACTTAATTTTATTTTTCAGCCGAATAGGACCACCTGTACTTTCATTAATGTTAGCATTTCAAACATCATTTACCAAAATATCGAAACTTGGTTCTTACATCCAATAGGTAAAAGATTTAATAGTTTTTGGCCCATAATATATTGAATTCTAAGAAATAAATATAGGCCGATGATAAGAGATGTTCAAATTAAGAGCAATAGCAGAAATCTGAGGAAAGTGATTAAGAATCTCCGCGAAAATCAAGAAAATGTCGAGTTTGCTTTGTTTGACACCATTTGTACTAACTCTTGTAAAAGCAAAACCACCCATTGACGCTTTATGAAGATCGTTTTCAACAATAAAGGCGTTAAAATCATCAACAATTCTTTGAGAAAAAAACAAAGGCCATTCATTCAGTTGGAACTCTAACAATGTTAAAATCATCGAAAATATAGTATACTCCATTATTTCTATCCATGAATCTCTAAATGAAAGTCCAAAGATCTTTTTTAGCCTCTTACTATACGCTTGAGGAGCATACACGTTAACAAGAAAACAATGAAGCTTTTCAAAAATCCAGGTTCCTTCCACAATCAACAGATTACCTGCAGTAGCAGTGATTTTCTTCTTATCAAACACCCCAGGGTCCCACATCAAAAGAATTCCCCCTGATAGACCTCTGGCTTCACTTTTAGCAAAATTGAACGAGAAATTACTCCACAAACTTCTTAGATGCAATAAACTGACATTAGTAACTCTCGTTTATTGAAGATCAAGAAAAAACACTCCTAATAAAGAACAAAGATTAGTTACATCTCCTCTTACCCCTATTCGAAATACCACAAATATTAATCTATAAAATGTTCATTTATTCACCCTTGACACACCCATTTCTTCTATTATAGCTTCTATGTTTTTATTCCACCCATCCATCCTGAATCCGAGTTTAGTACCAACTTCTATGAAGCCAGCAACAATACTAGCCACCAAAATCTTCATTTCCTCTTGGGCTTTTTCTATTTTGACTACCCTTTTTTAAGATAACTCTTGAACTAGAATTAGCCGAGAAAGATCCCACTTGCTGCAAAACTTTTTTAAGATAACTTCTATGAAGGGCTGAAAGAATTTGAGTTTTGCGATATATTCTTATCTTGTAGTACAAGTAAAATTGTTTTATTTATTTGCTCCAATACAAAATTTTCGTTTTCTACTACATCACCCCACTTTGTTTTACTTTTTTTAGGGTTGCTAACTTCATCTGATGATACTTCCTCTACCACGCCTTCTTTGACAGAATCTTGTATCTCTTGATTTACCACAAAATGTGTGGTATCAACAAGCTTTTCCTTAGAAGATTGAGCAGCCTTGTCTCAAAATAACTCTTGTTCCTCTTCCATAATAGCGTGATCCTTACGATCAATGCTATCCTCCTCATCATCAATATACATAAATTCCCCACGTGAGCTAGCCATGCACCTTTTTGAAAGATGAGGACGTCCAAGCACAAAGTGGTAATCCTGTCACTTCCAACCACACAACTCTACAATCTAAGCTGAAATTGTTTTTAACATGTCTTAATTCTTTAAAAAACAATTTCAACACATTACATTTGTTTGAATTTAGAACACGAGTTACATTTCTTAAATTCGGTCCACACCCAATCACCACCCAAATATGCGATATTTATACCATTAAAACCTTCTTTATAACAAAGAACATAAATCTTTTCCATGATTTTAATGTCACACATCTTTCCCTGCAAAATCGTAGAAGAATCAGCTATAACAAGCATATCTTTCATACCCATCGCAATTGGTTCTTCTTTAGAAGGAACATTATGGGAATTATGATTTACACAAGAAGGAACATTATTATATGGGAATTATGATAAAGAAATGAATTTTCATATATCTTTTGTCCTGTTGAGTTTTTGTAAAAAAGCATAATTTATCGAGCAACACCTAAGCAGGTCTACTGTCTCAACCATGGAGCTATCATTTGATGCGTAAATCATATAATACAAAAGCTCACAAAGAGCAATATTGTCATACTAGCAAAAGTTTAAATTATAGCGGCTGAAATTCTAATCTTAGACCTTTTATTTAAACATTCCATCATATTGATTTTCCAAGACATTGGATTTGTTCACACGATATTTTTCGCTTTTGCAAATATATAAAAATATTTATTGTTTCAACACAAAGACAAATACAAAAAAAAAAAAGTTTTATGGGGTAAATTTTATTTAAACAAGATGTATCCAAGTTTTTTTTCTTTACAATTATATTTTAACAAATGGTATATTCTTTTGATGTTTTTTTTTTTTTTTTTTTTTTTTTTTTTTTTTTTTTTTTGTTTGTTTTTTAACAACAGCCATAAATAAAAAACAAAAGCTAGCAACATACAAAAAAGGCAAACTAATTAAGAATTGAGTTTTTCACCATCCAATCCAATTCTTCTTATTTTAGAGTTTCTAGCACAAAACCAATTAAAAGGAAATGTTATTATGTTATCGAATCCTTCATATATTTGTTTTGGCAAAAAATCAAAATATTCCGGTAAATCCAAAGAACCAAAATGAACGTTATACTCATACACATCAAGTCCAAAGTTGCATGCTTTAAACAAACAACATGCCGGACATCAATCCACTCTGTCACAAATAACAAGCAATCAAATAACATAAATTGTATTTTCACACAACTCTTAATTGAATAAGCTCGTAGATTATAATGTTTTCATGAACAAATCTTGGTTAGTGAATTATTATGCTGTGAATGTACTTAACTTTGTCCATATTCGTAATATTTAGCATTTGCAAAAGTTTAAAGATTATTTTAAAATGAGTGGCTATTACGCTATAAAGGGTTTTATGTATTATTTTTATTAAAAAAATAGTGACCATAAATTAGTTCTTATAACCATAAAAATGATAATTTAAAATCTTCAAATTTCATTTTTGTTATCAACTAAATTTACATGATAAATGATTTTGTCATAACACATTTTTTATATTATTAATGATTATTTTTTCATATTGAACACAAAATACTATCGATGAATACTATATTAATCAAATAAATTTTATAATATAATTTACTGATAACTTAAATTCATTATCAATATTATTATAATACAAAACATCAATATTATTAGGATCAAATGTTTCTCATAAGTATTGTGTGCATGTATGTGTGCATGTAGAAGCCAATATAAATTTAAAAATAATTAAATAACTAAAAATTATTATAAGGGTAATTATGTAACTTTAGCATGATAATGAAAATAAAATCCTTTAATTCATGAAAATTACCATAAAAATCTTTTTGACCAACTATTTAACCCTAGCCTCCATATCATACGTATTCTGTTTTTGCTTCCTCCCATTTTCTTATTGAGGAATGAACATCGTCTGATCAAAAGAGGTAGTCGAAACCACTTGCTGCAAATTTGTTTCGCCATTCCGTTGATTAAGAAGACTGTAATATTTAATATCTATCGCTCTTATCGATTTGTACACATGGTACTGACCAAACAAGATGAAGATGTTATTCTCGACGACTCCATTTCCAATCGAAGCTAGCTTCTATCTCCAATCAACTCAATTCCATAACAAAATAGCCACGTTTTTCGAGTTTAATTTACCAGACTTGCAATTCCATTTCATAGAAAACAAATTTTTTTTCTTCTTTCTTCCAACAAGCTAAATTCTACAATTTCAGCTTTTAGTTTTAGATTTTTATAATGGCGTTGAAATATCTTGTTGTTCATATGAATTTGATGTTGATGGTTCTGAATTGGAATTTTTTTCATTCATGATTCATAGAAAATGTGGTGATTTAGGGAGCCCCTTAAAGTGTTTGATGAAATGCCAAAGAGAAATATGGCAGTCTCAACTTGTATTCATGGTTAGTGATGGAATGTTTATTGTTATGCATCTCATCTCCAAAGGTAAACAAAATCAAAATAGAGAATTATGTTATTCTATCATACTTTAAATTTAGAATTCCTCTCATTTTCTTTCAATATTAAAAGAGAGGAAATCATTTTTCGATTATGAAATATATCAGGTGTTGGTTGGACGATTAGAGTTGGGGTTTGCATTCTTGAAGGTATAGTTTCTAGAGAGCATTTTGGCCCTGCTCTGGCCTTTTCTTTCCTTATTACTAGTATTAGTTTGAATTTTAAAATGAGTTTATTTTTGTAAAATTTGAATGCATTCTATAATAACATTTAAGATAATTAAGCTAATTCTGTGAGAATGACTTTTTTTTTCTTCATCACTAGGTGTTTATTCTTATTTATAATTGTTTCATTCTTTAAGAATACTTATTTCATTCTTTAATAATATTTTGTATCTAATGTATTCTTCTATTTGAATAATGTGTAAAGAGTATTATAATCTTAGAGAATCACATAATAATGATTCTGCCAGAATTGTATTTCCGGTATAACTACATAAGAATGATTATGGTAGAATCACATAAGAATCATTTTGCAAGGGTTGTATTGCAATTGGCTGATGTTTTAACTTGATTTTTGTTTCTAATGTTTTTCAAATGTTTCAAGTTTTACCTAGGGATCACTTACTATCCTCAAGTTTATCTCTTTTTGCAGCTTCATGTATAAAATCATTCTCATGCAATACAATTTTGACAGAATGACAATTTCACAAAATGTCAATCTTATAGAATGCTAGCATATTTTGAAGTGGCTTAGAGGTCAAACACACACAAGACATCTAGGAATGAAACAAGAAAATGAATGAGGATTCTTTCAAGGATGTTGATATTTTTTTTGCAAAAGATTTCAAGAATGAATGTAATTTATGTTCTTAGTTGTATTCTTTAAGAATGAATTTAATTACTTACTCTAAACTATTAAAATTCATCTTATATAAAATTTGTATTCATTAAAAATTATCGGTCTTGATAATATGTGTTTATAATATTATGCTTATAGTTGTATATCATTCTGACAGAATTACAGAACATTATTCTAATAAAATAATATTCTGATAGAATAAAATCGGTTTATTTTTACAAATTACGTTTGAAATTGAATTAATTTGAAAAAAAATCAGATTTTTTAAATCAAAATCATTAATTATCCCATAAATCTCGATTTTTCCTTTTTTAAATTTGTCTCAATTGACTAAAATGTCCTTATGTTGAAATTTGTATGATTATATGGTACATGTTACCCTATTGTAATATCATAGACCCTCAGATCATGACTTTTGATTTTATTCCATCTGGTGGTCCGTCCAGATCTATGTATTCTAGCACACAATAGTTAGTAAAAACAAAATAACCTAAGCATATATATATATATATATATATATATATATATATATATATATATATATATATATATATATATATATATATGTAAAACATAATATAAATTCTATTGATTAAAAAATCATTTTAAATTCTATTAAAAATGAGATTATCTTTTTTTTTTTTTATAAATTTATATATTCCAAAAATACCTTCTTCTTACCGAAGCAATATGAATACATGCATCTCAAAATAAAGTTGTATATGCTCTTAAGTGTTTTTCTTTGCGACACTAACAACCACTTTTATATATATATATATATATATATATATATATATATATATATATATATATATATATATATATATATATATATATATAAGTTCAAATGAGAACACTATTTAATGTGAGAACACTACTTTATGTTACTATTCTATTATGAAATTTGTATATACAACGATATGACATTATTCATCAACAAATATACGAACAATCACGCATTAATATTCACATTAAAATTTTGTATGTACAACTTTATGACATTATTCATCACCGAATATATGAACAATCACATATTTAACATTCACATTAGAATTTACTAAATTACTACACACACACACACACATATATATATATATATATATATATATATATATATATATATATATATATATATATATATATATATATATATATATATAGTTAAGATCAAATAAGAAGGAAATTTTTGGTAGGAAGGTAAGAAGTTTTTTTCTATATATTTTTTTAGCAAACAAACAAAATGAATCATCACATGATTCATTTGTAAGATGATTCATAATAAAAAATTCTCAAAAAAACATGTTGATGATTCATTTATACAATGATTTTGTTGTTATTCACTAAAATTGTCATAAAAATGAATATTTTCTTAATTTACTTAAAAACGAATCATGAAAATGTTTTTTTGAAATTTTTTTCTTGTGAATCATCTTACAAATGAATCATCTAGTGATTCATTTATTTTGTTCGTCAAAAAAATATGTACAAAAGAAACTTCTTGCCTTCCTACAAAAAAAAATTTCTTATCGTATATATATATATATATATATATATATATATATATATATATATATATATATATATATATATATAAATTTTATAGTAGAATAGCAATATAAAATTGAATATATTCATATTATAACTACTACAATACTATACATATTAAAATCATAGTAGAATAGTAACATAAAGTAGTGTTCTCATATTAAATAATGTTCTCATTTAAACTTAACCCTATATATATATATATATATATATATATATATATATATATATATATATATATATATATATATATATATAAACCGATTAAATATCATAAATATCAATAAAAGTTCACAAAATTAAAAAAAATTAAAAGAAATTAATATGGTTAGTTAGTAGAGAGTTGAAGAATTATAATTTTTTAATAAATATAATTTAAGATAAAGGACCTATATTGAAACAAATCGATTTGGATAACTATATTACAAAATTTAAGAATATAAGGATAAAATATAAATAAATTATCTTTAAGATATATAATTGTTAATCCATGATTTGCAAGAGTGCATTGGATTTTGTAGTATTACTCGGGAAAAATGAGTTGAAAGAATGAACTTGCCACTGTGCCACATAATTACCTATCTTTTATATTTGTTTAGTTTTTGAGGTGTAATCCCATCATGTCCATGCTATTTTTTTTGTTGATTAGGAATTAATGTTTTTTAAGGCCTTATTACATCTTTCATTTTTCTCGGCCACCTTAGTGTTGTATAACTCCTCATATTTCTTCCTTTATATTGTTTTTTTTTTTTTTTCATAAAATCGGTTCTCTCACCTCATCCACTAAATATGTTGTACAGATTGTATAATACAATGAGAGAGAGATAGAGAGATGTGGAAACTTACCATATTATATTGTCCTTTAGATTTTGGTGGAGTGTGGGGATGAAAGTGGGTCCAAACTCGGCCATGATGGATTCGGATCTGGAGAACCCAGGAATCAGTTAATGAGATTTTGTAGGGAAACCGGACCAGTATATACGAACTGGTTCCAGTTCAATTCCGGGTAAAGTCGGTCTATAACCGGAAAACTCGGAAACATCAAAGTGGGTTGGGTGGAACTGGGTAAAGTGCATATAAAACTCGAGAAAACCAAGATTTTTGATAATTACTTAGTAGGTTGAACTTTGAAAATTTTCAGTTTTGATATTACGACTTTAGGGGACAATAAGACATTGAATATTAAATCAAAAATGACAAAATTATAGTTTAAAAATCATATGCAAACTCTAAACTACATGTTGGTAAAAGCTTCATGATAATGCGGCTTCAAACGAATTAGATATACATGTTTTAAAATATCACAAAGTACAATGAGAAATAGAAAATTTCCAGCTTTGATATTTCGATTTTAGAAGACAGTAAATCAATGAATATGAAACCAAAATGATAAAATTATAGTCTAAAATCATGAAAAAAACTCTAAAATATACGTTGGAAAAAACCACATACTAATCCGATTTCAAACGAATTAAATATGTATGTTTTAAAATTTTCACTGAATACAAAAAAACCTGAAAAATAGAAAATTTCCAACTTTGATATCCCGACTTTGGAGGACTGTAAGTCAATGAATATGAAACCAAAAATAACAAAATTATCTAAAATAATGTACAAACTATAAACTGCAGTTTGAAAAAAAACTTCATGTCAATCCGACTTTAAATGAATGAGATATGAATGCTTTATATATTTTTCACAGAAACTGGTTTTGGCCTCTAAACCGGTCCAGTTACCCACACCTGAACGACCCGAAACTTGAATTACCCAGAACTCGAAAAGGTTTTACATATTTTAGTTCTAACGGTTCTAATTCCGATCCAATTTTCTAGTTAAAATATCATTCCTAATGTTCACCATGATCCACATCATCTTAGTATCTCATCGGAGTGTGTAGTGTCTCCATACACCTTAATCTTAATTATCTTAACAACACCATCTCAACCATGCAATGTTATCTATCTTTTAAATGTGTTAAATCAACTTTTGTAGTTATTTCTATATTATTGTGACATTATTTCTGATATGGACACCACTACCGCCATTTTAATAAATTCTTTATTACTTTTAAATATATCTTAATCAATTAGAAATAATAATTATTCAATAGTATGCAAATATGAATATAATTATTTACAATTGGAACAAAATATAATTATAAAAGTATATAACAACAAGTAATTATTATAATTTATATTTAATTTTAGTTTAATACATATAAATACTTTTAGTGATTAAAAACATGAATCACAAGACAAATATTATATTACTCATTATTTAAAACAAAAAATCAGTTATATATATCTTCAATCAAATCCGTTTGTACTTTACGATTAGAGTTGTGTTTGTTGCGTATCATTAACATGTTTTTAACGAAACTTAAGATTCTTTTTTCACAAAACGTTAGGTATATTGTGTTTATATATTTTGTTATTTTTTGTGTGTATGTTTACACGTCTACAAATTTTTATTATATGTATTTTAATTTGTTTTATAATGAAAAAAGTAATTAAAGTATTAATAAAAAAATAACTTAACTTATTTTAATATATAAGTATATAGTTATATAATAATATCTTATTATTATAAATAAATCATTAATTAAATATAATAATAAAGTAAAAAAAAATTCTAATATGTGGACCCTTAATGGCTTTTAGGCGGCTTTTAAATGGTCTTTAGAACCGATGTGCATGTTCTGGCCTTACCGACGCAGTTTTTTATTATGTTATTTTATTTTATTTTTTTAAACGTCAAATCTTATTTATTACTAAACTAATCCTTAAATCTATCTATGTTTAGAACGAGACTTGAACCTTCAACTTAAAAGAGGAAGGACAATACTGGATACTACTAGACTAAAAGTCCTATGGTTACTAGTTACATTTATCTATCTTTTGTGTTTACTTAGACCAACTTGTATACATATCAACAATGGAGTCATGGCCTACTTGACTATGAACCACTTTAGTGAACATCATCCGATGTTTATGGTGGCTAGTGGTTGACTATTTTTGTTGTCATTTGTGACAGGGAGCACAAACCACAACAATCAATTATCTTTTTTCTTTTCTATCTCTTTACCGATTTCTACATTTTAAGTAATTAAAAAATATATATTTAAAAATCAAAAAATAAGAGGGATATAATGCTTATTATATCAACCTTTTGAGTGGTTGTGTGTGGTGATGAGGTGACACCCACCACATTAGTGGTTAGTGATGAATATACCGAATGACCTTATATGAAAGACCCTTAACTTTCATACTAAAGACATTGTTACTCCAAAACATGTTACATGTATATTCATAAAACAATCTTTCATATTGATAGTTTATTTACATAGACGGGATACAAACCGACTATATATTAAGATTTTTACAAAGTTTTATATATTACATATTTTCCAAAGAATACAATACAAAAGCTATAATATTATCTATTCTACATCTTCTACCAGTACATGACTATACTGGATGCTTATCACATGTAATAATTTAAACATTGAGAGAGATAAGCGGGTGATGCTTAGTGAGTTCAATAATAGTTACAATATAACGTTATGCCATATACATATCAATATGACATAAGCAAAGAGGGACAAAGAACAACAAAGGCATATGTGTATCATGTGACAGACTTTCCATATCAACCAACAATCAATTTCAACTTGATATGCATCAATAAAGTTTCAGCCCAAATGGCACAGAAAATACAATTTCGGATTATCATTTTGCTAAAATATATAGGCTTTCAGCCCTACATAGTCTTATGCCAATACAAGAAGTTATACGAGTCATGCTCTACATGGCCAAAGGCACAAAGCCAATACCAGAAAATTATACGAGTCATGCTCTACATGGACAAATGCATAAATCCGATATAACCCAGGAAAGTACATTGAATATATAACACATAACATATAATTGTCCCTATATTGAACTCACCGTGAAATAACCGGGGATTGAATGATAATTTGGGCAGCACTTCGGCTCTAAATATGACTTTCTGTGACGAAACCGCGAATTTTAGTTGAAAACCGGCCTTAGTCGGGCAGAGTTTCAACTTGAAAATATAATTTTCTCGGGAACTTCGGAGCGTCGGGACTTGCTTCGGGTGTCAGGGATGATAACTGGGCTTCGGGGGGTTAAAAGTGGGTTAAAGAAGGTTTTTATAGTAAACAGAAATAGATTTTGTAAACAAAATACGGGCAGCCTCGCATGCCTTTTATAGCTAGCCGAAGCCTCGGAGTACGCTGGGCGTACTTTGGTACGTTGGGCGTACGAGGCGTGGCAGCTGCTCGGATCCCGGGTCTCGGACATGTCACCTTGTGTGATACGTGTTTGTATGCGAAGCAGAGGGGGACGTGGCCGACTCCGGGTCACATACATGCAAAGTACGTTGGGCGTACGAAGCGAAGTACGTTGGCCTACCCTTCGGATAAGGCTTCGAATTTTCATTTATTTTTATTTAAAAACTTCAAAAATTTATATCTTTTGCGTACGAACTCTGTTTTTGAAGTTGTTTATATCCACACGTATGTGAGATTATACTCTACAACTTTTGTTTAGACTCCGTCGGCTAATTTTAATTTTATTTTTAATATTATATTTTTAACGGGCCGGGACAGAAAAAGTTCATTAAAAATTCATAACTTCTTCATCCGAAGTCCATTTTTGTCTGTCTTTTTACCGTTATACTACTATTGACGAGAACTTCGATTCTCATTTAGGTTACGTCTGCTAAAAATCACTCAATCTATATTTCGAATTTTTAGTTGTCTACTGCTATTCCGAAACTTAGAAAAATCATAACTTCCTCATATGAAGTGCGATTTGGACGTTCTTTTTATGAAAATTCTCGGTTTAACAAATATTACAAATTTCGTTTAGATCATAAGGGCTAAAAAGTAGTTTATCGAAAAGTCACTTTTTACATCATACGGCGTCGTGCCGGTTCTGTCGCGAAACTTTAAATAATCATAACTTCTTCGTTATAACTCGGATTTCGATGGGGTTTTCGCCTAAATGTTTCTAACAAAATTATCTACAACTTTCATTAATAAAATTATACTTATTTCAAATTTTATATTTTCGTTAAATTTAAATATTTGACTTTTGATTGGAATCTCATAAGACTTCCAATATTTTTCGAGTGATTCTAAACATAGTTTTACTTCATTTCTAATAAAAACTATCTGTTAGAACTCAACGCTCAAATTCATATAATATTTCATAATATTATTTATTATAAAACACGATAACTGAATGTGTATGTTACATTATATTTACAGTAAGCGTGGTAGGTGTAGACTTGTAGTTACTCACTTTACTGTACTTTGGCCTATCATATAAGTGTCATTATTTTTCCATCATATTCTCCTCACCTCACTTATTGATAGGAAATAATCGCATCTTACTATCTTTAGGTTCTTCCAAAATTTTTAATATTTAAATATATATAAATAATATATCAATTTTATATATTGTATTCATATAGAATTAAAACAATGAATTTTGATATATTTTTTTTATAATTTTTCAATATGTATGATTTTAAAAAACATTAAAAAAATTTAAAATAAATACATAAAGATGCAGGGAAAGTAGTTGGCACAGGGTTGATGTTGATGAGTTGATCACCAAGGTGTGGCACACTAGTCAATATGGTGTTGACTGCATAACCATAGTGCCACCTAAGCACCTCACTGTGTGGGGGGTGAAAACTCTGTTCGGTTTAAAAGATATTTAGTGTCAAAGTACCTCAAATATACCACATTTTATGTTTCTTGGTATCGTTAATTTATTTTTGGTCCCGTCGATATCCTAAATGTTGTGTCAATTCAATTGTAAGATAGAATAAGTAAAATGCTCTGTCAAATCAATATATAATACTTTTAAAATAGAATAAAAAAATTGTTATGATATTACATATCTGATTCCAATACACATTTCTATAACTTTCATTTCATAATTACTTTTTGTATTTGTATATCATCATTGTCATATATAAGGTTGTCAAAATTATGATTTTATTTATGATCGTTTTATATGATTTACTATCATAAGTATTATATTTCAGATTTCATTTAAATAACAAACCAAATGGATGTTAAATGGATTTGGAGTCCGGAAAACCTAGTTTTAGATTTTAAATTATAATTTTTGCAAAATACAAAAATATTGGTTATTTTAATTAGTAATTAGAACTTTAAGAAGCTACAAATTACAACTAAAACAATAGTGATAAATAAAGTTTTTTTTTTTTATTTTTATTTTTATTTTTTTTATTTATCACATGTCACATTATCATTCAATTTGTTAAATGTCATTTTTTGGTTATTTTGAATTAATTTCTTTTCTACATGTATGAGTTTTTCTATTTTAATAAATTTTATGTAATACTTTAATGTAATAATTACAATAAATATAGTAATTTAATGGATTACCTTTTCATTTCACAATTTTCAAAATTAAAACTTATTAACTTTTATTTATTTATATTTTAAAAAAAATTTACATTATAATAATTTATTATTTTTTTATTTTCTTATAAATTCAAAGTTCCTAAATATTTTTTCATTTATATTTAGCTTTTTTTTTTTTAAATTAACTCATATAATAGATAGGGCTCACAACTAGTTTTGTATATATGACATTAGGGTTGTTCACTATTCGGATAAAACCGAATTATCCAATTGAACAATTTGGATTGGACTATTTGGTTCGGATATTCGGATTTTTGGATTAGTTTTCAACAAAACCGAATTATTATTTTAGATTTCATATTGGTTTTGGTTTATAAAATAAGAACCAAATAGTCAAAAAAACCAAATAAACATTTATTATTTATCTATGTATAATATATATCTATAGTTATTTATTAATTTTGTAATTTATTTTTTCAAATAAGTTCAAAACGTTTCACCCGATAAAAAAACATTAATATGCATTTTCTCTCAAAATTTTTGTATCTATAAAATATTTAACTATAATATATCTTCTTATTAGTTGTTTATAAATTTTAAATCACAACATAATTATTTGTTTTTGGTTCTTGTGTAAAGTTGGGTAATATTATAATTCTATGTCGTTTTAAAATGTTTCGGTTTTGAAAACCAAATTATAAAAACCGATCTAACCGAATTGTAATTGGATCGGATCGGATCGGATTTTAATTTAGTTTGGACAATTCGGATCCATGTTTTGAAAACCGAACTCAATTTGGATTTACTTGATTGGATCGGATCAAACCGATCCATCCGAACGAACACCCCTATATGACATAGTAGATTATCTATATATGCAACCTTTTTCTCTAATATATATATATATATATATATATATATATATATATATATATATATATATATATATATATATATATATATATATATAGAAAAAAAGTTGCGCTTTCTTTGTTTCTTTTTAAGAAGCTACAATTTACAACTAAAACAATAGAGATATACTGTGTTTTTTCAACCGAACCTCTTCAACGATGCATATGTGGCTATGTGCATCTTTGATGGTGTTTTGAATGAAATATGCAAATATACAAATGCACAACTTTTTTCTCAAAATTTCCCCTTTTTTGTGTTTTTTCTTTTTACAATTCTTGACTTTTTGTAAACGATCAACGATGCATATATGCACCGAACTTTGGTGGTGTCTTATTTGAAAAATATTTTTGAAAAAAAGTTTTTAAGTTCTTTGTATTTTTGAGTTCTCGTTTGATTTTAACTAAATCCTACAAAAAGTACTTTCAAGTGATGGAATTTGTTTCTATATTTTTATAGTTAGATTAGATATTCTCTTGTATTTTTTTTCTTCTAGTATGGTGTATTAGATAAGTTATAACTTTTTCCTTTTAAACAATATTTGGGAAGGGATAATTATGCTGTGAATGTACTTGAACGAAGTCCCTATTCATAATCTTAAGCATATGCAAAGGTATAAAGATTGATTTAAAATAGCAACCCTTTATTGTCTGGTGGCCATTAGGCTATAAAGGATTGTACCATTTGCATGTATGGGGTACATTACAATGGTTAGACAAAAGAAGTAGACCCCATTTTAGCAATGGAAAGGATGGCTCTTTGAGTCTTTTCATAATTCATAGGTAACCATCATAAATCTTAAGGATGTACAACTCTCAAATGCATTAAGATTTGGTAATTAGGTATGAGAAAATGGTCACTATCTTCTTTTTTTTTTTTTTTTTTTTTTTTTTTTTTTTTTTTTTTTTTTTTTTTTTGAGTATTTGAAGTCTCATTCCATCATGTCAAGGCCATACTTTTAGGTGGTCCATTATTGATGTCTTTTTCAGTCTTGAGGGGGCAATTTGTAGGTATGCTGTCTTTCCTACTCATTTCTTTATTTAGTCTTATCCATCTTTTCTGTCTGCCTATTTTCCCCCTCAAAAAAAAATTTCTATCAATAACACCCCTCCAAGGTTTTAACTTATGATATTTATTATCATGGAGTTCTCTAATGTTGTGTCAATTCAATTTCAATAGTTATAAAATCGTATAAAATAGAATAATGAAGTTTTTATGACTTTACTTGTCTTATTTAAATTCATTTTTTTAAAAACTTTCATGTCGCAACTAGTAGTGTTATGTCAAAGTTGCATCAAAGTGGCTGATATAAGTAACTAAGCAAGTTTTTGTATCTTTATATTTGTTTAATTCTTAATTAAAATGTTTATCAATTATGCACGTTTATTCTTACAATTATGATAGTTGGATTTTGATTATCTACGAATATTTACTTAGTTCGATTTTTTTTTGGTCGAGTTAACATCGCCTATATGGCAGACATTTAGCGTTCCAAACGTAATTATGTGGTTTGTTGTGTGGTGTGACCATACAACTATCTTTCATGTACTTCATAATTATAGAAATGCATTGTTCCATTATTTAATAATATAAAAATGTATATTATTTATTTAAAAACGTTTATAATTAACAAAACTGTGATCTACTGCTTTTAAAATTTATAATTTTTTTTTACAAATAGTGATATGAAATATGTATTTCAAATAGGTTTTTTTTTTCCTAAAAGAAGCATGTTCTAATATAACATTTAAATGATTCTTGACTTTATATGTTTAATGTTTATTTATAGCTACGTGTGAGACTCGTATATTATACGGGTTAATTTAAAAAAAAAATTAAACATTAAAATATAAGAAGTAAATATTTTTTAATGTAAAACTTTAAATTAAGAAAGAAAGAAACATATTCATTGCAATTTTATTTCATATATATTATATTTAATATTTTACATATATAAATATATGACTTTAATTTTAAAAATTGAAACAAACCAGAATTTGACA
Source organism: Lactuca sativa (assembly GCF_002870075.4). NCBI lineage: Eukaryota > Viridiplantae > Streptophyta > Magnoliopsida > Asterales > Asteraceae > Lactuca > Lactuca sativa. The sequence goes on along the minus strand of NC_056626.2, from coordinate 54,642,804 downwards.
AGTGAATAATATTTATTTTAAAAATACCACAAAATGACAAATGTTAAAACTCATGAGAGATTGACAAGTGACAAAAAAAAAACCCTTCATTTATTATAGAGAATTTCAAACTTAGCTAGAAATTTGCGTACTTTATTTTTCGTTCATACTTCCGGTAAGCGAAGAAACCTTCGTGAAGGTCTTTGTTTGCTTGTATTGAATTAATATATAACAAAAAAATGCTAGACCCCACCATATAACATGACATGTCAACTCGCCCTAAAACTCACGTGGAACAATATCCGATATTTTAGGCATGAACCTTGGATCTTCAATATGGAACTTTGTGTGATGGATAATTATGGGACCACTTCATATTTATAAATATGTATGATATATTATTAAATAAAATTATTATGGTAAGAATATAAATTGCTGATGGACCGACTTATAGAATATTCACTTACCTTGTGGGTTGAGTTCCCGGTTTGACTCAAGATCCTCAAGATCCCTTCTATCTCTCACATTAGGGTATATCTCCATATATATATATATATATATATATATATATATATATATATATATATATATATATATATATATATATATATATATATATATACATGTGATGAGGAGCAATCAAGATATACGAAAATACATACAGAGAAATTCGTTTAGGGTTTACTGAAGGATCTTAGAGAGAGCTCTTGAGATCAACTGGAAAACCCAAACCCAAGTTCTTCAGATCCGAATATCGTAATGAAATAAGGTATGTAATCGTTCTTTCATGTCTAAGATTTCTTTTAATCAGATTCGAGATTAAAGATCTTCATATTATGTTTCCGTGTTTTATGTTTTGGTTATGAAAATAACCAATAATTGGTATTAGAGCCTACTTGAATCTGTTATTAGAATTTTTTTTGATTATACATACATGTTGCTTCACGCGTTTCTTCTAAAAAAAATGTATGTATATATATATATATATATATATATATATATATATATATATATATATATATATATATATATATATATATATATATATATATATATATAGGGTTAGGTTCATTTGAGACCACTTATATTTTGTGAGACCGTGAGACGCATTTGTTTATTTTTTTTTATTTTTTTTTATTTTTTTTAGTTAATTCATGTTCCGAAAATAATATTTAAAAAAAGAATTTTTTGATTTTTCCATTTATTTTGCATTTTAAAATTATTTTCAGAATATGTACAGTGTAATATTCTATTTAGAATATTTCACGTATTTTTAAAAAAAAATAGAATTTTTTTTTATTTTTTTTAACTTTTTTTTATTTTTTTTAGTTAATTCAAGTTCCGAAAATGATATTTAAAAAAAGAATTTTTAGATTTTTCCATTTATTTTGCATTTTAAAATTATTTTTTAGAATATGTCAGTGAAATATTCTATTTAGAATATTTCACGTATTTTTCAAAAAAAAACGGATTTTTTTATATTTTTTTATATTTTTTTAGTTAATTCAAGTTCCGAAAATAACATTTAAAAAAAGAATTTTTGGATTTTTCCATTTATTTTGGATTTTAAAATTATTTTTAGATTTGGTCTCACGGTCTCACAAAATTAGAATGGTCTCAAATGAACCTGAACGTATATATATATATATATATATATATATATATATATATATATATATATATATATATATATATATATATATATATATATATATATTGTTTTCTTGCATATGCGTATAAATGTATGGCATTGCGATATATATATTTTTCTTGTGAATATAATTTACAAGAGTAATTATGTTGGTCTGGCTTTTGAATGGTCTTTCGTATATATCGCATCATATTTAATTCAGAGTATATGTAATTAAATTAAATCCAAGAATCATGGAATTAATATGCATACGATTTTTTTGGGTTGGAAATTCTTAAAATAAAGATATACTATGTTAATATATTTTCTGGGATTTATGGCTTATGTATTTAGGGGGTGTTCACATAGGCTTTGATGCAATAATTAAGGTTTTTAAAAGAAAAATGATTTTTTTTATTTTATTATTTGTTGTCAAAGCCCATTATATATAATATATTTTACGTAAAATCAACATTACCAGAAAATCAATATCACAATCACAGGGCTATTATTAATGTTTGTGATATCACTTTAATTTGTGTGATATTATGCGGTAAGATCTAGGTTCTGTGTAAATGATTATCATCAATAGATATAATTACATTTATATCTAAATTACATATAAAGATCCATTTATATGGTTATATAGATTGCATTTACGTAAATGAAGATACGGTTTCTTTAATTTACAAATCCTTTTTTTTTTATAAACAAGAGTACATACATAATTCAAATTATAAAACCATATCAAATAAATGTTTGATTCGTTGGGTTCAAATGTTTGTCATTGATAGTAAGTTTTATGTTATGGTTTCTGTTAATCAATTCCTTTGGGATCTCCTTAAATAGAATATTAAATAGACAATGATTATTTTTGTGTATTATATGCAATTAGTAGTTGTCTATTCCACTAATGTTTTTGTGAATTTTGATTATGGACAAATAATGCTAGATGGAAATGTAAAAATAAGATTATGTTATTATGGTTGTAAAATTTGTAGAAATTATGAAAACGGTATTTTTGATACCGATTAATATTTGTAATTTTTTTTGTCAATAATGTTCAGTTATGACATTTTTATTTGTTTTCAAAAGTAAATTAATTGACACAATATATCACCAAAGTGATATTTTTTGTGAATATTAATTTACAAAAAGCTTAAATTTTATGGTTTGTGTTTATTAATGCGGATATTAATCGACCCAAATATAGGTTAATATTTGGCCGGATAAACACATATTTGATGATAAATATGTGACAGTTTTTAGGTTACATATCATTAACAAGTCAATCCAAAGAGGGGCTTATTAATTGACATGATATATTGTCAATTCTTATTATCAAAATTTATAGTTTACGTGTTTATTAATGCGGGTATTAGCCGACCCAAAGATAGACTGATATTTGGCCGAATAAACATATATGTGGTGATAAACATGTGGTGATTTTTTGGTTCCATGTGATTAATAAGTCAATCCAAAGAGGGGTTTGTGAATTGACATGATTTATTGCCAATGTTTATCTCGAAAACAAGGTTATCTCTTGCAAGTTAGTATTATTGTCCAAAGACTTGATATTAATGTTGTGTCAATACCTTGTAAAGATGTCATAAATTGAATTTATTGATTACGGTTTATGGATTAATGAGTATAAAAATAGATTTGCTTATGTTTGAATTATCGTATTATATCTGCTAACATTGATCACATTTATGATTCATGTACTCAATGAGATTAACTTTAAGAAATGAAATGAGGGCATTATGTTAGTTCTCAATTGCATGGATATTAACTTGCATTTTTGGATAAAACAACATTCTTTGAGGATGTTGAGTTTGGGGGAGAAACAAGGTTAAAACATTGTCCTTAAGGAGGAATCAGCTTGATTCCTATTATTGCTTTTGGTAGTATGCAAATTATGAATCAGTGATCGACAATGTTATGCAATCTCCTATTCTGAATACACAAACTCAACAACCTCAAATTTGGATATCTTATGTGTGGTACCACATTTTTCATCAGTTTATTATCTCTTTTGCCTTTGAGGTAAATACAATAGATGATTTTGTGTATCACAGATTAAGTGGGAGTAAAACTATATTTCTAGTTTTGGGCAGATATTTATGCAACTCAAATTTAGATCACAAGAAAGCAGCTAAATGGATTTTGAGATATCCATATATAACAAAAGGCTATATGCTCAACAATAGAAAATCAAATGTTTTGGAGATCATTTTTATTAGGAATCTGATTTCATTAGATGCCAAAATGGTTATCGATCCATATCAGGATACTTCTACATTTTAGCATGATGAGCCATTTCATGGAATAGAATTCGGTAGCTTCTTCCATAATGGCAACATAATTTGTATCATGGAATATGGTTGCAAAAATTTGTCACGAGTCTACACATTATTGGTATTGAAAGACCACTAAAATTGTGATAATAAGTCAACAATATTATATTCCAACAACAGAAGTTCTATTAAGTCAAAGCATATTGACATCAAGTTTCCTTCTGTAAACAAAATAATGCAAAATGGAAATATATATAGCACATATGAACAAACTCCATGAAAGCGGATCCGCTCATAAAGGGATTACATCCCTAGGTCTTTCAAGAGGGTACTACACATGTTGGTGTGATATTTGGTTTTAATGGGAGTTTTATGGTGTTTTATTTATTGTTTAAGAACAATTATGTTTTTCTGTATAGAATTAAGAATTCGATTAACTCCATTATTAGTTGCACTTATATGAAGTTTGATCTCACTTCAATCTAAAGAGGAACTCGTCAAAAATCTATTTAGATTTTAAAACCACACATCATGTTTAATCAATGTCGTTAGTTATATATGTATATTTGACCATTGATAGGTTTAGTTACGTAAATTGTAATGAAGGCCGCTTTGATCCTATACTATTATGATTAGTGGACGAGATTGTTTAAGGGTACCAATGTTATAATAACATTCATTAAAGCGCTTATACAGTTATACGTACATTTATATATTCGTGGTCCTGTGGGAGATTGTTGGATAATTATGGGACCACTTCATAAATATGCACGATATATTATTAAATAAAATTATTATGGTAAGAATATAAATTGTTGATGGACCGATTTATAGAATATTCACTTACCTTGTGGGTTGAGTTCCCGGTTTGACTCAAGATCCTCAAGATCCCTTCCATCTCTCACATTAGGGTATATCTCCATCTATATATATACATGTGATGAGGAGCAATCAAGATATACGAAAATACATATAGAGAAATTCGTTTAGGGTTTACTGAGGGATCTTAGAGAGAGCTCTTGAGATCAACTGGAAAACCCAAACCCAAGTTCTTCAGCACCGAATATCATAATGAAGGTATGTAATCGTTCTTTCATGTCTAAGATTTATTTTAATCAGATTCGAGATTAAAGATCTTCATATTATGCTTCTGTGTTTTACGTTTTGGTTATGAAAATAACCAACATTTTGCACATTAGTAACTAGGTTGAATTGTTTTAAAACTCTGGTTGACCCGGCCAATCGAATCGATATGGGAAATGGTGTCCAAGTTCATTAACTAGTTGATAGTATTTTCAAATAATAACAGTGTATTTTTAGGCTGGCCTCATTACACAAATAACATTAAGAAAATAGAGAAAATAAGTTGTTTATTTATTAAGTAATTAATAATTAATAAGAAATTATTTTGGTGATTAATTTTTTAATTAATTAAAGGGTTTGAATATTAATTAATCTAAGAGATTAAATGGAATATTTTAGATACTCCTGGAGAATATATATGATCGATTTTTGTATGTCCTTGTATAAGGACATGACATGTTTCAAATAAGGAAAGGATAATCCTTAAGAGTCTGAAACCTTAAAGGATTTATCTGTTGCCTGTAAATATGAAGATATGGATGAAACACTAGACGTTTTTCCCTTGAAATTTCGTTTACATCTCCTTCCCTCTCTCCTTGGATGAAGTTTTAACCCTCTCCTAGGGTTAGTTGAATTTCGATAAAAACCTTACTAGGGTTTAAATCGTTGTTTTCTTTTGGAGTCTTGAATCTGACTACATTGGGGTAGTTTTCTTTTGGGCTCTTCATCCATTATAAGGATGTCATTCACATGATCTAAGGATCAAGAGGTACGTAATCTAGATTTCTCATAATTGTTTTAAAGTATGTTGCTTAAACTAGTAAGACCTAGATCTTAGGATGCATGTACACTTATGTAAATCTATTGATTGTTTCCGCTACCTTTTGATGTGTACCTGATGCTATAAATCCTCAATGGCGGTAAAAAAATAATATGTTTTAGTTTTTGGCACTACTTTGTAAAATCACAAAATTGAAAGAAACCAGGATCATTGCAGGGCGTGTCATGCCCTTTCCTGGACACGACACGCCTGTCGAGTTTTTCGGGATTTTGGATTTTGTCATCAAGATTCAAATTCATGGATGATCCTCTTGATTAAAATATTATTTTAAGTTGTTTAAATCTGATTAATTCGAAATATTGTTTAATAGGATATAAATTTGAATATTTGATTAATTAAAATTTGGTTAATTTAAACTTGAATTTAAAATTTGAATATTTATGTTTAATATTATTTAATTAGAGAATTTAAATTTGAATATTTGAAGGATTAATTAAACTTTTAAATATTTTTTAATAAAGCTTTAAACTAAAATGCTTAAAAGAATTTAATTAAGACTGTAAATATTATTTAAATTAGAGAATTAGATTTGAATATTTAAGAGAAAGGAATATAAATGTAAAAGGTTTAAACTTAGTATATGGAATAATTATATATATATATATATATATATATATATATATATATATATATATATATATATATGTATGTATATATATAATAATAATAATAATAACAATAATAATAATAATAATTGTTATTATTATTATTATTATTATTATTATTATACAACATGTGTCATCACATGTTAATTAAAAAACATTATCGTCGAATCAGGACTAGGCGCAGCCACTCTAATACTAGTTTAAGGAGGTCTCTATGATTCTTAATGAGGTTGATTTTTAATATGCTTCATGCTTACCTACCTCACCGTCTTTTGTATTTTGAGAGTGAAGTTACGGAAAGGGTTCGATTGGATTATGTTTTTCAAGATTAAAAATATTAATTAAGTAATAAAACAAACTTCTTGTTTTATATGTATCGAAAACGAGAGTCATGTTTTACCCATGAAAAAAACATGTTGATTATATTTTTATGATGAAGTGTGTGTGGCTAAACGATATGTAATTTGCAAAAATATAAGTTAATATGATATGTCACTCATGAAATTGTTCTGTTCATGGAGCGTGTGTGGTTAATCAACACGTCAACATGAGTATAGTTTTATATCGAGTGTCACACGACTTAGCATGGTTGATTCACCATCTATTCAATGATCTGTGGAATCCCCATCATTGGATCAAAATGAGCACAATCGAGATTAACATGCCATTGATTGTCAATGAATCTCAAATAATCTAAGAGTTTCAAAAAGATTAAAACTGGTAAGTTTCATTACCTACATAAATAACTTTGTAGTGTGTTTACGACATCCTTTTACACATCACAAAGCCAAATATGGATCCTAGTCTTAAATCGAAAATTCACTTAGTGTTAATAATTTTATTAAGGAATTAATAAATCAAACAAGAATGGAATAGATATTGAATGATGTCAATAAAATCCACTAAAATCAACTACGATAAAACCCTCATAAAGGATTTGCTTGTAGAATGATCAATCTAGTCTAAACTTGTAGTTTTTGGAATTGGTCTCTTAGAAATATCATACTTTCAATAAAGCTCTTCCTGATTCCCCTCCCACCCCTACATTCCAAAACTATATGAAGAACTGTCAAACATAATTTTGAAGTGAAATAGAATTTAATTTAGTTAGAATTGATTATGGTTACCATGATCGATTAGCTGACATATACATATATTCAGTTCATTCTGATTTTGATAGGAACAACTTGCAAATGTCTACTAAGGAGTTGCATAGCATGTTAAGGATTTTAGGACTAAGATGACTATTCATAGAAACTCTAACTTTCAAATACTTATGCATTCATTATCATAAACTGAAATGTCAAAATGGAAGAAAGCATGTTGTCCATAGGTATCAGGCGATTGTTGTTGCACTTAATCTAGGCCGAAACACCTAGGACAATACGAGGGATTGTTCTGAGACATGTTCAAATAGGCTAATCATTTCCAAAATAAGAAGAAGGACCAATAAAACATAAATTCCTAATATTTCTTATAAATAAGACTGAAAAATAGAAAAGATGTTTTGATATTAGATTACGAGCCCATGCTATTATCTATAGGATCAAACGACATCTTGTTCTCATGAATGTTTAAGTCTATAATCAGATATGTGAATACATAATACCATTTGAACATTACTTCCAATCTTTAAGTACTATATAAAGGATAAAGTACTGAAATTCGCAAGAGTGTGCAGTGATAGAAAGAAGTAAAGGGACTAAGACATAGAGAATAAAGTTTGATCATGAATACCAAGCCCTTGTTACTATTCATGGGATCAAAAGATACTCATTCATCTAAAGGTTTAAGTCTATGGTTCATGATTATTTATACAAATTTCATAAGATTGTTCTGACTTGATTAAATATGGGACATTTTATATGTTTTCTACTTAAAAGGAAAAGTCATGAAATCTATGAATCTAGTATAGGAACAATGATTCAAAACCAAATTCGAATGTTTAATATGGTGTACTAATATGTAATCATATTCTTAAATAAGGATTGCATTACCAAAGATCTAGTTGTACATCACTTTGGAATTCATTTGACCACAAGTCTTATGATAAATGGAAACCCTATTTGTCAAAATATATGAAAATATGAAGGAATTAGCCTAACTAATTATGCATTTATATTTGACCATGAAATGTACTAATTCAAATACATTGAAAAGTTTGGATGAAATATACTTGTGAAATCATAGTCTTGTTGATATGAACAAGAACTGCATTACTAGAGATTTATTTGGATAGAATTTTGGAAATCAGTCGACCTTAAGTCTTGTGATTAATGTGAATCTTGTTTATCATGACATATGAGATTTGCATCAATAAGTGATGTGAATATCTGTTGGAATTAGTTTAGAATCATTAATCCATTTAGTTTAACCATAATACATGACTAATTTCGAAGGAACATGAGTATGGAACCTTTTAGATGTCCAAAACTATTGTAAATCGAAATTGAGGGTAATTTGGGTAAAGTGATCGAAATCAAGGACTTAGAATGAGATATGTGTTATCTCGTTGGACATCCCAACAAGACTTTTGGGTAATTGGTTTAAAAACTTTATGATAAAAAAATGTTTGTCACTCGAAGGAAAGTCCTTCTTGAGAGGGAGCTAATATCCAAAAGAGTTAGTGGGAGTCATATTGATCTTGATAAGGATCAAAAGCCAACCAACGAAGAACCTAAAGTTAGTCCTAACATTCAATTTGAATTTAAAAAAAGAATATTATGGAAACAAACATACATCCAAATATTTGTAATAAGACTTGATAGAGGAAGGCATAGACCTAGTTATACATAATCTATATTAATGAGGAATATTAGTCACTAGTATATGATAATCAGATTGTGCCGGCTATCAGAAGGCATGGCAGGCCCTAAAAGGCTTCACGATGGAAGAATAACATGTAAAGCGAGATTCAATCCATGTAAAGTTGGAAATTAGTTGATCAGACACTTAGTATTAATCATTAAGTGTAAGTGGATGTTCAAAAGGTAACAAATATGGATGTGGATAGACACATGTTCAAACCAAGATAGGTTGTAAAGGATGTATAAGCTTATGAAGTTCATTTATGAACCGAGAAAAGAATCTTGCACAATAGAATCCTTGTTTTAATGACAACATTCTAAGAGTTTTGAATTCTGAGAAACAAAGGTGAACCATGAGTATGTCAACTCTAGTAGGACTAACTGGAATCATTGTTTCAATAAGAAAATTCAAGGAGTTTTGAATTTCGAGAAACAAAGATGAATCATATACGTGAATAATAGTGTAATTATATGTGTCATCATTGTAATGTATTTGGATAATACAAAATTCAAAACAATGTTCTAAATTAGCATGTGCAAAAACTTGGCTTAGCTTGGGAATTGATTCTCCTTGAATAACATAAGAGAAATTATAAACGAGGATCTATCTAAGTAATTCGTTGGATTAAGCCACAAGCGTGGAATCTTGATACTTATAACCTCTAGAAAGTTCATCCTTATAAAGTATGGTATGAAATTAGAGCAATGCTAATGTCCTAGTTCTATAATTGAGCTAGAAGATATATAAGACGTATCCTTCAAACATTTGCTTATGGGATTGATCATGACTTATATACCAGATTTGATGACTTGTATGCATTGAGCATGACAGATGTGTTCAGATAAACTTGGCATGCATCAATGAATCAACATCAAGAATATTACTTAGTGTCCTAAAAGGACCAAAGAGATGATGTTAGTGTAATGCCTGCAATTTAGGTCTACATGTTTAGCGTATAATAATGGTAATTATACATTTTAACGAAAAATTAAAATACTTGATTAGAGTAATTATTCTTCATATGTGTTAAGAGATAATAAATAATTATCATGTACACATTAAATGAACATCTATTAGGATTGTATAATATTTGTAGAAAATCTTATTACAAAAATTATCGTTAAACGATATGATCAATAATGATAAAAAAATAGAAGATTATTTAGGATAGATAGTCTTAACGGAAGTTTTAGTAGTCATGACCATGAGTCCATGGATATAAAGAACACTTAAATCTGACTTCGTATGAGAAAGTTATGATTTATCTAAGTTTCACGTTCAAATTGATACGACAAGCTGCATCAAAAAAAGTGACCCAGAGATAGGTTGTTTTTAGACCAAGTGATCTAAATGAAAGTTTTAGTGCTCGTTAATAGGTGTCGATATAAAGAAGACCAAAATCTAACTTCGTAACAGAAAGTTATAATTTTTCAAAGATTCGAGTACGACATAGTACAACAATGTGTGACAAAAAAAATCAAAATCACATCAGTTGATTGTTTTCCAAAAAATATAAATAAAGTTGTAGTCCTTTTCAATATGAAGCCAATGATATAAAGAACATCGAAAACGGAGCTCGTATGAAGAAGTTATGATTTTTGCAACGTTATTTACATTACAAGACTTCTCGGATCGTAAAACAAAAAATAAAGTGAAAATTAGCCAACAAAGTCTGAATGAAAGTTGTAGTACTCGTTGAAAGCTACACTTGGATATAAATAACATCAAACACGGAGTCTGTATGCGAAAATTATGATTTTTAGAAAAATAATAAATTAGATCATCGGATAGGCGACAAGTGGCACCACGGATGAGCAACACATGGCATGATCTAGTGACACCTTTCTTCTTCACAACAACAGGTAGATAGGCGACACATGTCTAGGGCATGTCACGCACACCTAGGCAAGACGCCCCCTTGAGTTTCCTATACATATATGGTTTTTTCTTACTTAGAAGTTGCTTAATCTCTTTCAATTCTCTCTCAAACTTTCCCGAGGTTTCGAGGCCCGATTATTGTACATATTAAGTGTTAGTAGCGATGCTATAGAGCATTAGAGAGCCCTGAAAAATAGAGCTTTCGATTTCGATGTTCTACCCGCATAATCTCCGATTTTTCGTCAAACAACTTGTAAGTTAAGTTATGCTTACCGTGCTTTAAGTATAACTTATATTTGTGTTTATAATCATTATTATGAACTTATAAATAAGATCTATCAGTAACATCAATCGTTATACTAGCCGATCTACTTACAAGAATGATGCCAATGCTTGATCTGTGAGGTGTTTCAAGTGGATTTTCATATGCCAAACTTATCCTATCTCTGATACGATCTTAGGTAGTTGTTTCTTATCAACTATAGGACAATGTTAACTTGGTATTATTGATAAATCTGATAAAAATATTATAACAATTAAACTTTATAAATATGAACAAATACCGAGGCTTAGTAATATTCCTGTTTATGTCGTTTTAAGAGTGAATCTGAAGTATCAGTCAATGATCTGACTTTCCCGCGAGTCTTCCACCTAAATCAAGTGAGTGCATAGTTACTTTCATGAACATGGTTTAATACCAGTAATTATTAAAAAGTATATTTGTCGAATGTTTATATATGAAATTAGATGTTTATTATTTGGAATATTTGTTAAATGTGTATTTGAAAACATGCATTGTGTGAACGAATTATGGTTAATTATTTGTTAAAATGTTTATGTGATATTACTACGTGATAATCTTGTAAATAAGTGCTGTTACTTAAAAGATTATTGCATGTTAAAGTACACTCTGTGTTAAGAATATACACTTAGTTACGATAAGTGTCGTTTAAACAAGAGTTAATATTAAAAGTCAATTACAAGGATTGAAGTCTCGTCTAAGTTCTAGACCATGACATACAATGAGTATTTAAATCCAGTTATGTTGGATAAAAGAATAGTCATATATTGGATTGCGATAGTATGATATAAACAGGAAAATGGTTTGGAAATCCATTATAAGGATTATAATATTGCTTAATTTTAATTAAGACTTATAAATGGTATTTTAGATCCAAGTAAGTTGGAAATCTAAATCGTTATAGGTGGGTAATGTGTGAGATTTAAAGCGGAGTGTAGTAGTCCTCATTTTTTTGGATAGTTTGTATTGGTAGGTCTAAATCAGACAACCAGATGGTATGTCTGGAGAATCTTCCGGAGTGAGATGACAATACTTGACTATTCTAGACTGTCATGTGAATTATGTTGATAGTGTGGATTTATAAACCAAAGATGTAGATGAAATGGGGCATCATCATTCATCAAATACTCTGATGGTTTAAGTGCCTTTATGACTTACACCAGCCAAGGGAGCCCCTAGTTGTGTTTTCGAACCATTACTCTAAACAATTCATCAGGAGAGTTGATTCTTCCTAATAATCGTGGACTAGGATTTGTGAGAATCGGTTGGGATGGGTATGTATGGGAGTATTGTTTTATAGGTACCTTAGTTAAGGTTATACCTATATTGTTTGGTTATAATTGGTTTTGAATGTTTGATAATTATAAATATTATCATAAGAATATTATGGGATTGAAAACCCTATGTGTTTCAGTAGGTTTCCGGGACAAAGCTTATATGCATCACAGGTATCCGGGACAAAGCTTCTGGAACTTGTTTCGGATGCCGAGTGATTTAAGAGACAATATGCAATAGTGTTAAGGACCATTAGGTCTTTGTGCTGTAACAATGTTATGTACTGATTATGACATCCTTTGAGTTTTTGTATTTTGATATAACATATTTACTCGAAGATATTTTTTTTATAAACCAAATCAGTTTCCACAAAATGTTTTAGTATACTGGGATTTTCCACAAACAAAAGTACTATGATTTTAAAACGTAAAGAAGAGTTTTTTTTTTGATTCTGAAAAATAGGGGATATCATAATTGGTATTAGAGCATTAGTTTAAGCAAACTATGAATATTGCTTATTTCTATACTTAAAATTAGAGATTAAGAGATGATTGTGAGAGTTGTGTCTAGTATATTTTAGGTTGTGTACCTAAATTAATAATAAAAACACAGGCAATAGAATGTTTTAGGGCAGGTGAATTGATTAATATTATGTGGTAATGAAGTTATTTTATAACATGCCTTAGGTTGTATACCTTACTTCCTATTAGGTGAATTTGCATACCTTATAAGAAGTAATGCCTTATGTGCTAATATGTGCTAAAGGTTATGTTTTATAGCATGCTTTAGGTTCTCCACCTAGATTGCTATTAACTGAAGAAATTTGAGGTCTACTGCCAATCTTGGTTTGAAAGACAAAATTTTATGTGTTCTGGTTTCTAAATGTTTAAATAATGTATTAGAACTGACATGTAACTTTTCAAGGAGATAGGGAAAATTACGATAGTTAATGTCAATAACTTCGCAAATAGTGCACTAATACCTATAGAGTGATATCGTACCTTTATAGTATTTTTGGTAAGATAATAATACCTTTGAAGGAGTAATGTACAATTAAAGTACAATTTTCAATTGGTGGGATGATAAAACTTTGGCATGATCCATGAAGTCACCCTACCACCTAATGATTACACCGTCAACCAAATAGAAGTACTAAAGATGGTGATAAATACTACATTGGTATCAAAGTTGGAGTTATATGAAATACTATGAAGAATTCAGAGAGTTCGAGAAAGACGAAAAGTTTGAGGCTGACATAGTTCCTCAGACTCAATAGGTTTAGACTTTATCTTTCTTTGCAATGTAGTATGCAGTTTGAGTGTTGTATTAAGAGTTTATTTGTACCATATACAAGATGCTCTGACCTGGTATTTAATTATACTAAGTGACAATTGACTTTTATCACATCCTTACGAGAATTCCATAGTGTGTTAAACCGATTTTAGCATACCGTAATAGAATGGTGAAGTTAGTTATTGGTTTGTGAAGTGCTAAATAACTTACCCGTTTAGTAAAGGTAGAATATTTAGCTAAAATGGTGATGCATATATAGTATTGCATGATGAGAAATGTTAAGGATATGAAAAAGAACTAAGTGGAAGGTAGTAGAACATGCTGAGATGCATCTAAATGCTGAATTCTTAGGATTGACTGAGAAACTGATTTTTTTAGGATTGACTCGTATAAAGTAAATGATGATGAAGTGAAGAGATATGATGATGTGCATAGTGACTTCCAAATATCAAAAAGTGTTGTAAATAATAAAAGAGTGTTTGTCTCCATACCACCAGACTGCATGTTATGCGAGAAGATCACTCATTGTAAACATAAGTAGTAATACTATGTTGGGGATGTTAAAGTCATTAATATGACAACCATGAGTTTCTTCCAATAAGAAAAAGAGCTACGAATCACATAATCCGAACCAGTTAGGCTTTAACCAATTGTGAGTATCAGTAAGTAAGGGTACAAACCCAAGTAGAGAGGAACAAACCCTTAAGGTAAAAGTGTGAAAGGCAACTCGACTTCGGACTCAACATCAAGATCCAGAAAAGTTGCAGCACAAGAAGCTGAGAGAAGAGTTATTAGCTTTGATTGTTGTTATGATAGAATAGATGTTTTGGTTGGAAAGTAAGTAAATGACATCAAATATCACGAGGGAAATTGAGACCTTTACCTATACCTATGGGTAAATGGAACTATCTTACCTTAGATCTCATCATCAAGTGTCCAAGGATTGTGTAGAATCATGATATATTATGGGTATGAATTGACCAGGCAATAAAAGTATACCTTCCTAGGTATCACATACGTAAAGAGTTGATATGTAAAGAATGTTTTCAAAGATTTGTTAACAGGAATAGGTAACGATTTTGATCTAATACCCTTCTATGACTGGTGGTTGTCAAGGCCAACACAAATAATAACCCTAAATATTACACACTAAAATAGTGTATAGTGGTAAAAGGACTGAATCCACGGAGATTGGTTCAATTTATAACTCTATGAAAAATCTCTTTTTAAAAATACTTGTAAAATAACAATAAAAATAAAATGGGGGGTTTTTGTGTTTTGAAATACATGAAACAAACTAGAATTAACTATGATTTAAATAGACAATTTCAACAAAAATAAGGGTTTGATGTAAAATCAACAAGGGAGAGATGGTTGACTTAAAGTTTCCTCATTTTGACTTTTGATGAACATATCATTAGAATCCAATGGTGCAATACTTTGATTTAAATCCTTAATTTGACTATAGTAATCCAAGGAGCTTGAGATTACCTAGACTTTTCTTAATTGTTGAAATGGATAGAGAAGCTCATAACAATTTCCTTAGTCAAAGTCACTAATTCCAAATAGCATGTAATTAGTGAAAGTCAACTAACATTAAGAACCAAAAAGTCACCAAATCCAAGAGGAGTCAAATTCTTTCACCACCATGTTGGAGGAAATGTTTTTATGATTATGTGAAGCAAAAACAACACAAAAATCATTTGTTGCTTGCTAATTTGAGGATCATTTACTTAATCAAGAAATTAGCCAACTAATCACCACAAACACATTTAAACTCATGAATAAAAACATACTAGTAGTGATAATATGATAAAACACAAAGCATTTCCATAAAGATTTAAGAACAAGTTCATGGATCCTTCAACATCCAACAAAAGTTCAAAGGATTCAACAAAAAGTCAACCAAGATTCGTTTAGCCAAGCATGGCTAAACTCAAAGAAACAAAGTTAAAGAAGATTGTACCAAACATTTTACAATAATCAAGATGTTCTTGAGGTGTTCTTGGCCTTCAAAAGTACTCCAAACTCCAGAGAGAAAGTGTCAAACTCGGACCTCCAAGATAAGGTTGAAGAGGCACACCAACCTTCCCAATATAGAGCTCTAAGTAAAATCCCGAAATTGCCCTTGTCAGGAATCCACGCGGGCCGCGGGTAATCTTACGTGGGCCGCGGGCTTCAACGGGATTTTTGGGCTTCTTCAAGTCTTGGGCCCCCACAGCTAATCCATTGGCCCAGTTCGAATCCAATCAGCTCCTAGCCCGTTTTTCTTCAATATTTCTTCAATTAAAGCCCAATTTGTCTTTCCACATCACTCAAAATTTCCGCAAACTCTTAAACATTGATCTTGCACACTCAAGAATTCTCTCGCGCCTTTCAAATTTAAAGTTCAACACTTCTACGCCTTCAAGCAATCGACAAGCCTACTCCCTGAATCACATCCAAAGCTATCAAACATGGCATCCCCACTGCTCTTCAAGTCCAATCACCTTCCAAAAGATCCCGCACACTCCCGCTCCTCTAGTTTTCTTAAAATCTGCAATAATGCTCAAGAAACTAGAAAGTACCCGAAATGGTCATAAAAATAACAAAAAGGAAAATATGCATGGAAATTAACTAAAATGCGAATGAAATGTGCTAAAAAACTATAAAAAGAATTAAATAAAATGAAGCTATCAATGACCTTCTTAAGAATACTTAGGATGGTGATAATGTGAAAACTATTGTAGTCTGACAAAGTCAAAACCTAAAAGAGGAACAAGACATTTAAGTTTGTGAACTTTGTCAAAATTTTGGATAATGAGAAATGGTTGTGTGATAAACTTGATAAAAGGTCGCTTAAATGAAACTATAATTTATAGAGTTAATGTTAGGGATTTAAGTCGGCAGGCGGTTAAGCTGTTATTTAGGGTTCTTGGGAGGAATCGATATTCAGAGTTCTTTTGTTGTTTCATGATTCCAGAATGTAATCATCCTAAGTGGGAGGTAACTGTAATGCCCGCAATTTTGGGCTAGACATTTAGAGTATAATAATGATATTTATACATTTTAACGAACAATTAAAATCCTTGATTAGAGTAATTGTTCTTCATATGTGCTATGAGATAATAAATAATTATCATGTACACATTAAATGGACAAATATTAGGATTATATAATATTTGTAGAAAATCTTAATATAAAAGTTATCCTTAAACAATAAAATAAAAATTAAAATAAAATATTATTTAGGATAAGTAATCTTAATGAAAGTTGTGGTAGTCGTGACCACGATCTCGAGGATATAAAGAACGCTTAAATCAGACTTCATATGAGGAAGTTATGATTTATCTAAGTTTCACGTTTAAACTGATACGACAAAATGCGTCATCAAAAGTGAACTAGAGATATGTTGGTTTTTAGCCCAAGTTATCTAAGCGAAAGTCATAGTGCTCGTCAATAGTAACTTGTAGATATAAATAACGCCAAAATTTCACTTCATATGAGAAAGTTATGATTTTTCAAAGTTTCGAGTGCGATACAGAAATTGAAATCAAAATCAGTTAATTGTTTGCTAAAAAAATCTAAATAAAAGTTATAGTACTATTTCAATATGAAGGCGGGGACATAAAGTACGTCAAAAACAGAGATCGTATGAAAAAAGTTATGATTTTTGCAACATTATTTACCGTCCAAGCCTTCTTAGACTGTAAAACGAAAAATAAAGTGAAAATTAGCCAACAAATTCGAAAGGAAAATTGTAGTACTCGTCGATAGCTATGCGTGGATATAAAGACCATTGAAAATGGAATCCATATGCGGAAGTTATGATTTATAGAACTTTTTAATATGAAGCTGACAATATAAAGAACATTGAAAACGGAGCTCGTATGAAAATAGTTATGATTTTTGCAGCATTATTTACCATCCAAGCCTTATTAGACGATAAAAAGAAAAATAAAGTGAAAATTATTTGATAAATTCTAAATGAAAGTTGTAGTACTCATTGATAGCTATGTGTGCATATAAGACCGTTGAAAACGGAGTCCGTATGCGAAACTTATGATTTTTAGAAAAATAATAAAATCGGACCGTTTGATGGGCGACACATGGCACCATGGATGAGCGACACGTGACATGATATGGTGACACCTATTTTTGCCAAAAAAATTGGTAGATAGGCAACATGTGTCCAGGGCACGACACGCCTTGACGCATCCTGTCCCTTGACTTTCCTATATATATGGCATTTTTCTTGCTTGGAAATTGCCCAATCTCTTTCAATTCCCTCTCAAACATTCCTGTGGTCCCGAGGCCCGATTCTAGTACTTATCAAGTGTTATTAGCAAAGATATGAAGCATTAGAGAGCCCCAAAAAATTGAGATTTCGATTTCGAAGTTCCACCTGCATAATGTCCGGTTTTTCGTCAAGCAACTTGTAAGTTGAGTTATGTTTATCGTGTTTTAAGTATAACTTATATTTATATTTATAATCATTATTGTAAATTTATAAATAAGATCTATCAGTAACACCGGTCGTTATACTGACTGATCTACTTATCAGAATGATGAAAAGGCTAGACCAGTTAGGTGTTTCAAGTCGATTTTCCAAACAATATATCTTTATATGCCGAACAGATCATTCCTCTGATATGATCCGACATGGTTGTTTTTTATCAGCTATACTTCAGTGTTCTTGTGGTATTATTAATAAATTTGATAAAAATATTATAACTATTAAACTTTATAAATACGGATAAATACTAAGGCTAAGTAATATTCGGGTTTATATCGTTTTAAAAGAGAATCTGAAGTATCAGAAAAAGATCTAACTTTCCCACGAGTCTTCCACCTAAATCAGGTGAGTACATAGTTACTTTCGTGAACATGATTTAATACCAGTAATTATAAAAACATATTAAATACTTTTTGAAAGTTTATATGTGAAATTAGATGTTTATTATTTGGAATATTTCTTAAATGTGTATTTGATAACATGCATTGTGCGAACCAATTATCTTTAATTATTTGTTAAAATATTTATATGATATTACTACATGATAATCTTGTAAATAAGTGTTACAACTTAAAAGATTACTGCACGTTAAAGTACACTCCGTGTTAAGAATATACACTTATTTACGGTAAGTGTCGTTTAAACAAGAGTTAATATTAAAAGTCAATTACAAGGATTGTAGTCTCATCTAAATTCTAAACCGTGACATACAATGAATATTTAAATCTGGTTATATTGGATAAAAAAATAGTCATATATTGTATTGTGATAGTATGGTGGTATAAACAGGAAAATCGTTTAGATATCCATTATAAGCATTATCGTCTTTCATAATTTTAAATAAGACTTATAAAGGGTATTTTAGATCGAAGTAAGTTGGAAATATGAATAGTCTCATAGTTGGGTAATGTGTGAGATTTAAAGCGGAGTGTAGTAGTGCTCCTGTTTTTGGATAGTCAGTATTGGTAGGTCTAGATCATACAACTGGAGGGTATGTATGGAGCATCTTCTTGAGTGGGATAACAACACTTGGTTATTCTAGGTGGTCTTGTGTAACATCTTAATTCAGGTAATTTACATCTTTAACCCTTGGTATTATAATTATTTGCAAAGTTGGTCCCCTTAGTCTTTTAATGAAAAGCGTGGATTTATCAGGTACGTTGGGCCTACGCTTGGTACGTTGGGCGTACGTGGTTAGTGTTCAAGCCTTAATTTTTAGGGTTGGACCCTATTTAAACATCATTAACTCCTAAGAATCCCTTCTTCTTCAGCCTCCAACCCCATTTTCGTCCTAAGCAAACCCTAATTCCTTGTGTGTACATTCGTAGCTTGAAAATGTGCGTTGTAGTGACCTTGAAGAAAGGAGAAGGAAAAGAAACTATCTTAGAAGAGTAAAGAGCTTTGGATCTAGTAGTATCTTGCCTTCAAGTATAATTTGAAGCTATAAAGTTCTGAAAGTATTGGTTATTCCTTTAGTCTTGTTAGAGGTGGAGTTTTGTGCTTATTAGTCCTATAGCCTTGGTCCTTTTGATTGTGAGCTACTCTAGACCAAATGAGTTGTCTTTCTAGATGTTTTAGGGTGTCTAGAGTGATAAAAATGGAACCTTGATTTTCCATATCCCTCCATGCATGCTCTTTAGTGGTTTAGACTTTGTGTTAAGTTAGAGTTGTGGTATTGGGCACTTAATAGCCATGTAAGATCAGAAAGTTGGAAAGTTTATGATTAAGAACGTCATTTGAAGACTACATTTGGGTTTTGGACGAAGTGTATAAATGGATTAATCACTTATTAGAAAGAAAAGCCAGCAGACGCGTATGCTGGGGATACGTGGTGAACTCCCCGCAATCCGGTCAAATGTAAATTTACTCGTGCATACAAGCTGCGTACGTTGGGCGTATGCAACTGAGTTGACTCGGTTGACCCCTTTTGTAACGTTCACATTTCTAGATAAGCATTAATAAGATGATGTAATAGTAAGGATCAAAAATTTTAACCTATTTGATGTAATGAAGAAGAATTATTTGAGTATTATGTTATTTACGTGTAAATTATGTGCAATATTCGTGCGTATAACGATATAATAAAATAAGAATATGATAAGCGTCTCAAATATTATAATAATTAGACCTAATATCATGAAGTAGTCGTGACAAGGATTCCGGAGATATAAGGAACACTACAATCTGACTTATAACGAAGAATTTATGACCCGTCGAAGTTTTGCGATTAAACGACACAACTCCGCGTATCATAAAAAGTTAATTTTTGATAAATTAATTTTGAGCCATAGTGATCTAAACGAAAGTCGTAGTAGTCGTTAAACAGAGAGCGTGCATATAGAAAACGTCAAAATCTGACTTCATTTGATGAAGTTATGATTTTTCTAAGATTCAGCGTAGCAATGTACAGCTCGGAAATCGAATTTTAGATCGATCGATTATTAGCTGACACAATCTAAACAAGAATTGAAAATCTCATTAATAGGAGCTCAACGATATAAAGACAGTAAAAAACGGACGTTGGATGACAAAGTTATGAATTTTTAACAGACTTTAGTTGTCTAATCCTGTTAAAATATAACTTCAAATATAAAGTCAAAATTAGCCGACTTAGTCTAAAAGAAATTTGTAGATCTCGTCAATATCTACCCGAGGATATAAAGAATGTCAAAAATGGAGCTCGTATACAAAATTTATGGATTTTACAAGATAATTATTTTTCGGATTAACAAGAGTGCGACACGTGTCGCGATCTGGCACACACCTTCCTCCTGACAGCTTGCCATCAGATACTGATACATGGCCCCTAGTACTCCAAATGTAATTTATGTATGCCCAACGTAAATTTGTGTAAGCCTAACATACTCGGCTCCTGGAAGCCTATAAATTGAGGCCGAATTTCACTCTTTTCTTCACACCTTTCCATTCTATTCTCTCCCCCAAGGTCCCAAGAGCTTTATCTAGAACTTCCTAAGTGCTAGTAGCAAAGCTGCAGAGTGCCAAAAAGCCTCGAGAAACAAAGCTTTTGGTTTTGAAGTTCCGCCTGCGTAAAGTCTGGTTTCTCGCTAAACCACCCGTAATTTGAGTTATGCTTACCGTACTTTAAGTCTAACTTAAGTTTAAGTTCATTATCGTTATTATGAACCTATAAACAAGATTTATCAGAAATTTCAAGTCGTTATACTGATTGATCTACTTACAAGAGAGGTGTCTAGAATGGTCACGTTGGATTGGTTGTTGGATTTCAGAAAACTATATGCCGAAATGATCATGCTTCTCAATTGTCCTGTCTAGTTGATCCTGACTTGATAGATCTTGAAGTAGAATTTGAATTAATGAGGAATCCAGACTAATAATTAGTCACAATAAATATTAAACTAAGACTTAGTGATAATAATACTAGGTTACGTCAAAGGATTAGACAGTTGCTAGAAGCGAAGCGCTGTCCGAATTTCGAGTCATCACTTTAACAGGTAAGTGCATATTTACTTTCATATTACACATAGGTATGAAGTATCTAAGATAAGTTAGATGCTACATGTCCTTTTTATCTGTGTTCCTGATATCTATGCTAGATAAACGATTTATATATGTTTTACTTGATTTAAACTGTATATGTATTTTATACCTATAAATATATCGGGTAAAGATGGGTAGACGAAAGATGATATAGATGATGAAAGATGAAATAAATGATGAGAGACCTTGAATTTAAAGATGATCCAGTCGTCTAGTGGAGTATAAATGACGACCACTGACTATTCTAGACAATCTAGTGGAACGCTGGCAGGATCACAACCTGTAGGTGTTTTTGAACTAAGTGTTCACCAGTTGTACTCCACCCCCCTCATGGTTGCCTTACTGAAATATATTGCTGCTGAATCCCCTAAGCATTATTGTCTATCTCGAAGATAATCCTGAGGTCAGGTCCCTTACAATTAGACGCTTTAGGGTCAAAAGTGAGGATAACGGGAATGGGTAATTGGGTTGAATGATTTGATGAAAATAAAGAATTTAATTATTGTGGTTTGAAAACCCTATGTGCTTACTAGGCTACCAAGTATGACCCACTCAGTTTCTTATATTATAGGTAGTGACACAAGAGCACAGGTGTGATGATCAAATGAGAGATTTATGGATTATTGGCCAGTAGAATAATAGATGTTTGTAATGCCTATGTTATTTCTGTTTATGCTTATGTACTGTATTGAAGATGACATCCAGTCGTTTTTAATGTAATTGAAATAATTTTCTTTGGAAGTACTTCACTAAAATTTTACAATACTTTGGGAACAAATTCCGCAATATTATTCTTCAAAAGGATCCTCTGATTTATAAACAAAGCATAAGCCAATCGGTCTTTTCTGGCCATGAAAATGGAGATGTCATAGTCGGCAATAGAGAATTGGTTTAAGTGAACTAGGAATTTGTATGATTTCTATAATTAAACTTATTATGCTAAGTGATGATTGTGAGATGAGTGTCTGTTATATTTAGGAAATATACCTGAATAGACACGTGCATTAGCTCATTTTAAGAAAGATGCTTAAATTTATTTTTTGTGCTAAATGATTTATGTGATAGTTATAAGATAACTTATATGCCTTATGATGCTATTATTTGATCAGATCTATGGTCTATTGCCAATCGGATCTGGAAATTTTATGTGTTCAGGTTTCCAAATGTTTAATCATGTTATTAGAACTGTCATATAACTTTTTCCGAGTGATAAGAAGATTTATATGTCTATCATAAATAAAGATTTCCCTATCTTAATTCTCGTCACAGTAAACTGAATGTCTGGTTTGGTGTATAGATCGACATGGTGAGAACTTGCAGCGGATTAGGAAATGCTAATGTAAACCGGTAGCCTGAGCCACAAGTAATTAAGTGTGCACGAGAGGTAGCATTTGCACCTGAACCTATCACGTTGGCAATGATACAGGTGATGTTGGATTGTTAGATGGAAGAGACAAGGCATATAATTGAACATAATAGGGATGAACTCCGAGTGGTAAGGAGGAATGACCCAGATAGAAAGATTGACAAGGATGGTCGTATGTATAAGAACTTCTTGAGTGCCAAGCCACCAAGTCTTTCTGGAAGCCCAAATCTAGTGGATATTGTGGACTGTATATCCAAGATGGAAATGATATTTGAAAGCTGCAACTATAGCAACAAGCAGAAAACCGTCTTTGCAGTCAGACAACTAAAGACCAGGTTTTTTAAGTGGGTGGAAGTTGTTGGAAGATACAATGCCACTGGTGAAAGCCCTGAGGATGTCTTGGGAAGCATTCCTAGAGCAGTTGAAGATGCAGTATTGCTCGGAGGTAGATCTGATAGACCTAAATAACGAGTTTCAAATCTTGAAGGAAGGGAAGATGAGTTTTAATGAGTATGCCACCGCTTTCATCGAGAAGATGAAGATATTTCCCTACTTGGTGCCTCCCGAACTCTCCAAGATAGAGAGGTTTGCTAACGAATTGCCAGCAAACTTTGGTCCAACGGTCAAAATGGAAACTACTTTGAAGACATCTGTTAGACAAGCCAAGAATATGGAGACCTAACTTCGGGAGAATGGTATGGAGAGGATAGAGGTAAAAGAGAAAAGGATGTTCGATGGATCTTCAAGGACCAACAAAAAAATTAGGTTCTCAAAGTCTGGTTCCAAGAAGTTTGGAGGAGGAGGAGGTGAAACAAAATGGTGTGAGAAGTGCAAAAAGAAGCACTCTGGGAAATGTGGCGAGGAGTTGACTTGTTTCAAGTGTGGGAAAACTGGTCCTTACGCCAATGAGTGTACATCCAACGAGAGGGTGTATTATGTATGTAATGAAGAATGATATATTTCTAGGGACTGCCTGAAGAAGAAAGCGGCGACAAGGCCTAATGTGCCACCAAGGCCAAAGGCGAGAGCATTCCAGATTACCCTGGAAGCAGCAAGGGATAAAGCAGATGTCGCTTCAGGTACCTTTATTGTAAATGGATTTTCTTCCAATATGTTGTTTGATTCTGGAGCTACTTACTCCTTTATATCGCATAAATTTGGTAAAAGAATAGCATTACCAGTAGATAAACTAGATAGTCCTCTAGTTGTAGAAGTTGCTAGTGGCAAACCTATAATATTCTAATAGTATAAGACCTACTAACGATAAGACTGACTTTACTCTTATACATATATATAAATATCAAACCTATAATATATATAATAGTATAAGTGTTGAATTTTAAACTTTTAGAATTCTAGGGTTTGGAACAAAATGTTTGAAAGTTATGCATTTATAAATTCCAAAACTTGAGGACAAGTTTTGAACTATTCAAAAACTTTTGGAATCCATAACTTATGAGTTTAATATAGGTTTTATGAAATCACTCTTGAAATTCCATAACTTGAGGACAAGTTATGGAGTTCATAAAAACAATTATGTAAAAGACTCTTCAAGTTCCATAACTTGAGGACAAGTTATGAAAGAGTTAAAACCATTTATGATGACATTTAAAAATGAGACTTTTCACTTTCCATAACTTGAGGATAAGTTATGGATTTCATCAAAAACAATTAGAATAAAAATTCCAACTAAAAAAACAAACAATTTTCCTATGATCTAATTAAACTCATAAGTGAAGATAATTTAGATCAAACAAATTTCAAGAAATTAGCATGATCACATAAACTAATACAAATCATGAAACTTTGACAATTATCTTTTATTTAGATGAGAATCATCATTAGCATATCAACAAAATCAGATTTTATGAACTAAAACATTTTGTGGTAACGATTCTAATCCAAAATAGGCCAAAAAAACTCGGAAAACTGCCCACTGGAGCACTAACTCGGTGAGTACATGAACTGGACTCGTCGAGTTGGACTTTTTTGAGTGGACTCGGCGAGTCCCCTAGTGGACTCAGCGAGTTCACTGTCCAAAATGCAAAAATTTGATTTTTTTTGCTTTGAAAACCAATAAACATCAATTATAGTGGAAAACAATCCTAGGCTCTGATACGACTAATGGGTTTTAGTATACTACAACATCCTATGGTGCACATACAACCCTAAATGATTGGATCTATGTTTTCTCTAATAATACATGCAATATTGTTTCCAAAGTATTAAGCCTACAACTAGCATGGAAATGACATACTCAACATAAAATTGAATTATGGAGTTATGTCTTTGTTGTAGCTTGTTGAACTTCTTGAGTTTGGCCTTTAAGAACTTAGTACCCCAAGTGTTGCACCTGAAATGGAATCACACAACACCACCAACAATGGAGGACTTGAGAGAGAATACTAGTACTCTAAAATCGGCTATAGCTATTCCAAGAATACGAGGGTGCCAATTTCAGGAGCTAATGGGTTTCTTATATAGTGTGGCAAAACTAGGGTTACGCCATGTAAACCCTAATGTACATGACCTTCCATATTTCTTAGGCTTCATGGTTTAAATCTCCATGGATCATCCATGTGTTTAGCCCAACCTAAGAAATCATGGATCATTGTCCCCCACTATAAGAATGAATGATTTTACCAAATCAACCCCTTATATTTAATTAGTCTCTTTTGATCAAAAAATTAATTCCAAATTAATTCTTGATCAATACTAATTTAATATTATGATTTCATATTAATATATTAGAACTTATAATATATTAATAAATGATGAATATCCTCTTCTCAAAAGTCCATCCTAGAAAATTGTTCCGGTGCCATGCAACCCAAATGAACCATGCTACTCTCGGGTCAAGTACATACCAACTATAGTTATGGGCTTAGACACCAAATCCAACAGTCTCCCACTTGGATAAGTCTAATAACTATTATTGCAAATATGACTCCACAACCCGACTAACAATCGTAGCTCTTAAAAGTCGTTGTCGAACTCTAACCTAGTCAATGACGCATCCATTAGTTAAGGGATCATATATTCCTCCATTCTAGATATCATATGGACTGAGACATGGATTATAATCATTCTCTCTGTCCATCTGTTGTTTCCCGTTTTCAGATTTATGACGACCGACTAATTGAACAAATCAAATCAGTCCAGGCTTGGCCAAGCTCTTAGGGGTGTCATCACCAAATCATCAAGGGGCCCACAAATATTGCTTTTATTCACATGGGATAAAAGGAATGGATAAGCTTTGACCCAAATGCTTGCTTGTAGTTACTCATCAAATTACACACAACAATATGTTTTATAACATCCAAGTTACTAGTGCGTTTACATATGTCAATGTGCAACCGACTCGCAACTACAACTCACATGTCTCTGTTTCAAGAATATAAGATATTATCGTATCACAATCATTCATGATAAAAACCATGAAGTGATTCAGATGAGCATGAGTTGAATCCAATACTCAAATGTTATTCCAGGAGTACTCATGAAGACTGCAGCTATGTCTAAAACACCTAGACCAACTACATACCCATTCATGTCAGTCTTGCCTCAATACCCACTTCCAAAGTATGATCGACTGTAGATGGTTTGAATAACCTAGTTATTCGGGAAGTCAAAACATGGAAAGTGAAACACAAGAATAATACTAATCCTGTATGGCCCCAAAACTTTTGAGTGCCATATTGATTACTCATTATTCATTGTATAATGTTTCAATTTATCAACTTAACACTTGAATTAAAATAGTAGCTATGCCTTGCTCCAAGAATGCAAACCATGTTTGTATATGGTCCTGACTTTGTGAAATAGATCAACTGAAAAACATTTCAATGATGCTCATTTCACAATTCCAAATCTTTATTGAATGTGCAAGAATTCTAAATTCTTGTCACTGCTAAACTATCATGTAATGCAACCTTTGTAATGTCATGGTACCAAAAGTCACAGAGACTTTACCAACGATATTACAAAACTTTCCACTGGAGATTGTTACACAAAACAATTCCAAAGAAGTGAAGTCTCAAATTCAAAGTACATTCCTTTGAACATCCTTCTTGCATTAAGTTTCCTAATCTTACACAGATTTAAAGAATAACTTCCACTTATAGAAACATTTCCATATTCCCATTTTGACTATCACTTCTGAACAAGAGTTGCCTTTTTTCAGAATATGTCAATTTGGTCCATCCATTTTATACTTCCAACTACAAGCGACTAATCCTTGGCGAACCTTAGATTGTCCTTAATAGTTGTTAACCACTTTAGTCATATCCGGTTCTAGTCCTTTTTCCCTCTTAATGCCCTAGGCATTTGAAAAATTTAGAACACGAGAATATTATACCATATGCAATCGATCCTATACCCGAAGCATATGGGATGCGATTCATAATGTCTAACACAAAGACATGATACTTGATCAGCCTTTTGCTATAATATTTCTATTTGCCATGTTCTCACAATTCGAATTATAAAGAGGGATGTCGTAATCATAATTGAATTTTGAGAATGCAATTAACCTTTCCATAAATCGAATTTCCTTATGTTGAACCATTCCAACATAACATTCATATATATTTAACTAAATTTGATTAAAAACTCAATCTAAGCTGTTAGATTTTGAAATGAAGTATAAATTCCTCACCCTTTAATTATAGCAAAACAACTTTTCAAACCCACAACTTTGCGAATTGAAACTTTTGTTTTCTATAATTAACATTGCTAACTTGCAACACTTACCATAATAATTATGCTCCTATTAGCATAATAATTATTATCTTAATAGCATAACACTTATGCTCCCACTAGCTTTGACATGTATCCAGAAATCAGCTGGACTTCTAGAAATCAATACTTATTGAATTTCATTACCAAAGTTCAGATTTCTGATACAAGATGCTTCGATAAGACTTTATCTAGGCTTCTCAAAATCTAACACCTTTCCTTAGACAGCTCATATATGTGTCTAAACAATTTTAGAGCTTACAACCATAAGTCTAAAATGTTTAGACATGTTCCATTTCTCACAATTCGAACTATGAAGAGGGATCGCTACTAGAAAAAAACCCTTTAATGACGCGCAAACAATGACACTCGCTGATAGAGGACGCGCATTTGTGGGTGCCCCAAAATAATGTCATCTCTCTTAAAATTTAAAGGATTTAGAACACGCATTTTTACGTGCCATGAAATTAGTGTCTGAGAAAAAAAAACACGGAGGGCACCTATAATAAAACGTGCGTCGTCTAAGGATGTCGCTTTATAAATTTTAATAGAAATGCGTGTTCCATCCTTCTAGGGGGGAAATGAAATCCTAAAATATTAAAATGCCCGCCTTCCTTTTTTCTCCTCCACTTTAGTTTCCCTCTTGCCCTAATTATTGACGCTCCTTCCTTCCCTCCTCCTGACATTGACTGCCGCCGACTTCTTCCCTCGCACTTCGACCATCGTTACTTGCCCTTCCCGGTCGTCGACATCGATCAAGGCAACAGTAGGCACACCATCTCTGAAGTTATGTATACCACTGGCTTTTAATTTCACGTATTCAGTAGCTTCTCTTTATAGGTATCTCTAATCTACTCAATTTATCTGTTTCCACCGCATCGGTTCCTTATTTTCCTCTTTCATTCTCTCTACAAAAAGCCCTAATCTATGAACCAAGGTAAAGTCTGATCAAATTAATGTATTAATTTTTCTGTTACTTCCCATTTTGTTTCATCTCTCTTCTTTCTGTCAACGCAATCTATGGTTTGGTACTAGTGACTGCTTCCTCCTGCCATTTTGGTTCGTCAATTTCAAATGTAAGTTGGAATTTTTACCAATTTCACTAAAGATGACATCAAGGTCAAATTTTTTTTTGGTTTGTCTCTCTTCTTTCTATCAATGTAAACAGGTATCCCATGATTTTTTTTTCCAAAAGGAAGTGAACTCTAGGTTTTATAAATAATGAATTATCAATGAGTGATTGATGATTCTGCACTTTGCTATTATGCTATTTAGTTTTTATATCTTTGATTTGTTTTTTGTAACAGAGTGATTGATGAAGATGCACTACAAGAGGCCCTAGCTGCTGCAGTCAGCTGCACAATTTTCTTGAACCTGAAAGTGGGTGGAAACCTGTTTCAGCTTAAAATATATAAAGATTAAGAAGTTAGCAATAAAACAAAACAAGAAATTATGAAATTGATTTTGTAGTTTGTTTTGCTTTTGGTTGTCTATTTTAGTAACAACCTTTTATACCATTTTAATTTTTAACTTTCAGTTATTGTTGCTATTAACTTTCAGTTAATATGAAGTGTGAAGTTGTTGATCCTGATGGTCTACTGAACCAATTAAGGCTTTTGAAGTCTATGAATGTTGATGGAGTAATGGTTGATTGCTGGTGGGGTATAGTTGAAGCACATATAAACGGTTATTTCAAATGGTGCGTGAGCTTAAGCTCAAGTTACAGGTTTGTCCTCTTTGAGACATTTTGTCACCTGTTGCTGCTATTTGTTGCATTTTTCATTTATTTTGAAAATAAATCAAGTGACCATAAGGTAGGTTTGGTGAATTCTCAGATGTGGCATTCAGAGTTGTTGCAGATGATTGTGTAACTTCATATAGTGGAACTGGAATCGTGCACTGTGCTCCAGCATTTGGTGAAGATGATTATCATGTTTGTTTGGAAAAGCAAATCATTCATAAGGTCTGAAATATGTTGATCACATATGCATTGTATCTTTATTTATATCTTTTTTCCTATAACCTAATCATACTTGTTCTTCATTATGCAGGGAGAAAATCTTGTTATGGCAGTTGATGATGATGGATGCTTTACAGAAAGAGTTATTGATTTCATTGGTCAATATGTCATAGAGGTAGATAAAGATATCATTTAAGCAATGAAGGCAAGAATAGTTAAATGTTATATAATTATTAACAGGGGCATTTATGTAAAATGATTATTCCTTACCTCTTGTTATGGATGTATGCAGGATAAGAGCAAACTGGTAAAATCTGGAAGCTTTACTCATTCATATCCATTTTGTTGGAGATCCGATACTCCTCTCATCAATAGAGCAGTTCCAGCTGGTACACTTTTTATACTCATCTTTTGTGCAAAAGACATGAATGCCCTTCTCATCCTCATTATCTTTTTGGTCATGGTTTGTAGCAGTGGAAAAGTTGAAAGATCAACTGCTTGAAAACAAAGAGAAAACAAAATGGGTTCCTGCTTTTGTAAAAGAACAGGTACTCTATTTTAGGCTAAACAGAAATGAAGTTGATTGTGAAAAAGACTTAATTGAATAATTGTGTTCCCAAGTATTTATGTTGCTGACCCTTTTCATTTCGAGATCAAATGAAATGAATTTTTTTTCAATATATTCTGTTTTTGAACCAAAGATTAGGCTGGAATTTCTTAGATATTCAGTGATAGTAGGCTAGCACATTGAATAATTGTTTAAAAAGACATGATGTATTGTCTAAATTGTTATGGAATTCAAGTTGTGCATAATATCAATTAGTTGTATCAATCAATATTTTTGGAATTTTATCTTGTTTTTTAAAGGTTAAATTCAAGATTGTTCAAACAGGTTTCTTCTTCATCGCATGAGTAACGCTTTCCCTGAAATGCCAATTTTTGGGCTGGTTGATTGGTAAGAAGAAAGATTTCTACTTGGATTTGAGAAATTAGAATCATAATCACTTATATGATGAAACCTAAAATCTATTGATGTTATTTATTTATTTATTTTTATCTTAGGAACCCTGCTGAATTGGCCAGCCTGATCCAGATCATGAAAAAGCATGTACTATACCTGATAAAGAGATTAAGGAACATGGTGAGAAAGAAAAAGACACATCAGAAGACACAGAACAAAGAGAACATGATCAAGATGATAAATATTGTGATGTGACACATCATTTTTCCCAAAATAAACCCCCACGTAGTCTTGAAGACTCTAGAGCTGAACTCTTTCATCAAGGTATCTACTAGTCCCATCTGGCCGTTGTTATAAAGGTATTGCATTCTTTTGAACAATTGATTTCATGTCCTTATTGACCCTTTGTATGTTGGAAGATGTACATGGCCAAATGCTTTGTCTTCCTGAGAAGGTGAAGGAAAGATTGAGCAACTCAGATGATTACCAGTCATTTTTGAAGTGCATTGCAGAGTATTGCACAAAGAGTATTACTCGGCCACAATTGCAATCAAGGGTAAACTTATATACACAATACACATTATTTAAAGATTTATTCTTTTTTGTTTCTAGTATCTACTTCCTGCTTTATTGCTAGATATCTGCATTCGTTGTTTGTGTATCCATAAAACTTCTAGATGACTTTTTGTGTGGTATCCTTAGATTGAATTTGATAAATTAAAGAAATTTTTATTTTTGTTAGGTAAATAGTTTGCTTGGAGCATATCCGGATATTGTGGAAGAAGTCAATGAGTTTATAGATCGCAGTGAAAAGACAAGTAACTGTACACATAAATTCTTATTTACATTTACATGCCTAATAAGAATCTATAAATCTTCATCTAATAATGTATATATATGCAGATAGATTTTCCCCATGAGTAAGTTTACATATAATTACATATATCCTAAACCCAATGACGATTTTACCTAAGTGCCCCTCCATGTTATTTCCTCAGTAATGTAGGATGTTAAATTGTTTTTTTCATGACTCTATAGCATGACTTTGACTAGCTTTGGCAGGATCCTTGTAACGCCCGTGTTTCTAGGCTTGCCATTTTTAGCAATGTAATAGTCTAGGTTAGCCATTGTAACCCCAATTTGAAATAATAAAATGTATTATTTGTGAATTTGTGAATTATGTGAGTTATGTGTTTATTTGCTTAATTATGTGATGTAATTAAATTAAGAATAAAATAAGCGTCAAAATTAAAGTATTAGATATGCCCGATATCTTTGCATAAAGATGTAGTGGTTGAAAGAAGGATTCCGGAGATATAAGGAATGCCAAAATCCGAGTTATAACAAAGAAGTTATGACCTGTCGAAGTTTCGCGATAGAACCGACACGACGTTGAGTGACGTAAAATATGAATTTAAGATAGAGCGATATTTAGCCTTAGCGATCTAAACGAAAGTCGTAGATTTCGTTAAACCGAGAGCGTGCGTAAAAGGAACGCCCAAATCTGACTTCGTATGATGAAGTTATGATTTTCTGAAGTTTCGACATGGCAGTATGCAGCCCTAATACTCGATTTGAGATCGAGCGATTTCTAGCCGAAACAATCTAAATGAGAATCGAAGATCTCGTTGTTAGTAGCGAAACGATGAAAAGATAGGCGAGAACGGACGTCGGACGAAGAAGTTATGATTTTATAATGAAGTTTTCCTGTCCGAGCCTTCTAAAAATAATTAATAAAAATAAAATTCAAAATTAGCCGACAGAGTCTAAACGAAAGTTGTAGAGCGTAGTCTCACCTTCGCGTGGATATAAAGAACGTCGAAAACGGAGTTCGTATGAAGGAGATACGAATTTTGAAGTTTAATAAAATATTTAATATTTATTTTTATTTTACTCCGATATTATCCGAAGAAAGGAGAGGCGGTCTATCCGAAGTACGCAGCGCGTACTGCTGTACGCCCCGCGTACAGAGAGGGGCACTCGAGTAGTCCGAAGTCGTATGCAGTGACGTAAGGGGACCGATGACGTAAGCGCTGACGATCTGCGAAGCATTACGCCCCGCGTAACCCCGAAGTTACGCCCAGCGTAACCCCGAGGATCAGCCTATAAAAGGGGATGCGAGGCCAGCTTCTTTTCTTTTACAAATTCTTCATTTTCTCTCATCTTTTGCCTCGATTTGCGTGCCTATTGTACCCCGAAGCCCCTGTATTATTCCCGAGCCCCGAAGCGAGATCCGAAGCCCCGAGAATCTCGAAGAGCGTTATTCCCGAGCCGAAGCCCTGCCCGCGAGGAGCCGGTTTTAGTGAAGATCTTCCAGATCTACGGAGAGACGCTACTTCTATAAGCCGTAGTACTGTCGGATCATCTTCTGATCAGGTGAGTGTGTAGTTATTTTCTCTCCAACGCAATATTATGAAGTATTTAATATAAAATACGTGCTATGTGTATACATTTTGTGGTTATATGTGTGAATGTATATTCTCTATGAAATACGTGTTATGTGTGTATGCCTCATCTATTATGTGGAATATGTATTGATTAAAGCATGCTATACAAGTTTTTAAACAGTGTAAAAAAATGTATATTTTTATCTACTAATATGTTGGGTAGAACATGGGTAGATAATTGGTGTGTAATAAACAGATGAGAGGCCTCAGTGTTATTGGTGTTATTCTAGTCATTCAGCAGAGTATGGATGACGACCACAGACTATTCTAGACTGTCCTGTGGAACACTAGCAGGCTCATTACCTGTAGGTGTTGTGAACGACGTGTTCACCGGTGTACTCTATCCCCCACATGGTTGCCTTTAGGACACTTATTGTTGAGGAAGCCCCTCTGCAGTAATGTCCGTCCCGATGAAAATCCTGAAATAAGTTCCTTATAATAGACGTTATTTTTAGGAACGTAAGGTGAGGATAACGGGAATGGGTAATCGGGTTTATTGTTGATTGATGAAATTAAATATAATTATTGTGGGTTTGAAAACCCTATATGCTCACCAGGCTCCCAAGCCTGACCCACTCAGTTTAATTGTATTACAGGAAGTGGCGTAAGAGCTTAAGATGGGCGAATCATCAAGTCATTTTTGTTTACAAGTCTGCATATGTATATATTTGTTGAATGACTTGTAATGTAATCGTTTATGCTTTGTGATATGTATCGGAACATGACATCCCGACTTTTGATTTTGAAATGAAATCATACTTCTATATGAAATGTTTTGATAAATATCTATCTTATCATGTTTTGTTTTTGGGAACAAATTCCGCATCTCTTTTAAAAATCAAATGGATTTACTCTGATAATGTTTTAAAAAGCATAAATGAAATCGGTCTTTTCTGGCCGAGATTTTGGGGATGTCACAGTTGGTATCAGAGCATTAGTTTAAGCGAACTAGGAAATTGTAGGATTTCTAGACTTAAACTTAATATGCTAAGTGGAGATTGTGAGATGTGTGTCTGATAAATTTTAGACACGAGCACTAGTTTATTTTAGGAAGGTTGCCTAAAATGCTTTTATGTGCTAAATGTTATATGTTGCCATATATGATATTGTTTGTTCGGATCTACGGTTTGTTGCCAACCGGATCTGAAGGTTTATGTGTTTAGGATTCTAAGCGTATGTATACGATATTAGAACTAGCATGTAATCGTTTGGAGTAATAAGGTGAAATTATTCGGTGTGTAGATCAAAAATGGTGAGAACAAGAAGCGGAGTTGGAAATGCTGATGAAAACAGGAATCAACCGCCTGTAATTCAACAAGTACCTGTCGTAGCTGATGCACCTGAGCCGATAACAATGACTGGTGTACAAATGATGATTCAAATGATGTTGGATCGTCAGATGGAAGAAACAAGACGCCTGCTTAGGCAGAATCGTGAAGAACCGTCAATTCAAGCGGAAGAGCCCGAGGAGAATAGAGGGCAGTCTGAAGGAGAAAACTTTAGTGGAATCATTGGTCAAGACGAACAACCAGTGGTTAGACGCAATAACCAGTATGGAGGAAATGATGGTCGTGGGTGCAAGTATAAGGATTTCATGGCATCCAAACCACCATGTCTATCCGGAAGCCCGACGTCGGTGCAAGTTATGGACTGGGTCTCCGAAATGGAGACTATGTTTGAAAGTTGCGAATGCAGCAACAGGCAGAAGACCGCTCTTGCGATCCCTCTGCTAAAATCTGGCGTGTTGAGCTGGTGGAAGCTGTTAGCTGACTCTATGCCCAAGGGAGAAGCAAGCAAAATGTCTTGGGAAGACTTTGTGGAACAACTAAAAATGCAATACTGCTTCGAGCAGGACCTGCTGGAAATCAGTAATGAATTTCAGAATTTGAAGAAAGGGAAATTGAGCGTTACTGAATACGCTGCAAGTTTCACAGAAAAGATGAAGTTTATCCCATATTTGGTGCCTACAGAACTCTCTAAGGTCAACAAGTTTGCCCTTGGACTACCAGCGGACTATGATCCAATGGTTAAGCAAGCAACCACATTGAAAGCCGCCATCT
Source organism: Lactuca sativa (assembly GCF_002870075.4). NCBI lineage: Eukaryota > Viridiplantae > Streptophyta > Magnoliopsida > Asterales > Asteraceae > Lactuca > Lactuca sativa. Next base: position 54,607,269 of record NC_056626.2, on the reverse strand, counting down.
GGGATGCTAGAAATGTTGAGACCCAGATCAGGGAAAAAGGTCTGGAAAGGTCAGAGGTTGGCGAGAAAAGGAAAATCGATGGATTTTCAGGGTCCAGCAAGAAAAGTAAATTCTCGAAGTCTAGTTCGAGGGGAAGCGGAGGAAAGGTAGAAGCGAAATGGTGTAACAAGTGCAAGAAGAAGCATTATGGGAAGTGTGGCGGGGAAACCACATGCTTCAAATGTGGAAAGCTAGGGCATTATGCCAACGGCTGCACCTTCACCAAGAATGTTTGTTATGGTTGTGGTGAAGAGGGGCACATCTCAAGGGATTGTCCGAAAAAGAAGGAAGCAGCAAGACCCAACATTCCGCCAAAGCCAAAGGCGAGAGCATTCCAGATGACACTGGAAGCTGCTAAAGATGAAGCGGATGTCGCTTCAGGTACCTTTCTCGTTAACAAATTACCTGCCCAAATTTTATTTGATTCTGGAGCCAACTACTCCTTTATATCGCATAAATTTGGGAGAAAACTAGCTTTGCCTGTTGATAGACTAGATAATGCTTTATTAGTCGAAGTTGCTAGTGGAAAGTTTGTACCTGTTAGCTATCGTATGAAAAACATCTTAATTGACTTGAATGGGAATAAGTTCCACGAGGAATTATTGCCTATCGAACTTAACGGTTTCGACATCGTTTTGGGAATGGATTGGCTTAGCGCCAACGATGCTGAAATTTTATGCAAGAAGAAAATAGTGAAAGTGAATCCACCTGGGAAGGAACCATTTATGGTGTACGGAGATAAACGCAGAGTAAACTCTGGAATCATTTCTCTAATGAAAGCCATAAAATGTTTGACCAAGGGGTGTACATCATACTTAGCATTTGTGATCGATGCTAAGAAGGAAAAGAAGGTGATGCAAAATATTCCTGTTGTGTGTGATTATCCGGAAGTATTTCCCGAAGATCTTCCTGGATTACTGCCCGATCGACAAGTAGAATTTCGTATCGACTTGTTGCCTAAAACAACGCCATTTGCAAAAGCACCTTATCGATTAGCACCGACGGAGATGAAGGAGCTAATGATGCAACTTCAGGAGTTATTGGACAAAGGTTTCATTAGACCTAGTTCATCACCCTGGGGAGCTCCGGTGTTATTCGTAAAGAAGAAAGATGGAAGCATGAGGATGTGCATTGATTACCAAGAGCTGAATAAGGCAACAATAAAGAATCGATATCCGTTGCCGAGGATTGATGACCTATTCGATCAACTACAAGGTTCAAGTTATTTCTCAAAGATCGACTTGAGGTCAGGATATCATCAGCTGAAAGTAAGGGAGCAGGATGTAGAGAAAACTGCGTTCAGAACGCGATATGGACACTACGAGTTCTTGGTTATGTCGTTTGGACTAACCAATGCTCCGGCAGCATTCATGGATTTAATGAATAGGGTTTGTAATCCGTTCCTTGATAAATCTGTGATAGTGTTCATAGATGGCATTCTGATTTATTCGAAAAGCCAGGAGGAGCATGGCAGACACTTGCGAGAAGTGTTGGAAGTTTTGAAGAAGGAGAAGTTGTATGCAAAGTTCTCCAAATGTGATTTTTGGATTCGTGAAGTCAAATTCTTGGGTCACGTGGTCAACCAAGAAGGGATAATGGTTGATCTAGCGAAGATCGAAGCTGTGATGAAGTGGGAACAACCGAAAAGTCCCACGGAGATCCGAAGCTTTTTAGGATTAGCCGGATATTACCGAAGGTTTATCCAAGGCTTTTCTTCGATCGCTAGTCCATTAACAGCTTTGACCCACAAAGGAGCTACTTATGCTTGGAGTGATAAGCATAAAGAAGCATTCGAGAAGCTGAAGAAGAAACTATGCGAGGCATCGATACTTTCTCTACCCGATGGAGTTGAAGACTTCGCTGTTTATAGCGATGCGTCTGGGGTTGGATTGGGCTGTGTTTTAACCCAAAGAGATAAGGTGATCGCATATGCGTCTCGACAATTGAAAGAGCATGAAAACAACTACCCGACTCATGATTTAGAGTTGGCAGCGGTAGTTTTCGCACTGAAAATATGGAGGCATTACCTCTATGGCACGAAGTGCAAACTTTTCAATGATCATAAGAGTCTCCAATATCTTTTTGGTCAGAAAGAATTAAATATGAGGCAACGACGCTGGCTGGAATTACTTAAAGACTACGACTGTGAGATACTTTACCACCCTGGTAAGGCCAATGTTGTTGCTGATGCTCTCAGTCGGAAAGTCAATTTTGAAAGGAGAAGGCCAAGAGCGTTGAGAATTGAAGTTGTCTCGACTATTTTGGAAAGTATCAAGAAAGCTCAAAGCGAAGCTTCTGAGAAGAATGACCCAAAGGAGGAGCGTTTGGGCAAAACCTTGGTGTTCGGCATAAACAGTCACGGACTAAAAGTGTTCCAAGATAGGATTTGGATACCGAAGACAGGAGAAGTCAGGGATCTTCTGATGGAAGAAGCTCACAAAACCATGTACTCGATTCATCCCGGTAGCACAAAAATGTATAGGGACCTGAAACCCTATTATTGGTGGCCGACGATGAAGCTCGACATTGCGAAGTATGTGGCCGAGTGTGTGACCTGTGCAAGAGTCAAGGCACAACATCAGAAACCATACGGGAGTTTAGAACCATTACCTGTGCCTATGGGTAAGTGGGAAGACATTGCTATGTACCCAGAACAAAAAGTGGTCACGACATGATTTGGGTGGTCGTTGATCGATTCACTAAGAGTGCGCATTTCATAGCAACCAATGAAAAATGGTCTATGGAAAAGCTTGCGAATTCTTACGTAAAGGAAATTGTGAGGCTTCACGGTGTTCCGTTAACGATTGTGTCGGATCGTGATAGTCGTTTCACCTCACGATTTTGGAAAAGTCTACAAGAGGAATTGGGTACCAAGTTGTGTCTAAGTACAACTTACCATCCGCAGACTGATGGTCAGAGCGAACGGACGATACAAACACTTGAAGATATGCTGAGAGCGTGTACCTTGGAATTCCTAGGTAATTGGGATGAACATTTTCCTTTGGTAGAATTTTCCTATAATAATAGTTTTCATTCGAGCATAAAGATGGCACCTTATCAAGCATTGTATGGACAGAAGTGTCGTACGCCGTCTTGTTGGCTTGAGGCTGGGGAAAAGCAGTTTATGGGACCGGAGATAGTCCATCAAACGGCAGAAAAGTTGAAAATAATTAGGGAAAGAATGTTAGCAGCTCAGGACCGTCAAAAGAGTTATGCTGACAAAAAGCGAAGACCGATGACTTTTGAAGTTAGAGATTCGGTTTTGCTTAAAGTCTCGCCGTGGAAGGGACTTATAAGATTTGGTAAAAGGGGAAAGTTAAGTCCATGGTTTATTGGACCGTTTAAAGTTCTTCAGAGGATTGGGAACCAAGCTTACAAACTCGAACTACCAGAAGAACTGAATGGAATTCATAACACTTTTCATGTGTGTTACTTGAGGAAGTTCACGGGAGAAGTTCCCGACATAATTCCACTTTCGGAGTTGAGGATCGATGAGAACAAAAGGTTGATTGAGGAACCGGAGGCAATCGTTGACCGAAAGACTAAGAAGTTGTGACGTAAGATGGTTGAGTTAGTGCTTGTCCGATGGAAACACACGAATGGGCCGAATCTCACTTGGGAAACGGAGAGTGACATGATGAGTCGCTATCCGCATTTGTTTGCTGGTGTGTGATTCTGGGGACGGAATCATTCTAAGATGGAGAGAATTGTAACGCCCGTGTTTCTAGGCTTCCCATTTTTAGCAATGTAATAGTCTAGGTTAGCCATTGTAACCCCAATTTGAAATAATAAAATGTATTATTTGTGAATTTGTGAATTATGTGAGTTATGTGTTTATTTGCTTAATTATGTGATGTAATTAAATTAAGAATAAAATAAGCGTCAAAATTAAAGTATTAGATATGTCCGATATCTTTGCATAAAGATGTAGTGGTTGAAACAAGGATTCCGGAGATATAAGGAATGCCAAAATCCGAGTTATAACAAAGAAGTTATGACCTGTCGAAGTTTCGCGACATAACTGGCACGACGTCGAGTGACGTAAAATATGAATTTAAGATAGAGCGATATTTAGCCTTAGCGATCTAAACGAAAGTCGTAGATTTCGTTAAACCGAGAGCATGCGTAAAAGGAACGCCCAAATCTGACTTCGTATGATGAAGTTATGATTTTCTGAAGTTTCGACGTAGCAGTATGCAGCCCGAATACTCGATTTGAGATCGAGCGATTTCTAGCCGAAACAATCTAAATGAGAATCGAAGATCTAGTTGTTAGTAGCAAAACGATGAAAAGATAGGCGAGAACGGACGTCGGACGAAGAAGTTATGATTTTATAACGAAGTTTTCCTGTCCGAGCCTTCTAAAAATAATTAATAAAAATAAAAGTCAAAATTAGCCGACGGAGTCTAAACGAAAGTTGTAGAGCGTAGTCTCACCTTCGCGTGGATATAAAGAACGTCGAAAACGGAGTTCGTATGAAGGAGATATGAATTTTTGAAGTTTAATAAAATATTTAATATTTATTTTTATTTTACTCCGATATTATCCGAAGAAAGGAGAGGCGGTCTATCCGAAGTACGGAACGCGTACTGCTGTACGCCCCGCGTACAGCGAGGGGCACTCGAGTAGTCCGAAGTCGTATGCAGTGACGTAAGGGGACCAATGACGTAAGCGCTGACGATCTGCAAAGCATTACGCCCCGCGTAACCCCGAAGTTACGCCCAGCGTAACCCCGAGGATCAGCCTATAAAAGGGGATGCGAGGCCAGCTTCTTTTCTTTTACAAATTCTTCATTTTCTCTCATCTTTTGCCTCGATTTGCGTGCCGATTGTACCCCGAAGCCCCGATATTATTCCCGAGCCCCGAAGCGAGATTCGAAGCCCCGAGAATCCCGAAGAGCGTTATTCCCGAGCCGAAGCCCTGCCCGCGAGGAGCCGGTTTTTGTGAAGATCTTCCAGATCTACGGAGAGACGCTACTTCTATAAGCCGTAGTACTGTCGGATCATCTTCTGATCAGGTGAGTGTGTAGTTATTTTCTCTCCAACGCAATATTATGAAGTATTTAATATAAAATACGTGCTATGTGTATACATTTTGTGGTTATATGTGTGAATGTATATTCTCTACGAAATACGTGTTATGTGTGTATGCCTCATCTGTTATGTGGAATATGTATTGATTAAAGCATGCTATACAGGTTTTTAAACAGTGTATAAAAATGTATATTTTTATCTACTAATATGTTGGGTAGAACATGGGTAGATAATTGGTGTGTAATAAACAGATGAGAGGCCTCGGTGTTATTGGTGTTATTCTAGTCATTCAGCAGAGTATGGATAACGACCTTAGACTATTCTAGACTGTCCTGTGGAACACTAGCAGGCTCATTACCTGTAGGTGTTGTGAACGACGTGTTCACCGGTGTACTCTATCCCCCACATGGTTGCCTTTAGGACACTTATTGTTGAGGAAGCCCCTCTGCAGTAATGTCCGTCCCGATGAAAATCCTGAAATAAGTTCCTTATAATAGACGTTATTTTTAGGAACGTAAGGTGAGGATTACGGGAATGGGTAATCGGGTTTATTGTTGATTGATGAAATTAAATATAATTATTGTGGGTTTGAAAACCCTATATGCTCACCAGGCTCCCAAGCCTGACCCACTCAATTTAATTGTATTACAGGAAGTGGCGCAAGAGCTTAAGATGGGCGAATCATCAAGTCATTTTTGTTTACAAGTCTGCATATGTATATATATTTGTTGAATGACTTGTAATGTAATCGTTTATGCTTTGTGATCTGTATCGGAACATGACATCCCGACTTTTGATTATGAAATGAAATCATATTTCTATATGAAATGTTTTGATAAATATCTATCTTATCATGTTTTGTTTTTGGGAACAAATTCCGCATCTCTTTTAAAAATCAAATGGATTTACTCTGAAAATGTTTTAAAAAGCATAAATGAAATCGGTCTTTTCTGGCCGAGATTTTGGGGATGTCACAATCCTTATGGAGTCATGGACATTTACCTGGAGTAATAAAGGGTAATCACGGGGGTAAAGATGGAAATTCTGATGGAGATGAAATGGAAAAGAATAGTTCGGCCATCAACGAGAAGTATCTAACAAAATCAATTCAAGAACTTGACCTTTCTGACTGTGAATGTTTTTTCATATTTGACCATGTGCTCATTTTTAATCTCTCTTTCTCTCACTTTTTTGTAAACAATTATTTTCTGCTTTTGGGTCTGTTTTGAAGATAGCAATGTTTGACAAAAATGGTGGAATTCAAGCTCTAAATCAATACCCTGGTGAGAGTTAATTAATTTTTTGATAGGAAGTGTTGAGAAGCTTATTATATATAATATAATTTTGTAAAATGTTAAAAGAAAATTATAAATTTCAGATGTTTAGACAACTATTGTAGCCAAGGAAGCATTTGATGACAAGGGTTTTACAAAAATCAGCACAAATCTTGTTTACAGTGATGCACACATTAGGTTATTAGAACTATTAGTTACAACTTCTATTGATTTGTTTTATCTTTCCATGGAACGATTATTTGTATGACATTAAATTTTATGTAATGGATTGTATTTTTTGTATATGATATTTTATTTTTTATTATGAGACATTAAATGCAAATTTAATTTGAAAATTAGTAAATCTATAAATAATATTTTTTTAACATTAAAAATTACGATACGCAAAAATGTGTGTCATCTTCATTTATGACATGGCCTATCTTGACAGGGGCTTCCTTGATACGCATTGCGTGTCATTAACATGCATGTCGTAAGGTTACGATGCGCGAATGTGTGTCGTCTTCCTTTATGATAGGGCCTTCCTTGATACGCATTGCGTGTCGTAAACGGGTGTCGTAAATGCGCGTCGTAAACGAGCGTCGTAAATGCGCGTCGTCTCTCTTTATGACAAGGCCTTCCTTGACGCGCATTTGCGCGTCGTCTGAGCCTTTTACGACGCACAATGAGCGTCGTAAAAGGCTGTTTTTCTAGTAGTGGATGCCATAATCATAATCAAATTTGAGAATGCAAATATCACAATTTCAATCTCCTTAAAATCTACTTAGTGAAAGAATTTGCTCACAATCATTTTCATGAAAGGCAGTGTACCAATCGATTAGTAATATAGTTCAAGCAAGTAGGGTATCGAACACAGGGAACGGTAAACAATTAAAATAAATGCTAATATTATCTAAATAAAACATGTAATAGAAAGAGGGTTTCTATGGTTTTGCAAGACTAGAAACTTAAACAATTAACTAAAACTTAAACTAAGAAACTAAGAGCTAAGCAAATAAAAATCAACTAAATTCAATAATAAAGAGGACTTCTGTTTAGGTTTGAATCATTTGTTCCCATGGATGATTTCAATGTATCAGATTAATTCTTCATTGGCTACCGACTAAGATGATTAGTTTCACGTTCGCTATTACTAATCCTTAGGAAACAAATTAACTCAAGCAGTGGTTAGTTGTCTAAATTAACGGATTTCCTAGTTTTGATTCGGGTTAAATAAGACTTGTAATTGTTAATTAAATTGGCCCTTCAATTAACCTCTTGCTGATGTTCATCAAACAAGCTTACACATTAACTTACCTATCTTTTAGTTTATTCTAGTTTCTCATTTGCTATTCCTAGACATACAACTATGTGGTCACGTTAATCATATGAAATTAGCAACTAAGAGATGTTCATACAAATTAATTACTAATTTATTAACAGAGAATAGTTGTTGTTAGCATATGAGGTTCTTTAACAAGCTTAACAAAACAATATCACCAATTAAAATTAACCCTAACCATAAAATCAAACCATGTTTACAAATTCATCTACCCTAAACAGAAGTTATGAGTTTTTAGCTCATATCTACAGCAAATAACAAACTAAAAACATAATCTAATGATTGAAACATGGATCATGCAAACGATTATGATAAAATTAGTGTGTTATTGCCTTTGATCTTCTTCCAAATTGATATCTAAGTTGAAATCTCGAAAACCACAGCTTCTAAGAACCCTTCTGGCCTCCAAAAATCATCCTAAACTTCCCCCATTCGTTAGGGTTCGAATGAGAAGCGTTTCTATATATATATATATATATATATATATATATATATATATATATATATATATATATATATATATATATATATATTGAAAACTGGGGCTACTCGGCGAGTCCAGTGAGCTACTCACCGAGTCCATCACTTAAAATCCCGTGTATGGCAAGGCAAAGTCAAGAATCGCGAAACTTCTGACTAACTCGTCGAGTCCGTTTGGAATCAACATTTTCTGAAAACACGAAAGTCGTCCGAAATTGTGTCTAGTTTTCAGAACATTTTGAATCTCATCAATCGGAGTTACGGTTCATGAGATATGGTCAAAACACTAACGATGGGTCAAGCTGTCCAGCAACATCCTTCTTTTTTCAAAATCCAAGATCCAAGCGTCCAATCGCTAGTTCCACTTCCTTTTCCATCCGAGCATGTAATTGTTGCTGAAAAATGAAATTATAAACTAATTAAGCACATTTTGGCCATTAAATGAGATAAAATCAACATAAAGTATTAAGATAATGCATGAATTATATGACTAAATATGTCCTTATCAAAATACCTCACACTTGACCTTTGCTTGCCCCCAAGCAAAACTGAATTTTAGTATATTAATATTAATAAGACAATCCCAATCAAACCTAGCCATTATTCCAAGACCGCAACGCATGCATTTGTGTCTAAAATTTTTCCTAAGGACCCCCCTCAATTCTAAATACTTATAATCCTCATAAACACTCGCCCACTTCTTTTGAACAACGCTCATTTTATGCATCCCTCCGAATCCATCCCCAGAAAACTTTCTTAACCTCAAGTCATTTTTGGTTAAATCCCCAAGCATACATTCGATAAAATAACCTAGAAAAGAAAATTACAAATACAACTTTTGATTGAATCTTTTATACTTTGTAGCTTTTCTTCATGATATTCTTCTTTGTCTTCATAGCTTTGTAGATTCTTTATTCAAACATTTCATCACTCTTCTTTTTCAACTTTTTCTTTTCTTGTTTTTTTCTCTTTTTTTTTCCAACACACTTTTTCCATTCAAAACTAAAAACCTAGAAAAACATATGCTTAAGCAAGGGAATTTAAATTCATCCTTTATTGGTTAAAGGCATTAGTCTAGTGTGCAATGACTACTTAAGCTTTCCTGGATACATTTCTGGTACATGATGCTAAACATTTTCCTATCCTCAAACTAAGCGAGGTTGTGTTTTTGTCCCATGATTTCACTAGAATAAAGGGGGCCACAAATTCACTATAACGTATATAGGCTCAACTAAACATTTAGGTCCTCAAGAAATCATCAAACACAATACTAGCATGAACCCTAATTGCTTTTACCAAAATTTTCTAATTTAGCCCTAGCAATTTTAGTGCAAAAATTTCAAAATTTAACTAAAATTTTAACTAATGTAACCAACCCCCTACTCACACTTAATTTATGCAATGTCCCCATTGCATATTAAAACAATTAAATAACATAAAAGTAAAAAGAGAATTAGAACAAACTCCCCTTGGATAGTAGTGACGAGGGTGATCTTCTTCAATTTAGCTCCATCTTCAGCTGACTTTAGGCATATGAACAACTCATCCACGCCTTGGGCGTCAAATCTCGTGTGGTTGACAACTCTAAATATGTGGGAAAAAGCATCTTGGAATCGCCTAGAATTGCCGCCTTGAATTGAATCAAATCGTCGACTCAAAGATAAAAGAATGAGCAACTCGTCGAGTTTTATGTGGAGACTCGCCGAGTTGAATCGTCATATGGGCAGAAATCGTGAATTTTCGCTAGAACTCGTCGAGTTATAAGGGTGCACTTGACGAGTTTTCGGCTCTGATCGTGCAAATTCTTCTTTCTGCTTCAGGTCTGTTTTTGAGGTCAAATAGGGTATTAAGGTAATACACCTCCTTATATTCTTCAATGACGAAACTCCTTTTTAACCGTTAAAACCATCGGACTTATAAAATCACTCAAATCTTCTAATCTTCTCGTCTTCGACTCGACCCCTCACTTTATTTCCTAATGCTTTATTCGTTCATTCTATCCCTCACCCTATATTCGGAAAAGATAAAAAAAATACCAAGTAATAAAAGAAACATCAAAATAAAAATCCTAAATTATCCCTAAATACTAGAAGTTTAGAAAGAAAAAGAAAAGCAAACTCTAATGACGGGTTGCCTGCCGCAAGCGCTTCTTTTTGTGCGAGTCTTTAGCTGGACTCTCAACTTAATAAACTTCCAATATACTCAATGCCAATCCATCCGTTGCATTAAATATTTTCTTTGGACCAATTTGTAAAATTTGGCTCTTTTCTTATAAAATTGGCCAAACGAGCTTGAATACATAAAACCCAAGAATTCTGACAAGGGTTGGGACCGGTCGGGTACTAATCAGAAATAGATCGCGCTTCAGAACTTTCTCCAAAGTTGGAATCGTCACCCCATGCTTCGAAACACAAACCAGAAGAATAGGGGACCATGTCATGGTAATGGTCAAACCACAACTTGGTTCCTGCAATTTAGCTTGTTCTTGTTCTTCATCTGACCCTTCTGCCAGCAACCTTTCCAGCTCCTCCAAATCTCTTTCTGGATTAAATTCTTCATCTTGTAACCTTAGCTCTTGTGACTCAAATTGTTCTTGATCATTAGACAAGATGTTATCTAACCATCTATCAAATTTCTTCAAATCTTCATCCGATCCACACTCCTCATCTTCTTGCTTAATTTTCTGCACTACTTCCTCAAGAAAAGCATCAAAAGCATCGAGATTTGGAAAATACATAATAAAATTAAAAATAAAAATTAAACTATATAAAAAAATTAATCAACAATTAAAAAAAATGATAACAATTAGCAAATAAAATTAACTATTTAGAACCGTTCCCCGACAACGGCGCCAAAAACTTGATGTGTGTGAAACGAACTAGTTTTAATCCTACTTACCTGAACTAAACTGATAATCAATAGATACATTGCCTTTCGTGTGTTCGTCTTTGTGTTTAAGTTAGTAGGATTAAAACTAGTTCGTTTCACACGCATCATAAGGAGATATAAAATAAAACAAAATCAAATTTTTTTTATTTATAAAACGCGGAAAACTTTTCCTTACAATGCAATTACAAATGAAAACTATGTTTTTAAATATTTCTAAGCAATATATCATAACTCTTAAGTAGTAGATCAAGAATCTAAACATCGATCCATGCGATCGAAATCCATTTCTTCGCGATCGGACTCAGCCTACTCTTCTTTTAAGCTTCCTTTGATTCTACAAAGCATCAAAATGTAATAGCATTACATCATGTATTAAGAATCTTCAAATAGGAACTTAATAGAGTTAGATAGTAGACTTACCTAAAGTAGAGTACAAAATTTGACTTTACCATCCTTGCGATCTTTCAGGTAAATACGGCAGCTTTGCAACCAATGCCCCTTCTCTTGGAAATAGAAACATATAGACTCTTTGGGAACAGTACACAGGACTATCTCAGACTTAGCCTTTCTCTTTACCATTTGGTCAAACGACTTGACCATGGTCGATCCCTTTCCATTGGGAAGAGAAAGCTTTTCTGAATTTCCAATGGTACCATTGTCATTGTCCATGGAAGTTTGGAGAGTAGATGTTCCAATCAACTTGCTTTACCAGTGCGCCAAATCATTGTTGATTCAGCAGCAACAAGCAAATATGTTAATATCAATAAGGGTCATGTCGTGATCTCCCATATAGTAGTCCTTAAAGAACCCGCTATATGACTTAGGAAGTGATTGAAGAACCTAGTTAACAACCAACTTCCTTGAGACTTTGACACCCAACTCTCCCAACTTGTCAAAATGTAACTTCATCTCCGAGACGTGAGCATATACAGACTTTCCTTCCTGCCAATAGGGCTTTGAGTGACCTAGAACTTGTGAGTTGCGGAGAATTATTGAAGGAGGTGGAGAAAGTGAAGTTCTACTACATCATGAAGAAGGGATTAAACTTTCACCTTGATCGCCTTGTGGAAAATCATCTTTATAAAGTAAGTTTTTTCCAAAAGATTCGGGAAGACCATAGTTGTCTGAACTAGACATCTATAATGGGAGAAATTCAAGTTAGTTGATTTAAGTCCTAAATATAACACCCAAATAAAATATTATGGCTAGGATCCAACACAATATTTTACAATTCAGAAGGGGGATGTCGTAATCCGAATTGCAAAATATTTGAAGGTAGGTAAATGACGATTTACCAATTTCCACCATGAAAAACGAAATTGATCATTGGGTTTTAAACGGATTGAAATTCCTAGATCCTTTAAGATTCATTGAACTATTCAATGGCATGTTTAAATCTCGATTGTGCCCTTCAATTTTGTCACTGGGATGCCAAGGATCACAAACAAGGTGTGAATAACCATGCAAATTAGCTTGGTACACCCAATGTTACAACCACGTAATCAATGTGCTGGTTAACCACACACGCTCCATTGATCTATGATTAACATCAAGCTACCCTTTGTCATGCACTGTTAGGACCAGATTAGTGTGCCTGTTAACCACACACGCTCCACTAACGACTTAACAAGGCGCAAAGAGCAATTTCATGGGTTAGCACCAAATTCTCATTTTCCTAAAGTAACTAAGATTGGGAATTTAATAAATGTTTAGCTACTTTATAATTATCATTATACTTGTAATGAAAATTAATGTCCTGTTAAACCCGTTCGGCTAACGACCCTCCACCAGTCAAGGAAGCGGTGGGCGAGAGTGGACACCCATTAAACTGTCATTCTATAGGCAGTAACCTTATACCCCCTTATAGTCCGGCTTCATGAATGAGGCCTACTAAAGGTAAGACTAACATTACTCTTATATATATATATATACATATATATATATATATATATATATATATATATATATATATATATATATATATATATAAATTATCAAACCTATAATATTATAATAGTATAAGGGTTGAATTTTAAACTTTTAAAATTCTAGGGGTTTGAAACTAAATGTTTGAAAGTGGGACTTTGCATTTACAAATTCCAAAACTTGAGGGAAAGTGTTGAACTGTTAAAAAACTTTTGGAATCCATAACTTATGAGTTTAATATAGGTTTTATGAAACGACTCTTGACATTCCATAACTTGAGGACAAGTTATGGAGTTCATAAAAACATTTATGTAAAAGACTCTTCAAGTTCCATAACTTGAGGACAAGTTATGGAAGACTTAAAACCATTTATGATGACATTTAAAAATGAGACTTTTCACTTTCCATAACTTGAGGACAAGTTATGGATTTTATCAAAAACAATTAGAACAAAAATTCCCCAACTAACAAAAAAAACAAATTGCCTATGATTTATTTAAACTTATAAGCTATGAAATTCAAATCAAACAAATTTCAAGAAATTAGCCTAATCACATAAACTAATACAAATCATGAAATATTGACAATTATCTTTTATTTGGATGAGAATCATCATTACCATATAAAAAATCAGATTTTATAAACTAAAACATTTTGTGGTAATGATTCTAATCCAAAACAGGCCAAAAAAACTCGAAAAACTTCCCACCGGAGCACCAACTCGGTGAGTACATGAACTGGACTCGTCGAATTGGACTTTTTCTAAGCGGACCCGGCAAGTTCACTGTCCAGAATGCAAAAAATTCGATTTTTTTGCTTTGAAAACCAATAAAACATCAAGTATAGTGGCAAACAATCCTAGACTCTGATACCACTGATGGGTTTTAGTATACTACAACATACTATGGTGCACATACAACCCTAAATGCCTTGCATCTATGTTTTCTCTGATTATACATGCAGTATTGTTTCCAAAGCATTAAGCCTACAACTAGCATGGAAATGACATAAACAACATAAAATTGATTTATGGAGTTATCTCTTTGTTGTAGCTTGTAGAAATTCTTGAGTTTGGCGTTTAAGAACTTAGTGCCCCAAGTGTTGCACCTCAAATGGAATAACACAACACCACCAACAATGGAGGACTTGAGAGAGAATACTAGTACTCTAAAATCGGCTATAGCTATTCCAAGAACATTAGGGTGCCAATTTTAGGAGCTAATGGGTTTCTTATATAGTGTGGCAAAACTAGGGTTACACCTTGTAAACCCTAATGTGCATGACCTTCTATATTCCTTAGGCTCCATGGGTTTAAACCTCCATGGATCATCCATGGGTTTAACCCAACCTAAGAAATCATGGATCATTGGCCCACACCATAAGAATGAATGATTTTACCAAATCAACCCCTTATATTTAATTAGTCTCTTTTGATCACAAAATTAATTCTTGATCAATACTAATTAAATATTATGATTTCATATTAATATATTGGAACTTGTAATATATTAATAAATCATGAATATCCTCTTCTCAAAAGTCCATCCTTGCAAATTGTTCCAGTGCCATGCAACCCAAATGAACTATGCTACTCTCGGGTCAAGTGCATACTAATTATAGCTATGGGCTTAGAAACCTAATCCAATAGAATGATGTCGAGATACTATGTAGGAAGAAGATGATGCGAGTAAACTCATTCAATAAAGAGTTGTTTATGGTATACGGGGATAAACGTAGAGGAAATTTGAGAATCATCTCTCTGATAAAATCCAGAAGGTGTTTGTCCAAAGGATGTACGTCATACTTGGCATTTGTGATCGACACAAAGAAGGAGAAGAAAGAGATGCAAAGAATACAAATGGTGTGTGACTATTCAGAGGTCTTTATCGAAGATCTTCCTTGACTACCTCCTAATAGACAAATAGAGTTTTGAATATACTTGTTTTTAGGATTGATGCCAATAACAAAAGCACCATACCGTTTAGCACCGAAAGAGACGCTTATGATGCAACTTTAGGAGTTGTTAGAAAACGGTTTCATTAGACCTAGTTCTTCACCCTGGGGAGCTTTAGTGGTATTCGTAAAGAAGAAGGACGGGAGCATGAGGATGTTTATAGACTATAGAGAGTTGAAAAAGGCAACGATGAAGAAAAAGTAGCCATTTGAAAGGATTGACAACCTGTTTGATAAGTTGCAAGGTGCAAACTATGTATCAAAGATCTATCTTAGGTCAGGATATCATCAGTTGAAGGTGAGAGAGAAAGATATCGAGAAGACCACATTCATAATAAGATATGGACACTATTTTTGGTTATGTCGTTCGGACTAACCAATGATCCAACAACATTTATGGTTTTGATGAACAGTTTTGTAAACCATTCCTCGATAAATTTGTACTAGTGCTTATATATAATATTCTGATTTACTCAAAGAGCCAACAGGAGCATGGCAAGCACTTGCGAGAAGTATTAGAATTTTTAAAGAAGGAGAAGTTGTATGCAAAGTTCTCCAAATGTGATTTTTGGATTCGAGAAGTCCAATTCTTGGTTCATGTGGTTAACAAGGAAGGAATAATTGTTGATCCAACAAAGATTGAAGTTGTGATGAAATGGGAACAACCAAAAAGTCCCATTGAGATTCGAAGCTTTTTGGGATTAGCTGGATACTACCGAAGATTTATCCAAGGCTTTTCTTCGGTAGCTGCTCCATTGATAGCTTTGACCCATAAAGGAGCTACATATACATGGAGTGAGAAACATGAAGAAGCATTCGAGAAATTAAAGAAGAAGTTATGTGAAGCACCAACTCTTTCTTTACCTGATGGAGTTTAAGACTTCGAGTCTATAGTGATGCATCTGAAGTTGGGTTAGGTTGTGTTCTGACCCAAAGAGATAAGGTTATCGCATATGCATCTCGACAATTGAAAGAGCACGAAAAGAACAACCCTACTCATGGTCTGTAGTTGGCAGCGGTAGTATTCGCATTAAAGTTATGGAAGTATTATCTTTGTGGCACGCAATGAAAACTCTTCACTGATCATCAGAGTCTCCAGTATCTCTTTGATTAAAAGGAATTGAATATGAGACAACGATGCTGGCTAGAATTACTAAAGGATTACGGATGTGAGATACTTTACCATCCTGGTAAAGCAAATGTCGTAGTTGATGCTCTGAGTTGAAAAGTGAACCTGGAAAGAAAAAGGCCAAGAGCGTTAAGAATAGAAGTTGTCTCAACAATTTTTGAAAGCATCAAAAAAAGACCAGGAAGAAGCTTTGGAGAAAAATGAACAAAAGGAAGAACATTTAGGGAAAATGTTAGTATTCTGTACAAATAGTCAAGGATTGAAGGTATTCCAAAATAGGATTTGGGAACCTAATATGGGAGGAATAAGAGATCCTCTCATGGAAGAAGCTTACAAGACCATGTAGTCAATTCATCCCGGTAGCGCTAATATGTATAGGGATCTGAAACCTTACTACTGGTGACTGTCGATGAAGCTCGATGCTGCAAAGTATGTGGTGGAGTGTGTAACATGTGCAAGAGTTAAAGCACAACATCAGAAACCATATGGAAGTTTACAACCCTTGCATGTACCCATGGGTAAGTGGGAAAACATCACCATGGATTGTGTGACTAAACTACCTAGAGCGAAGAATGGTTGCAACATGATTTGGGTAATCATGGATCGATTCAAAAAGTGTGCACACTTCATAGCAGCCAATGAGAGATGGTCTATGGATAATCTTGCAAATGCCTATGTGAAAGAAATAGTAAGACTTCACAGTGTTCCCTTAACGATTGTATTGGACCTCGACAGTCGTTTCACATCAAGGTTTTGGAAGAGTCTACGAGAGGAAATAAGTATGAAGTTGTATTTAAGTATAGCCTACCATCCACAGACTGATGGTCATAACGAAAGGACAATTCAAATACTGGAAGATATGTTAAGATCATGTACCCTAGAATTTCAATGTAATTGGAAAGAGCATTTACCCATGGTAGAGTTTTCCTACAATTATAACTACCATTCGAGCATTAAGATGGCACCTTATAAAGCCTTGTACAGATAGAAGTGTTGTATGCCGTCTTATTGGCTTTAGGCCGCAGAAAAGCAGTTTATGTGTCCCAAAATAGTCCATCAAACTGCTAAAAAGCTAAAGGTGATTAGAGAAAGGATTTTAGCAGCTCTGGATCGCCAAAAGAGCTATGTTGACTAGAAGCGACGACTAATGTCTTTCGAAGTTGGAGATTCAGTGTTGCTCAAAGTCTCACGATGTAAGGGACTTAAAAGGTTTGGAACAAGAGGAAAGCTGAGTCCAAGATTTATTGGTCCATTCGAAGTTCTTTAGAGGATTGTGAAACAAGCTTACAAGTTGGAAGCTCACATATAATTCAATTTTTAGAGTTAAGGATTAATGAAGATAAGAGGTAAATCGAAGAGCTTGAAGCGATTGTTGATCGTAAGATGAAAAATTTGTGATGCAAGATGATCGAATTAGTGCTAGTACGATGGAAACATTTGAATGGACCAAACCTCACCTGGGAGACAGAGAGTGACCTGATGAGTCGCTATCCACATAAGTTTGCTAATGCATGATTCTGGGAAGGAATCATCCTAAAGGGGAGAGAATTGTAACGCCCACATTTCTGGCTAAGCATTAATAAGATGACGTAATAGTTAGGGTCAACAAGTGTAACCCATTTTATGTAACAAAGAAGAATTAGTTTAGTATTATGTGATTTACGTGTAACATATGTGCAATATACGTGATTATAATAATATAATAAAATAAGAATAAAATATGTGTCTAAAATAGAATAATAATTAGACCTAATATCTTTGAAGAAAGTTAAAGTAGTCGTGACAAGGATTCCAAAGATGTAAGGAACGCTAAAATCCGACTTATACCGAAGATGTTATGACCTGCCGAAGTTTCGTGATTAAACCGGAACAACTCTACGTATCTTAAAAAGTAAATTTTTGATAAATTACTTTTTAGCCTTATGGATCTAAACTAAATTTGTAGTAGTCATTAAACCGAGAGCATACATATAGAGAAAGTTCAAATATGACTTCATTTGAGGAAGTTATGATGTTTCTAATATTCAATGTAGTAGTGTACAACTCGGAAATTGAATTTTGATCGATCGATTATTAGCCGACACAATCTAAACAAGAATCTAAAATCTCATTAATAGGAGCTCAGCGATATAAAGACAGTAAAAACGGACGTCGGATGACAAAGTTATAAATTTTTAACGGACTTTAACTATCTAAGGCTGTTAAAATATAACTTTAAAAGTAAATTCAAAATTAGCCAACAGAGCTAGTATGCGAAAGTGTCGACACGTGTCGTGATTTGGCACACCCCTTCCTCCCCATAGCTTGCCACTAGATGCTGAGACATGACCCCTAGTACGTCCAGTATAATTTTCAGATGCACAGTATACTACATACACCCAACATAAATTTGTGTACGCCCAACATACTCGACTCTTGGCAGCCTATAAATAGACGCTAAATTTCAGTCTTTTCTTCACATCTTTCCATTCTATTCTCTCCCAAACCCCCAAGGTCCCAAGACCTTTCTTTAGCACTTCCTAAGTGCTAGTAGCGAAGCTGCAGAGCATAAGAAATCCCCAAGAAATAGAGCTTTCGGTTTAGAAGGTCTACCCGCGCACAGTTCGGTTTCTCACTAAACCACTTGTATGTTGAGTTATGCTTACCGTACTTTATGTATAACTTATGTTTAAGTTCATTATCGTTATTTTGAACCTATAAACAATAGTTATAAGTATTTCCAAGTCGTTATATTGATTTAAGGGGGAGGTGTCTAGAATGGTCACGTTGGCTTGGTTGTTGGATTTCAGAAAAGCTATATGCCGAAACGATCCTGCCTCCCAACTGTAATTCCTAGCCGATCCTTACTTGATAGATATTGAAGTAGAATTTGATTTAATGATGAATATAGACTAATAATTATTCTCAATAAATATTAGACTAAGACTTCGTGATAATAATACTAGGTTACGTCAAAGGAAAAGACTATTGCTAGAAGTGATGCGCTCTCCGAATTTTGAGTCGTCACTTTACCTAGTGAGTGCATAGTTACTATAATATTACACAAAGATATAAAGTATTTACGATAAATTACAAGTTGTATGTGCCTTTTATCTGTTTTCTCAATATCTATGCTATATGAACAATTTGTACATGTTTTACTTGATTTAAACTGTATATGTATTTTATACCTATAAATATATTGGGTAAAGTGAAGGGTTTTAGTATACTACAACATCCTATGGTGTACATACAACCCTAAATACGTTGGATCTATGTTTTCACTAATTATACATGCAAAGATGTTTCCAAGATATTAAACTTGGTCCAACATGGATCATAAGGCCAATACATATAAATATAACTAATTACCATAATTAATCCCCATAAATTTAATTAGTCTCTTTTGATCACTAAATTAATTCCAAATTAATTCTTGATCAATACTAACTAAAACATATGATCATATACTAATATATTAGAACTTATAATATATTAATAAATCATATATAACCTTTCTCTCAAGAGTCCATCCTAACAAATTGTCCCGGGGTTATGCAACCCAAATGGACCATGCTACTCTCGGGTCGAGTACATACCAATAATAGTTATGGGCTTAGACATCTAATCCAACAGTCTCCCAGTCGGATAAGTCTAAAACTATTATTGTGTATGACTCCAAGATCCCGACTAGCAATCGTAGCTCTTAAAAGTCGCTGTCGAACTCTGACCTAGTTAATAACATGTGCATTAGATAAGGGATCATATATTCCTCCATTCTAGATATCATATGGATTGAGACATGGATTATAATCATTCTCTCTGTCCATTTGTTTTTTCCCGATTTTTGATTTATGACGACCGACTAATTGAACAAATAAAATCAGTCCAGGCCCGGCCGAGCACTTACGTTTGTCATCACTAAATCATTGAGAGGCCCACAGATATCGATTTCAACCCTCCAATGGTAAAAGGAATGGATAAACTTTGACTCATATGCTTGCTCTATATACTTATCAAATGACACACAAAAATGTGTTTTATAACACCAAGTTACTAGTGCATTTTCACATAATCAATGTGTAATCGACTTGTAGACTACTCATATCTCTTGGTTTGAAGAATACAAGATATTATCGTCTCATGATCACTCATGATATAATCCATGTAGTGATTCAAATAAGCGAGGGTTTAATCCAATACTTGAATCTCATTCCAGGAGCACTCATGAACATTGCAGCCACTTTGTCCCAGACAAACTACATACCCTTCATGACAATCTTGCCTCATACCTACTTCCAACGTATGATTGAATGTGGAGAGTTTGAATAACCTAGTTATTCGGGAAGTCAAAACATGCAAAGTAAAACACAAGAATAATACTAATCCTATATGGCCCCAAGCACCTTTGAAAGTAAATAAAACACCTTTTATTTAAACACCATATTGATTACTCATTATTCATTATATAATGTTTCAAACAATAAACTTTATACTTGAATTAAAACAATAGTCATGCCATGCTCCAAGCATGCACACTATGTTTGTCCAAACTATAGTTATGCCGTACTCCAAGTATGCACACTATGTTTGTCTATGATCCTTAGTTTGTGAAATAGAACAATTGAACATGATTCCAATGATGCTCATTTCACAATCCCAAACCCTTATCGTAAATGTAAGAATTCCAATTTCCTACCATTTACTAAAATTTGTTAGATTCTAAACTTATATGCACTGATCCTCTTGTAATGACTATGCACAAAGTCATAAACACTCGTCAACAGACATTACATAGTATTCCAATGGAGATCAATTCCATGTAAACGAAGTCTCAAATTCAAAGTGCATTCCTTTCAATATCCTTCTTGAATTATGTTTTTCTAATCTTGAATATGTTCCTCTTATGGAAACATTTCCACATTCCTATTTTGACTATCACTTCTAAACAAGAGTTGCCTCTTTTCAGAATATGTCAACATGGTCATTTCCAAAAATTTACACCATACCTCCAACTGTCCATGAGCAACCAATCTTTGGTAAACCTCAGATTCTCCTCGACAATTGCTTAAGCATTTTAGTCATACCTAGTTCTAGTCCTTTTTCCCTTTTAATGCCTTAGGTATTTGGAAAATTTAGAACGAATAAATATTATAGTACATGAATCGATCCTATATCCGAACCATATAAGGCACGATTCATGATGTCTCACATAAAGACATGATCCTCGACCAGCCTTTTGCTATAATATTTTTTTATTTGCCATGTTTTCAAAATTCGACTATGAAGAGGGATGCCGTAATCATAATCAAATTTTGAGAACGCAATATATATAGAATTTTCTTATGTTGTACCATTCCAACATAAAATTCATATATATATATATATATATATATATATATATATATATATATATATATATATATCCTTGACTAAAGATGATTAAAATCTCAATCTAAGCTTTTACAATTGAAATGAGGTATAATTTCCTCTCCCTTAATTATAGCAAAACAATTTTTCCCAATTTGAAACTTTTGTTTTCTATAATTAACATTTCTAACTTGCAACAACTAACATAATAGTCATGCTCCCACTAACATGATAATTATTAGCATAACATTTATGCTCCTAAGAGCTTTGACATGTATCCAGAAATCAGCTGGACTTCTAGAAATCAAAAATTTATTGACTTTCTTACCAAAGTTCAGATTTTTGATACGATATGCTTTGATAAAACTTTATCAAAATCATACACCATTCCTTAGATAGCTCACATGTGTGTCTAAACAATTTGTAGAACTATGAAATGGGATGCCGTAATTGTAGTCTCAATTTTTTAGACCTTTGCCATTTCTCACAAGTCCATGTTAGTGTGCTGGTTAACCACACATGCTCCACTACGACTTTTAGAATGCAAATATCACAAATTGCTCTCTACTTAAAATCTACTTAGTGAAAGCGTTTCCTCACAATCATTTTCATGAATCGAAGAGAAACCTTATGACACTTAGATTTCTATGGTGTATGTGTTCATATCCATGTAAATTTGTCATAACCATAATCACAAGACAAGGTTAGTGACAAATCAAACTCATATGGATTGAACTTGTTCAATCTTAGTTTTTATTGCCACCCAGCAACACAAGGGCCTACCATTGCTTCCAGGTTGTTATGCAAACAGTTAAGAACTCATAGCACTCACATGCATAGTCAACTTTAACTGGAATGGGGACAAAAACAAGAATATGTCAACCCGATAGGTTACAAACCTCAAGTCGTGTGCTAGTGATAAACAACAATTTTATTCTTGATGAGTTCTTGAAACTTTTCAAGACCTTTAAGACTCCCACTCACCTCTTGATATATAAGATTCTCTTGTCAAGAACCATTCTTTGACAAAGAAAATATTCAAGAGTTAGTGCGGATTCTTATCAAGACAAATACTTCACACAATTGGCCTAAGTTTGTCTTTGTTTTATCCAAAACATCACAACTTACCGATTTCAAATGTACAAGAGTAGAAAACATTTTAATCTATATTTGACAAGTGTTTTTAAACCTTTCTTTATGTTACTCAAGGTTACAATCATGGAGCATCACTCTAAGAATTGTTTCGGAATGTAGTATGATTCATCTTCTTCATTTAACCATTTCAACAATTCATGATTCCTCTTCTTAGCCAACCAAATGCACTAAGATGTCCTTAGAGAATCAATTGTGCTATGGTTTCATAATCACTAAGATAATCGTAGAACAAGATACTCAAGTACTCTCCGATCTTTTCAGATTGGAGAAACTTTTATCTTTCTGCCTAATTCGATTCTTCTCATCCGTTTTGCCTTACATAGAAACTTTTCCAATGTTTCAGAATTACACTTAAAGTTGTAAGCATAACCATGTTTACTAAACTTTAGTAAATCATGATGAATAGCCTTATCATTCTTTGTGGTGGACCTGATCGACGCACATCCAAGTGTAGCCGATCTCCTAGTCCTTCACTTGACTTATATATGTATGTCAACAAGGAATTAGTCTTAATTTCCCAAAGATGAAAATTGTCATTCATCATACAATACAAGTTGCATGATTCCAAGTTTCTATCCAACTGAAACTTGGGTGATGAGAATCTTTGCTCATTTGGTAAATTATGACACTACCACAAACGAAAAAATCAAATCCATTTTCCAATATTGCTATTAATGGAATCATATAAGCAACAATTTTTCACAAAGGCCATTATAAGGATACTTAAAATAAATAAAATCAAAACTTTTTTCTTTTATTTTAAAACGTTCAGAAAAACTTATCCTTACAATGCAATTGCATATGAAAACTATGTTGTTATCTATTCCTAAGCAATCTATCATAACTCTTAAGCCGCAGCTCAAAATTCTGAACTTCACGATCAGAATCAGCTTGCTCTTCCTTTAAGCTTCCTTTATTTGATTCTACAAAACATCAACATGTAACCAAGTCACATCATGTATTAAGAATCTCCAAATAACAACTTAATAGAGTTAGATAGTGGACTTTACCCGAAATAGAATCAAACTTTGACTTTTACCATCCTAGTGAACTTTCAGGTAAATAGGGCAACTTCGCAACCAATGCCCTTTCTTTTAGAAATAGAAACTTATGGACTCTTTACTAATGGTACACGAGACTGTCTCAGACTTAGTGTGACATCCCCAATTTCTCGGCCAGAAAAGACCGATTTGTTTATACTTGGTTTTTAAAATCAGAGTAATCTTTTAAAGAAATCAGTTGTGGAATTTGTTCCCAAAATATGATAAAGATTTATCAAAGCATTTCTTTAGAGAAATGTATTTTCATTATATAACAAAATATCGGGATGTCATGTTCCAATACAGACACATAAGCATAAACAGAACTTACATTATTTACACTAAAGATTTTACATCTCCTTTAATCTCTCCGTGAAATATATCTTCGTATCGATACCTGCGATACAAAGAAAACTGAGTGGGTCAGGCTTGGGAGCCTAGTGAGCATATAGGGTTTTCAACCCACAATAATATAATTATTATATTTAGTTATCAAACAATCAATTCAAATACCCACCCCCATTATCTCCATTTATTTCTTAAAGATTTATCCTAAGAACCAATTACCCTTCTCCTATTCATTCCTAAGGATTGCCCTAAGGAACTGACACAATGTCTAGTGCTGCCAAGGTTCTTAGACTACCTCTAGTGAACACGCAATTCACAATAATTAATGAACACCTAGTTCAAGAACACCTAATGAACACTTAGTTCCAATATTACCCAATGAACACCTAGTTCACAAACACTTAATGAACACTTAGTTCAATTATCTCTGATGAAAGCTAAATTCAAATATCTAATGAATACTTAGTTCGAATATCCCTGGTGAACCCAATCACCTAAGGAACACAGAGTATGAAAGCTCTTAGTTGAAACAACGTGATAATAAAGTATATCTCGATCCTGCAAAATCACTAATATTATAAACACATATAAATTATATTTCTAAAACAATATATCCCATCCCGTCGATCCCCACATACTGACCCTATACTATGATCTTACGAGATCTAGCCTAAGGAATCAGTATGAACAACAAACTGACGAAGCTGCTTCGGAAATTCCCTAGCAGCAAACAAGGATCAATAAAGACATCAAATGAGGGGAATAGAATGAGTTTCACCATGAACCTTCATTCGTAAAACAAAGAACCACAAGACATTTTAAGTCAGGGGTAGTTATCTAGATAACAATGCCTAGGCGTGGTCTGACTATCATGAGGTATTATACCCCCAGACTTTACCTATCCCAGCATCAAGCTTTGCCTAGCAGTGGCCTGAATACATGAGGTATTTAACCCCCAGACGCACCCTATCCAGCAATATAACACCAAACATACCTAGCAGTGGTCTATAACCGACACACTTTATTAGGCAGTCTACGAAGTTCCCTTAATTACTTCGTGAAAGAAAACGATGACATATGAAGCTCGGTCGATCACTTCATAAAAGAAACGCTGACTCCAAAGCTCTCTCAAAATAAAAGTATTGGGAAATACTACTAGAGTACTCCCGTACGCTCCTGTAACCGACACACAAAATTGTCAAAAAGACTTTGTACATGATAATACTTCTGGCACATTATAGTACTTTGGTATGCGAAAGAATCGTACCCGAGAACATAATAGTACCTGGCACAAGCAGCACCCAAGACACAGAGCTTTGAAAAAGACTTCGTACATAAAATGTACTTTTGTACGTAGGACGTACTCCACCGATCATCAATCTCGCAACGCACGTACTCTTAAAAAGAGACTACCCAATGTCCAAACTTAATTGAACTAAACATCCCATTTAGGTCTTAATAATATCATATATATACATCTTAACACATATTGAACCATATCTTATTCGTACGTTGTATATCATCAAATATATCTAACACGTATTTCAAAAAATAACAAATACTTCACATACATATGTATATTTCATACTTTAATCAATTCTTGTATTAAAATCACGTTCCTAAAAGGGACTATACACATGATACCTTATCAAATGAACACGTAATTCAAAAATAAATAATCCGTACTCCCAGATCTAAAACTAACCTCTTGATCTGATCCCTACTCTCGGATCTAAAACTAATCTCTTGATCTAATCCATACTCTAGGATCTAAAACTAACCTTTTGATCTGATCCATACATCCAGATCTAAAACAAGTTTATCTCTTTATTCTTTTATCTCATGGTCCAACCCATATTTTATCACCTACCAACAACCTCATCTACTCATGTTCTACCCAACATATCTTTAGATACAAAATACGTATATAGTTTAACTCATTAAAACTTATATAATTCACTCATTCCACAATCATCTCAAATAAACAACAAAATATTATACATGTAGCACGTATTTCATAGCAAATACTTAATATTTATGTGTTAGAAGAAAGTGACCACACACTCACTTGATCAGAAGATGATCGGACAGCACTACGGCTTGTAGTAGTATTCTTCGGCAGATCTGGAAGATCTTCACAAAAACCGGACTCCTCGCGGGCAGAGCTTCGGCTCGGGAATTTCACTTCTCGGGATCTTCGGGGCCTCGGCACTTGCTTCGGGGATCGGGAATGATACCGGGGTTTCGGGATAATTCTTGCACGAAAAACGATGCAAAAACACAAGAAAAAGGGAAGAAATGAGCAAATGAATCGACTGCACTCGACTCCCTTTAATAGCGTCGGGATCTGCGATTTACGCGGGGCGTAACCTGGATAAGCCCAGTGACTCCCCCCTTGGATAATATCGAAAATTTATATTTAAATTTAATATCGAAAATATTTAATAAACTTCAAAAATTCATATCTTCCTCATACGAACTCCGTTTTCGACGTTCCTTATATCCACGCGTAGGTGAGACTACAATATACAACTTTCGTTTAGACTCCGTCGGCTAATTTTGACTTTATATTTATTATTTATTTTTAGTAGGCCGGGACAAGAAAACTCCGTTATAAAATCATAACTTCTTCATCCGACGTCCGTTTTCGCCTATCTTTTTATCGTTTTACTAAAATTAATGAGATCTTCGACTCTCATTTAGATTGTTTTGGCTAAAAGCCGCTCCGTCTCAAATCGAGTATTCGGGCTGTATACCGCTATGTCGAAACTTCGAAAAATCATAACTTCCTCATACGAAGTCAGATTTGGGCGTTCTTTTTATGCACGCTCATGGTTTAACGTATTCTACGACTTTCATTTAGATTGATAAGGCTAAATATCACTCTAACGTAAATTCACTTTTTACGTCGCGCTGTGTCGTGCCGGTTCTATCGCAAAACTTCGACAAGTCATAACTTCTTCGTTATAACTCGGATTTCGGCGTTCTTTATATGTACGAAATCCTTGTAACATATACTACAACTTAGTTAAGATTATTCATTCTAAATAATCTTTTATAAAAAAGTCATTTTTGACGCTTATCGTCTCTAAATTGACTAGCCCTTATCTACGGGCGTTACACTTAGCCTTTCTCTTTACCATTTGGTCAACCGAGTTGACTATGGCCGATTTGTTTCCATTGGGAAGAGAAAGCTTTTCTGGATTTCCAATGTCACAATTGTCTATTTCCATAGAAGTTTGGGAAGTCGATCTTCCAATCAAATTTGCTTTACCTGTGCTCCAAATCATTGCTGATTCAGCCACATCAAGCAAATAGGTAAGATCTTTAAGTGTAATGTCATGGTCTGTCATATAGTAGTCCTAAAGGAACTCACTATGTGACTTAGGAAGTGATTGAAAAACCTAGTCAACATCCAACATCCTCAAGACTTTGACACCCAACTCTCTCGGCTTGTCCATATGTGACTTCATCTCCAAGATGTGAGCACACATAGACTTTGCTTGCCAATAGGGTTTGAGTGACCTTGAACTTTTCAAGAACTTGTGGGTTAGGGAGAATAATTGGAGGAGGTGGAGGAAGACAAGTATGATTTCCATAATCCATCCACAGGCCATCATCTTCATTAGGAAAGCTTGTTTCAAGAGATTTGGGAAGATCATAGTTGTCTGAACCAAACATCTACAATGGGAGAAATTCAAGTTAGTTGATTTAAGTCCTTAATATAACACCCAATATGAAATATTAAGGCTAGGACCCAACACAATATTTTATAACTTGGAAGAAGGATGCTGTAATCCAAGCTATAAATATTTAAAGGTAGGCGAATGACGATTCACCAATTTCCACCATGAAAAACGAAATGTATTATTAGGTTTTAATTGGTTTTGAAACTCGTAGATTCTATTAAGATTCATTAAACTTTTCAATGGCATGTTTCAATCTCGATTGTGCTCTTCAGGTTTTGTGACTGGGATGCTGAGGATCACAAAACAAGGTGTGAATAACCATGCAAATATACTTGGTACTCTTAATTTTTATCACCTGATCGATGTTCTGGTTAACCACACACGCTCCACCGATCTATGATAAACCTTAAGCCACCCTTTTCCAACCTTGTTAAATCCAAGTTAGTGTGTCGGTTAACTACACGCACTCCACCAACGACTTAAGCAAGGTGCAAAGTGTAATTTGATGGGTTAGCACCAAATTCACATTTTCCTAAGTAACTATGATTGGGAATTTAAAGTGTTTAGTTATTTAGTATTTATCATTATACTTTTAATGAAAGGGAGAATTATAGTCCTGTCAAATCCGTTTGGCTAACGAACCTCCACCAGTCAAGGAAGCAGTGGGTGAGAGTGGACACCCATTAAACTGCCATTTTATAAGCAATAACCTTATACCCCATTATAGACCGGCTTCGTGAATGAGGCCTAGTAATGGTAAGACTGACTTTGTTCTTATACATATATATAACTATTAACTATTAATATTATAATAGTATAAGGGTTGAATTTTAACTTTTAAAATTCTAAGGGTTTTACTTGGAATTAAAGTATTCATGGGGGGAAACTTTACAAATTCCAAAAATTGAGGGCAAGTTTGAACAATTCAAAAAAAAAATTTCAATCCCATAACTTATGAATTTAAAGCACTTTTTAATGGAAAAACTCTTTAAGTTCCTTAACTTGGGGACAAGTTATGGAAGACTTTAAAGCATTTAAAAAATGAGACTCTTCATTTTCATAACTTGAGGACAAGTTACAAAAACACATTTTATGAATAACATTTAGATCAAGTTGGATTGAAAACAAATTATCAAATAATTTTTCTACTAATCTAAACTAACTAATAAGAACAAGATAATTCAAATCAAACAATTTTTCATGTAATTAGCCTAACCATTCAACTAATACAAAACATGAATCTATTGACAATTATCATTTGAATTGGATTAGAATGATCATTACCACATCAAAAACAGGTTTATAGGTTCAAAAACAGCTTAGGGTAATGATTCTAGTCCAATTTCAGCTTTAAAACTCGAAAATCTGCAAATTGGAAGACAAACTTGTCGTGTTCCTTACAAGAACACGTCGAGTTCATGCCTTAACACATGAACTCGTCGAGTTTATAGCCAGAACTCGTCGGGTTTTCCGTGTGGGCAGATTCCTAGATTTGAAAAATAAGTTGCATAAAGTATAATTGAAAACAAGCCTAGGCTCCGATACCACTGAAGGGTTTTAGTATACTACAACATCCTATGGTGCACATACAACCCTAAATACCTTGGATCTATGTTTTCACTAATTATACATGCAATGGTTTTTCCAAGGTATTATCCTATAACTAGCATTCAATTTGACATAAACAATACAAGATACTAGTTAGAATAACTTACCTTTTATGTGGCTTGAAGTCTTGATGTATTTGGTGTTGCTAGAAAGACTTTGGCCTTTAAGAACTTAGTGCCCCAAGTGTTGCACCTCAAATGGAATCACAACTCACCTAGGACAAAGGTGACTCTTGAGAGAGAATTCTATGCACCAAAAACACCTCCATATTTCTCTAAGAACTTCTAGTGGCATTTTTAGGCAATGGACTACATATTTCTATGTTGGATTCCAAGGGTCATGGGTATAACCCAAATCCATATCCATGGGTTTGATGATCCATGGTTCATGTGACCCAACTCTTTATGTATCCATACATAAACTTGGTCCAACATGGATCATAAGCCCAATACATATAAATATAACTAATTACTATAATTAGTGCCCATAAATTTAATTAGTCTCTTTTGATCACTAAATTAATTCTTGATCAATACTAATTAAAACATATGATCTTATATTAATATATTAGAAATTTTAATATATTAATAAATCATATATAACCTTTCTCTCAAGATTCCATCCTAACAAATTGTCCTGGTGTTATGCAACCCAAATGGACCATGCTACTCTCGGGTCGAGTACATACCAATAATAGTTATGGGCTTAGACATCTAATCCAACATAAAGATGGGTAGATGATATAGATGATGAAAGATGAAATTTGAAACAAAAGATGAAAGGCCTTGACTTTAAAGATGATCCTGTCGTTTAACAGAGTATAGACAACGACCACATACTATTCTATACAGTTTAGTGGAACACTAGCAGGCTCGCAACCTGTAGGTGTTTTTAACCTAATTGTTCACCAGATGTACTCCATACCCCTTATGGTTTCCTTACTAAAATATATTGCCGAGGAATTCCTAAGCATTATTTTCTATCCCGAAGATAATCCTTAGGATAGGTCCCTTACATTTAGATGCTTTAGGGACAAAAAGTGAGGATAACGGGAATGGGTAATCGGGTTGAATGATTAGATGAAATAAAGAATTTAATTATGGTAAGCTGAAAACCCTATGTGCTCACCAGGCTCCCAAGCCTGACCCACTTAGTTTCTTGTTTTAAAGGTAGTTGCACAAGAGCACAAGTGTGAAAATCAGATAAGAGATTTATGGATTATAGGCCAGTAGAATAATAAATGTTTGTAAGGCCTACGTTCTTTTTGTTTATGCATATGTATTGTATTGACGATGACATCCTAATATTTTTAATATAATTAAAAGCCATTTTTTCAGAAATACTTCGATACATCTTTATCATATTTTGGGAACAAATTCCACAATATTATTCTTCAAAAGTATACTCTGATTTTTAAATAAAGCATAAACAAATCGGTCTTTTCTGGTATTGAAATTAGGGATGTCACACCTATGAATTTTGAATTTAACCAAGATTTTGACTAAGTTTGACCTAGGGGTATTTTAGGTATTTTGATTTCTAGACTGAGATTTGGTTGCTGGTTATTGTTAAGGTGATCGGTAGAGTTCGTATTCAGAGCAGCATGTTGTTCAGCTATTTTGTCATTCAGTAAGGTAGTTTTCTTTATTATAATTGTGGGTCGAAGGCCCCAATGTCGGCCTATTGGATTATGTATCATGGTATATTGGATGATGTTATGCTGGTTATATGCTAGATTGGTGGATTTGTATGATTATCAGTAAGGCGTCTAGTCAAGTCAAAGGCTTATAGAGCGGTCCAGATAGAATGTAGGCCTAGTGAGGCGATCCAGTCATGCTGAAGGATCTGAGATCAGGCCATATATGATGTAGGCCCTGAGAGGCGGTCTAATCAGGTTGAACGCTCATGTATGCATGTTGTTATTTGTATAGTTGTGTGTATGGTACTTGGGGGAATGCACTAAGCTTTGGTTTCTAGCTTTAGTTAACTGTTTTAGGTACTTTAGATGATCGAGGAAAAGCAAAGGTGTGATCATGCACATCCTTCTGATTTTATGGTATTGGATTTTGGGATACTTTGATTGTGATTATTACTTTTGAAATAATGTTTTGTAAACAAATATGGTCTTTGAATTGGTTTTGGAAAATGGAAATTTTACTATGATTTTTGGGATGTTACATCTTGTGAATTACGTTGATAGTGTGGATTTATAAACCACAAACATTGATGAAATAGGGCACCATCATTCATTAAATACTCTGATGACTTAAGTGCCTTTATGGCTTATACCAGCTAAGGAGCCCCCAGCTGTGTCGTTAAACCATTACTCTAAACGATTCACCAGGAGAGTTGATTCTTCCTAATAATCATGGACTAGGATTTGCAAGAATTGGTTGGGATGGGTATGTATGAGAGTATTGTTTTATAGATACCTAAGTTAAGGATATATCTATAATTTTTGGTAATAGTTCATTTTGCAGGCTTGATAATTATAAAATATCATCATAATAGTATTATTGGATTGAAACTAGAGTATATTGCATCTTGTTAGAATGCAAAGGAAAACTATGTGATTAAATGAAATTCGTTAGTGACATCAATTATACACATCACAGGTAACAGGGAAAAAGCTTCTGGATTTAAGATTGAAACTTAGAGTATATTGCGTCTTGTTAGAATGCAAAATAAAACTATGTGATTGAAAGAAATTCATTAGTGACATTAATTTATATGCATCATATGTAACATGGACAAAGTTGCTGTAACTTGTTTTGGATGCTGAGTGATTTAAGAGACAACCTGCAATAGTGTTTTGGACCATTAGTTCTTCACGTTGTAACAATGTTATGTATTGATTATGACATCCTTAGAGTTTTTTTTTTATTTTTTTTATTTTTTTTATTTTGAAACATCTTTACTCAAATATATTTTTAATAAAACAAATCAGTTTCCGCAAAATGTTTTTTATATTGGGATTTTCCGCAAGCAAAAGTACTATGATTTTTAAGTGTAAAGAAAAGTTTTTTTTGGGTTCTGAAAAATAGGCAATGTCGCAGTTAGTATGGAAAAGATCAATGTGAATATTACATTGATGTTAATTTCCACACTAATAAAGGAAATTTCTTTCACAATCAGAATTTGTGTTTTTACTAAATGGTAAAGTATTAGCTTGGATGAACACCAAGTAATACACCATAACAGATTTAAGATTGAAACTTAGACTATATTGCATCTTGTTAGAATGCAATGGAACTATGTGATTGAAAGAAATTCATTAGTGAGATCATTGTTCAAATTCAATCATTGATGGTCCTTATGAAAGTTCTTGTGTCTATAAGGGTGAGCTTACCTCAAGCATAGATCCCATGTCACACAAGATCACATGTCATGTACAAAAGAAGTATCATTACATTGTTGTTCGGATGTTAAGACGTCATTATCAATAAGATCTTGTCGGAAGATAATCTTGCCGATGAATTCACTAAGCTAATGTCACCGACCGAGTATGTTAATTAGACAAAGTCTCTAGACATTTGATCTACAATTAAATTAGCTTCACCACTTGCGTTTGTTTGATTTAATTCAGAAACATATAACAATATGAACTATAGCCTTTTTTATCCTTATTTTATTGAGACTTAATAAAGAGCATTTATTTGTTGCATTCAAAGTTGTGTTATTCATTATGGTGTTTCACTTTTTCATTTTTTGAACCCACTTCCAGCATATTTAGTTATGTTCAAAACTCTATTGTCAATTGTACTCTTAGGAAAAAATATTGGAATTTAAGACCGTCATGAGTGTTAGTTGACTGGACCATATGCGTTTGGACATTGTGATAACACTTCATGAGTACTTGAAATGTAGATTTTAAGTATTGGAACAACCTGTACTTAGATATTACTTCATGGATCTTTTCATGAGTAATTCTAAGAAGATAACATCTTTTATTCTTCAAACCAAGATGCATATGGGATTTTACTTACGAAATCTATTGTGTATTGGTGTACTCCAATGCTATCCGTAATTGTTAGTCATAATGGTCATGTCTATGTATGATTAAACTAGTAGACAAAAACTATGTAGTTAAAGTTCACTTGTTCCTTCTATATTAACATGAGAAGCGATATCTATGGACATCTTATGATTTGCTGTTGACATCTAATGTGCCTAGCCATGTACTAACTAAATTGATTTGTTTGATTTAGAAGTCAAATGTGATTCTCAAAAATATTTATCTAGAAGTAGAATTTTGAACATTGAGATTGAACATTATCCATATCTCAAGTTCATATGGATATATAGAGCAAAGGAACAACTGATCACTTATCTAAGGGCTAAAATTGATTAAGATCAAGTGTTTTGCAGTTGTATTGGATGACTAACTCTCTTTTAGTTATTTGAGAAGTATTAAGACCTTAAATAGTTAATGACTTGTCCAAGTGGGAGACTGTTGGAAATGGTATCCAAGGTTACTAACTATTTGGTGATATTTCTAAAGAATAATAGGGTCCTTTTGGGTTGGCCTCATAACACAAATAATATTAAGGAAATGGAGAAAATAAGTTGTTAATTTATTAAGGAATTAATAAATTAATTATAAATTATTTTGGTGATTAATTAATTTGTTTTTAATTAGTTAAAGGGCTTGGATATTAATTAATCAAAGAGATTAATTGGAATATGCAAGAGGCTCCAGGAAAATAGATATGAAAGATTTATGCATGTCCTTGTATAAGGATATGGTAGGTTAAAAATAAGGAAATGATAATGCTTAAGAGTTTGAATCCTAAATGATTTATCTGCTACCTATTAATAAGGAGCTAGGGATCAAACCCTAGATGCTTTTTCCCCTTGAAATTTCATTCACTTCTTACGAAATTCTAACCCTATCTTAAAGTTAGCTGATGTAAAATCCAAATCCAGCTATTTCATTTTAAGCCCTTGATGTATTTAATGTTGGCAAAAGAGAACCTTTGTACGCATGGTGTACATGTATGTACGCTTAGTGTACAAAAGTGTGTGCATCGGGTAGATGAGGCTCGTATGCGAGGAATACAAGCTTGTAAGCGGGCGTACGAGGCAAAAAGCTAAAACCCTAATTTTAGGACTTGAGCCCTATTTAAGCTCATTTATGAGCTTGGAACCTCTTCCATACCATCCTCCACTGCCGTTAAACGTGCCTAAGAACCTAGTTACCATTAAGAGTGATCCTTGAGCTTGAATGTGCCAAAAGTAACTCTTTTTGGTGTATTTGGAAGAACAAGAAGGAGGTGTGTAAGTCTTGGACGTGGGAGAGCTTCTCGATCATGCATTTAGAACATCTTGAGGAGCTTTTGGAGGTAAAAAGCTCATATCTTGCTAATCCTTTTGCTAGTTTAAGTTACGGTTTTGTAATAAGTCCATTTTTGGTCCATGGATCCTCTTTTGGGAGTTTGAGCAACCCTAGAGGTTAGAAATGTTGGATTTG
Source organism: Lactuca sativa (assembly GCF_002870075.4). Classification (NCBI taxonomy): domain Eukaryota; kingdom Viridiplantae; phylum Streptophyta; class Magnoliopsida; order Asterales; family Asteraceae; genus Lactuca; species Lactuca sativa. The sequence goes on along the minus strand of NC_056626.2, from coordinate 54,572,545 downwards.
AGATCCATTGGAATGTTAAAAGCATAAAAATGCTAACATGATGGTTTTTATGGCACCATGCATGAGTTTAAGATCTTAAAGGGATTCATAATGAATAAAATGAGGTGTTTGGTTCCCATATGGCGTGCAAAGGCATAAAGTTACCAACTTTATGCCCTCAGACCTTTAAAATTAAAAAAAAAAATCTGGAATTGGATGAAGTATCTACATGAATTAAGCGCTTAATGGCTATATGTGCAAAATAACTTGTATCTCGGGCATACTAGTTTGTACATTGTGCATACCGCTAAAGGACCTAGTACACTAAGTGTACTGATGATGTACACTGAGCGTATGCTTGCAGTGATTTTTGGGCTTATGTTGGGCTCTTGAGCCATTTGGGCCCTACTTAACCTTGGGCGTGGATGTATTAGAGTAATTGGGCCTTTGAACTTAAAATTAGACCATAGGTGTCATGGTTGGGCCTTTTGGGCCTTGTGGCCCATTATTGTTTTGGACCTTGGATGTTAGGCCCATTAAAGAAGAAAGACTTTTGGGCCTTATTGGAGGACTTTGGAGTTAGGGTTTTGGCCTATGCCTTGATTTTGTGACTTAATTCTAATTAGGTTAACTTGTGTATATTCAGTGTGAGATTTCTAGACCGGTATCCGAGCATTATTTTTATCAATAGTCTTAAGTGAGTCTTCTCACTATATTAATGGGTCGAAGGCACCAAGACCGGCCCATCATATGACATGAGGATTGATAGTTGTTATGTGTTTATTTTTTATGAAGACCATAGGGTTAGACCATGGCAATCTAGGTAAAGACAATGGGGGTAGCCCATGGCACTTGGATGTCAGACCATGGGGGTAGCACATGACACTTGGATATCTGACCATGGGGGTAGCCCATGGCATTCCAAGTAAAGACCATGGGCGCAACCCATGTAAATTATATATATATATATATATATATATATATATATATATATATATATATATATATATATATATATATATATATATATATATTATGTGATTGTATGTTTTAGATATTTTGGGAACTCACTAAGCTTTTGCTTATAGTTTATTTGGGTGTTTCAGGTAATTTCGGTTCTAAGAGGATGGGTCCAGCTTGATGGTGCAACATTCACTCTCCAGCATTTCCCACACTTAATGATTTCGATACTCTGATCTTTTGACATAACTTGATGTAATGGATTTTTGGAAACAAATTATGATTGTAATTCCCATTTTAAAAATGAAAATTTTTATCTGATTTTGGGTTGTTACAAGTTGGTATCAGAGCCTTGGTTTGAGGGATTCAAGCACACTCTCGGGTGTGTTAGAGCTCAATATGAGGAATGATAATCTTTAAAGAGAAAAGAAAACTAAAATTTTTCTGAAAATGTTTTATTAATTAAAAGGGAGAGTGAAATGCGTGCGATCAACCGAGCTCAAGTAAGCGTCTTACCACTTTATCCATGTTTATGTGTTATGATTGTTATGCTCGAAATGTGGAATTGCATGCTAAAGTAGGGCTAAGGATACCATCAGGAGCTACATGATAGAATTTCCTAACTTGCATTATGCCTTATAACCTAGGAAGATTTTATGCTTGTATTACTTGAAATCGAGGTTGACTCTATTAATTTCTAAATGTATGTTTTCAAAGTTACATATAATTAGGAATGCAAAGCCCTAGAATGATGAATTCTGCCTCATTTCTTGTTCCTTGTTTGGTTGTGGACTTGAGGTAGAAAATTTGCTTGATAGTGTATGTGATTCTATTTGTGTATAACATAGATGCATTAGGCAACCTGCAGTGTTGATTAAGGTTTGTAGTTTTGTGAGGGTTGAGAAATCCTAGGAGAATCTAGGATGTGTATGTGCTATGATATATGGGTTATGTTTTGTAGTATAGTTGGGCGAAATGGAAGTATCAGGTTTGATCTTGACGAAGGTATAGGTAGGTGTAGAAGGTACTATTGGGCCCATACTACTAAAATCACAAGACCTATACTCGAGACACGAGCAGACTTAGGAACTCTAAGGAGCCCGATGAGAAGGAACCCCCTTAAGAGTTATTTATCGAATTATTTACCAAATATTTTTCCCGTGTTGTATTTCAGTTGAGGATTGTGATGACTACACGACGAGGATCAGGTTTAGGACCAGGTTCTGGTTCTGGTTTGGATTGGTGCATACCCAATTGATGAGAGGTTACACGAGATTATCACAACCGAGGTTACTCGTGGCATCCTTGACGCTACCTTGGAGATTTTCGGTATCGTCAAGGAGGGGATTATGGATATCATGGAGGAGTGACTCAGATCATTTCGAGTCGAGATTTCTGCAGGTCAGATCGGGACTCAAACTCCCTCATTCTGTGAGTTCAAGGCGTATGGAGCGCCCGTCTTCTTTGGGGTTAAGGACCCCATTCCTAGCCGCCGTTGGATTGCTAACATGGTGAATTCTTAGTGCACAAGATTTTGTCCTAAGGCGAAAAAAGTAGGATTCGCATCCTACATGATGAGGGACCAATTCAGGGTGCAAAACGCTTAATGACATGGTTGAGAAGGCCTGGTAAGTGGAAATCGAGTTGAAGCTCTGAACGAAGCGGAAGCTGGAGTAAGTTCAGTCAGTAGTGGGTGAGGCCAAGAAGCGTAAGACCTCCGACACTTCTAGCAGAGGTTAGCAGGGTCGGGGACGTTGTGCGAAGTATGGTAAGCCGCATACCCGGTAGGCCCGGTATGTTATGGTTGTGGCCAATCGGGCCACATGAACAGGGAATGCCCCAAGAAGGGTTTGATTTGTTCCATTGCAACCAGACTGGCCATAAAAAAGCCGATTGTCTGAGACTGTCTAGTGGAGCAGTGATGACACCTGCACCACGCACCTTTAGTTTACCGATGGCCGCCCGGGCAAGGTGGAGGCTCGCAAAACGTTTCAGTTGACCATTGATGAGGCCCGAGCAGCGCTGGATGTCGTTATTGGTATGTGATTTAACATTACATACATTTATTTTTCCTCTTATGCTTATATGTGTTATGATCTGGTATAAGGACCTTTTTGGTCAATGGGTTCTCGGCTCATGTGTTATTTGATTCAAGGGCTACCCAATCTTCTGTATCTCTTGCGCTCAGCAAGAAGTTTGGAGTCACTAGAGACTTTGGATTCCTCTCTGGAGGTGGAGATTATGGATGACTGCACTGTGAATGTTGCAAGGGTAAACTGAAGATGTGTTATAAACATGTTCGGTGATAGCTTTCCTATCCATTTGGTAGCAATTTAACTGGGGGGTTGAAGGAGATAATCGGGATGGACTAGTTAGGGCCCAATGGGGCCTTAATTGTTGCGAGTGGCAGCTAGTGAGATTTTGAACCCCAAATAAGGGAGACCAAGTCATTTCGGGTGAGAGTCTTGCATGGACCGACTCTCTATTTAGTCGTGAGTGCTAGGAGGTTTTTCAGCAGGGTTGTTCTAGGTTTTTGGCTTATGTTTCGGATACACGGGTTGAGGTCACGACCGAGTTGAGCAGGGTACCCATGGTACGAGATTTTCCTGATGTGTTTCCCGAGGAGCTGCCGGGAGTGACTCCCAAGATGCAGGTTGACTTCCAGATTGATTTGATTCTTGGTTCGGCTCCTATCACCAAGGCGCCATATCGCCTAGCCCTTCCTGAGATGCAAGAGTTATTTATGCAGCCAAAGGAGCCGCTAGACAAGGGTTTTATCTGCCCGAGCAGTTCCCTATGGAAAGCACCAATTCTGTTCATGAAAAAGAAGGATGGGTCGCACAGGATGTGTATCAATTACCGAGAATTGAACAAGATGATGGTGAACAACCATTGCCCGCTTCTAAGGATCGACGATTTATTCAATCAACTTTAGAGTGCATCTTTGTTTTCCAAAATTGATCTTCGGTCAAGGTACCATCAGATGAGAATCAGGGATGAGGATGTACAAAAGACGACTTCAGAACTCGTTATGGACATTACAACTTCGTGGTGATGCCATTCGGGATTACCAATACACCTGCAACATTCATGAATCTCATGAACCAGGTTTTGCAGGCTGATGTTGTATCAGTCATTGATTGTTTTTATTGATGATATCTTGGTCTACTCTGAGACCAAGGATCAGCATGAGAAACACTTGAGAGAGGTGTTGGAGACCTTGAGGAGGGAGAGGCTTTATGCCAAATTCTCTAAGTGTGATTTTTGGTTGCGTGAGGTGCAGTTTCTGGGGCATGTCATCAACCAGGGTGGTATCTTGGTGGATCTGGCAAAGATTAAGGCGGTGATGCGTTGGGAAGTACTGAAGAACGCATATGAGATCCAGAGCTTCTTCGGTCATGCATGGTATTACCATAGGTTTATCTAGGACTTCTCTAAGATTGCAGTGCCTTTGAACCGCTTGACCAAGAAAAATGTGACCTTTCAATGAGGCCTAGATCAACAGTTGGCCTTCAAGACCCTAAGGCAAAGTTTTTGCGAAGCCCGATTCTTGTGTCGCTGGAGGGATTGGATGATTTCGTGGTGTATTGTGACGCTTCTATTACGCCTCGAGGCAGCTGAATCCTCATGAGGCAAATTACTCCACACATGACTTGGAATTAGGGGCAGTGTTGTTTGCCTTCAAGATTTGGAGGCATTATTTGTACGGGGTCCAATGCACTATCTACACGGATCATAAGAGTTTTAAGTATTTGATGAATTAGCCGAACTTGAATATGCGACAGCGGTGGTGGTTAGATGTGGTAAAAGATTACGATTGCGAGATTTTGTACCACATCGGGAAGGCCAACATAGAGGCCGATGCTTTGAGTCGTAAGCCGGTGTGCTCGTCGATCCAATATATTTGTTTGAGGATGACTTTTACTTCAACCTTGAAGGATTTGATCAAAGAGGCTCAGGTGGAAGGGTTGAAGTAAGAAAATTGGAAGGCGGATTGAATCAGAGGGCAAATTCTGTTATTTGTTAGAGACGGTTGGGGGTTATTGACTCAGCGTGGTAGCGTTTGGGTTACGACGATAGGTGGGGTGAGACAGACAATCTTGGAGGAATGACACAAGTCCAAATTTTCTATTCATCCAGGAGCCACGAAGATGTATCAGGATTTGAGGTTGAGCTATTGGTGGCCCTGCATGAAGAGAGAAGTTGCTTGGTTTATTGAGCGGTGTTTGACCTGCAGGAAGGTTAAAGACGACCATCAGAGCCCTCATGACAAGGTGCATCCGTTACCCGTCCCTATGTGGAAATGGGAGGTGATCACTATGGACTTCATCACCAAGTAATCCAGGATGACGAGAGGTGTTTATTCTTTATGGGTTATTGTGGACAGAGTGACCAAGAGTGCACATTTTATTCCGATCGCCGAGAGAATATCCACAGAAAAGTTAGCATATATGTATGTTCGGGATGTGGTATTCAGGAATGGGGTGTCAGTGGCTATAGTTTCGGATCGAGACGTTCATCACACCTTGAAATTTTGGAGGAGGTTCCGCGAGGAGTTAGGCACTCAACTGCATTTCAGTACAACGTACCACCCCCAGAGCGACAGTAAAAGTGAATAGACGATCCAGACGCTCGAGGATATGCTTAGAGCTTGTGTGTTGGATTTCGGAGGAAGTTGGGATACTTTACTTCCACAAGCAGAGTTCTCCTACATAACAATTATCATGCTAGTATTGATCGGCCACCGTTCGAGATGTTATATGGAAAAAGGTGTAGGACCCCGGTTTATTGGGGTGAGGTCAGTTATCAGGTCATGGGAAGCACCGAGGTAGTGTTTAAGACCACCAAGTTGATTCAGCAGGTACGCGAAGGACTGTTGGTTGCGCATAGTCAGCAGAAGAGTTACGGTGACCAATGCCGTTCGGATCTCGAGTTTTAGGTGGGAGACTTTGTGTTGCTAAAGGTGTCGTCTTGGAAAGGTGTCATCTGATTCTGGAAGAGGGGCAAGCTAGGGCCCCGATTCATTGGTCCATTCATGATCTTTGCCCGGATCGGCAAGGTTGCATATCGGGTGGATCTCCCTGATAAGCTCAGTCAGATCTATAACACCTTCCATGAGTCTCAGTTGCAAAAGTGTGTAACAGATGAGGCTTCAGTTATCTCGTTAGATGATATTTAGATAGATGAGAGCCTGAACTATGTTGAAAAGCACATTGTAGTTCTGGATAGGAAAACTAAATCTCTTCGTAACAAAGTGGTGAAGGTAGTGAAGGTTCAATGGCAGCACCAGAGGGGATCTGAATGGACCTAAGAGCTGGAGGACGAGATGAGAGAGCATTACCCAGATTTATTTGCGTCGGCAGACTTCGAGGACGAAGTCTAGTTCAAGTGGGGAAGGGTTGTAACATCCAAATACAGGTATTTCATTTTAAGCCCTTCATGTATTTAAAGTTGGAAAAAGAGGACCCTCCGTACGCTGGGCGTACATGTATGTACGCTTAGCATCAACATGTGTGTGCATCGGGTAGCCGAGGCTCGTAAGCGAGGCGTACAAGCTTGTACGTGGGATGTACGAGGCCAAAGGATAAAACCCTTATTCTTGGACTTGAGACCTACTTAAGCTCATTTATGACCTTCGAACCTCTTCCTTACCAGCCTCCACTACCTTTAAACGTCCTTAAAATCCTAGTTACCATTGAGAGTGTCCCTTGAGCTTGAAGGTGTCAAAAGTAACCCTTTTTTGCGTGTTTGCAAGAACGACATGGGAGAGCATCTAGATCCTGCATCTAGAACATCTTGATGACTTTTTGGAGGTAAAAAGCTCATATCTTGCTAATCCTTTTGCTAGTATGATTTAGGGTTTGGTAATAAGTCAATTTTTGGTCCATGGATCCTCTCTTGTGAGTTTGAGCAACTACAGAGGTTAGAAATGTTGTATATGAGTTCCTTTGGCATGTTAAAAGCATAAAAATGCTAACTTGATTGTTGTTATGGCACCATACATTAGTTTAAGATCTTAAATGGAGTCTTAATGGATAAAATGAGGTGTTGGGTTCCTATATGGCATGCAAAAGCATAAAGTTGCCAACTTAATGCCCTAGGACCTTTAAAATGACCAAGATCTGGAATTGGATGAAGTGGCTACATGATTTAAGCACTTAATGCCTATATATGCAAAACAGCTTGTACGATGGGCGTACTAGTTTGTAGTCTGTGCGTACCGCTAAAGGACCTAGTACGCTAAGCGTACTGATGATGTATGTTGGGCGTACGATTCCAGTGAGTTTGGGCTTACGTTGAGCTTTTGAGCCATTTGGGTCCTACTTAACCTTGTGCCTAGATCTATTAGAGTAATTAGGCCTTTGAACTTGTTATTGGACCATAGGTGGCATCGTTGGGCCTTTTGGGCCTTGTGGCCCATTATTGTTTTGGACCTTGGATCTTAAGCCCTTTAAAGAAGAAAGACTTTTGGGCCTTATTGGAGGAGTTTGGACTTAGGGTTTCCGTACCGGTAGTCGAGCAGTATTTTTATCAGCAGTCTGAGGTGAGTCTTCCCACTATATTAAGAGGTCGAAGGCACTAAGGTCGGCCCATCATATGACATGCGGATTGATAGTTGTTATGTGTTTATTTTTATGAAGACCGTGGGGGTAGCCCATGGCACTTGGATATCAGACCATCGGGTTAGCCCATGGCATTCTAGGTAAAGACCATGGGGATAGCCCATGACACTTAGATGTTAGAACATGGGGGTAGCCCATTGCATTCCAGGTAAAGACCATGGGGGTAGCCCATGGAATTCCATGTAAAGACCATGAGGGTAGCCCATGGAAATTATATGTATGTTGCATGGTATTCTATGATTGTATGTTTTAGATATTTTGGGAACTCACTAAGATTTTTCTTATAGTTTGTTTGGGTGTTTTAGGTACTTCCAGTTCTAAGATGAAGGGCACGACTTGATGGCGCAACATTCACTCTCCAGCATTTTCCACACTTAATCATTTTGATACTCTGATCTTTTGACATGACTTGATGTAGTGGATATTTGGAAACAAATTATGATTGTAATTCCCATTTGAGAAATGAAAATTGTTATCTGATTTTTGGTTGTTACAATTGAATTTCAACAAAAACCCTAGTACGGTTTAAACCCTTGTTTGCTTTTAGAGTCTTAGGTATGACTACATTAGAGGAGTTCTCCTTTGGGCTCTTCATCCATTGCAAGGATGTCATTCACATGTGATGAGAATAAATCTCAGATCGTTTAGATCTCTCACATGTAAAAATATGAAGAACAAAAAATTCAAACACAATATGATTGTGAACACAGTATGGAATCAATGTAATGCTTATGATTCAAATATAGTTACGCCTCAGCAGAGCTCGATGAAGAACTTCCATTGTAGAGGCAAGCTAGGGTTTACAAAACTTAATAAGAAAAATAATGAAAGCGTTACTAACAAATGATGCATGCATGCACCTTAAATACTAAACCCTAGAGTAAAATAATCACGGTTGGACAGGCCCAAACCAGATACCAAAACTAGGCTAAGGACCAAGCCCATGACGCAATACAATAAACCCAACAATCTCCCCCTTTGCGTCAAATGAGGTGAGAGATTATTTCTTTTGAGTAGGCTTCACTGTCTTCACAACCTTGAATAGCCGAGGGGTGATAGCAAGAAGTGTCTGCCGAAATTGAATGTACCATCTAAGCATGTCAGTAAACAACTTCTTGTCGGCTGTTGAGTTCTGATTACACCTCTGAATAATCTCTAAAATATGCTCCAAGAAGGCGATTGAGAATAGGTGATTGTCAACAAGAGCGAACAAGCATTTATGACCTTCGCCCCTGATAAACATCACAGTGTGATATTTTGAGTCGATTTTTCCCTTGATCATAGAATTCACATCACCTGCTCTACCCATCATTTTGATCGTGGTTCGCTTGTGAATGGCAGAGGCGATCTCTTGATCCATCTTTGCTACTTCATGAATGTAGCAAACAAGCATTCGCTTGATGTGATCTATAATCGGTTGATACTCCTGTGGATTTGACAGCAAAATGTTGTTGAGGAGTATCCAGTCGTGAGGACTGAGGTTCGGCAGATCAACCAAAGTGAAGTTATGAACCGAGCCTTCAAAGCCTCGAGTCACTTTGAATTTGATGTTGACGAACTTCCCGGATGAGTAAGGCTTCAGTACCTTGACAGTAGTAATTTTCTATGAGCACCAGGTCAACTACTATGGCTGAGCGAACTCCAGATAGAACTCTAGCATATCCCGATCCACCTTCGGGTCCGGAGATCGAATAGCAGAAGTTGAGTTGAAGTAGTGAAAGATAAATGTCTTTCGAGTGATTGGCATGTCAAATTGTGCATCCTTGGAGTTTTCAAGCGCAAACGACATGATAGGTTCGAGCCAAAGAATACTTGGTTCATCAATAGCACTCCTTTGAAGCGAATCAAAGGTCCACTCTGGAAAAATAGACTTCTTTTTCTCCAAGAGCTCCTTTTCTTTTTGCGTCTTATCCAGCTCAGCTGTTTGCTTCTTGAACTTTTCGGCAAGCTCTTTCTCATAAAGTTTTGTTTTCTGATAAGGCTTATCGGGAATTTCACCCAGAGTATCTTCATAATCACCTTCATCATCTGTATCATCTTCTCCAATATTTTTTTCCCTTTTGCTGAGCGAAGCTTCATTAACCTTCGATTCAGCTGTTGCCTTAGGTTCGGGAGGAGGTTGAGTTTTCGCCTTTTATCCCCCTTGTTTCGGCTGGACACCAGTCACCGAAACACCCTCAATACGACTAAGGATGTCCAGTGTAGGTTTGAGTTTTTCAGCTAGATGCCTTCTAGTGGTAATTGTCATAATGGGATCATGGACATGAAGGAGGTGAAGCAGAATGGAATGAACGTCACCGACAGAGCTGCGAATGACCTCCCTTTCATATTTCAAATCATTAAGATTGTTTGTTGCAGTACGAAGCTTGAGGTTTTGCATATTTAGCTGAGAGGTACGTTTGTCTAGCTCATCCATGATGCGATTTTTGACAGCCAACTCTGCTTCCAGTTGAGTCAGACGATTATTGACATTATCGTGTAGGGTGGCTTTGGCAGCTTCGATGGCTTGACGAGCAGCTTCAATATTAGGCCTTTCAGCTTGAAGAGAATGCTAAAGGTTATCAACTAAAGCGTTCACAGTCTTAGAGTTCTTCTGAGCAGCCGCCTGCAAAGAATCTAGAAATAGATGAGCCTCAGAAATTAGTTTATCGACTTTTGCGATCGCTTCTTTGCATTCCTTAGTGGAGGCCTCAACAGCAAGAGAGGCCTTTTGGCACTAGGAAGTAGAGGCATTAATGGCCTTTGTTGTCGCAGAGAGAGAAGCATCATGCTCCTTGATAACTGAAGAGAACAAGGCTTTGAGAGCAACATCAGAATAAGCACCAGTGGAAGAGGAGGAAAGTAGCTAATCAAGCTTGTCAGTAACTGCCTTGAGATGGTACTTGGTTACCGGAGCATCTTTGTCGTCATCACTTTGAACACGGTAGGGACTAAGTAAGTGGAATCGAACTCCAAGTCCTCACCGCCAAGAACGGTGTTGGTTTCAGTAGATTGGGTAGGAGATAAGGGTTTTGTAGTGACGGGAGGTTCGGTAGTAACTGGTGGTTCGGTTGTAAATGGAGGTTCGGTTGTGAATAGAAGTGGGGGTGCTGAAGTACGGACCCCCGTATTAGATATGTTGGTTTGAACTTCAGTAGTTGTGGTTTTGGTAGTCTCAGTGAAGATTGGATCAGGGATGGGAATAGTGGTTGATGGTTTAGAGGTAGTGATGGGAAAAATTAGAGGGATTGAGACTGGTGCAGAAACGGGTCGAGGAGAAGGGGGTTGAGAGCGAACATGTACCTCTGGGGTAGGCGAGCAAGGCAGGGTATCACCACGACCCGAATCCTCCTCATTAGAACTTCCGCTTTCTGATTCTAAGTGAGGAGAAGGTTTGTTTTTAGGAGGAACATACTCAGAGTCCGAATCGCTTGAGGATTGAAGAATGAGTCTCCAAGCTGGCTTCTTCTGCTTAGGCTGTAAAGGAGCAGCCTTGTCTTGCTTTCGCTTCTTGGGTGTTTGACCATTGGTTGGTTTAGTGACTTTCGCCTCCTTCCGTGTCTATGTTTTCTTTCCCCTCTTGGCTGGTTTGTCAGCCTCTTCAATTGAGCGAACCATGGCGAGAGTTAGTTCCTGTGGGCCCGAAGAAGGATGCTTCTTGTATTCTTGAAGAACGTTGCTTGCATCAGACACGCAGGCATACATGGCTTTGGAGATCGATCCAATGAAGGAATACTTTGTAGGATCTGTGGCGATGATCTTGGTGGTGTGAAAGGTTGCGATAGAGGAAAGAATAGAATCCGCCATGATGGGGACGTGGAGACGATCCATTGCCCACTTTGTAATAATGGACCAGTACCTGCCACATAAAATCTCTGAATGTCTTGATGAAGAATACAAGCTTTGAACCAGTTGTTGCCAGATACGGTTCCATAGTCCAAATTAATCCTATGATACAACCCATAAAGCACAGTCATAAACGACTTGCTTGCTCCATCTGAGTCGGCGCTGTGTTCTGATAAACCATTGAAAAGAAGAGTGAAAAGGCCATTCCATTGAGGAGGAAGGCAAGACTTCTTGAATTTGGTAACTGTGGTTAGGGTTTTAGTGTACCCCATTTGATAGAACATGGAGAACAGTTGACCAGTAGTAATACAGTCGGGGTTTACCATAGTGGGTTCTTGAGCGAGACTAATTAGGGCATAGAAGTGAGTCTTGGAGATTGAGGTCTTCTCATTGTGAATATGAAAGTGAATCCGCTCAGTAGCCTTGTCATAGTAAGCTGTTGAATAGATGTGAGAAAGACAGGTCATGGGAACAACTTCGACCTTTGAAAGAGCATCGACAAGAGGTGAGTATTTGAGACATTCGACAATGTACAACATATAGGGTTCATAGATGAAGGGTATAAGATCAATGATGAGGTTTTGTTGAGGTTTGATGGTGAGAAGGTTGGAGTGAGCAGATGTATCATGAACAGAAGAGGAGTTTGCCATTGATGAACCTTGAGAAGAAGAAGATGAACAGTGAGAGAAATCGCCCTTATGCTTTGAGAGAATTTGTAAGTGATAAAAGGGTAAAGAGGAGCGTTCCAAATCCTTTTATACATACAAGTAGGAGAGAGAAATATCTGGCTTAGATCTTGGATTAATTAGAAACCGTGCCTGATGTGACCGAGTGAACAGTTGTCATACCCGATGATGACGTAGGAAAGAGAAAGGACGTTTCCTTTTTACATGCCATTACATAAAAAGTACTTTTTCAAATCTTCAAAATGATTGGATAACTGATGAAGCCTTAACTTTATCCCAAAAGTCACCCACATATTTTACATGAATCGTCATCTCCTTTTAACTTTATCGATCATTGGAATACTTGTGTAAATGAAGCTGTAACAAGTAGGTCATCGTTAATAGAACCAGATTTTGGAAAATCAAAGTTTTTCGTGCATAAAGTGTGAAAGATAAAGAAATAAAACAAAATTTTTGTGGGTTTATGTGATGTCTTGTTGAGACATAAAGCAACTTATTCTGGGCACGAGTCTCTTCCTTCCAAGTCAAGAGAGACTTTAAAGTGCTTGTGTGGCTTCCCATTAAATAACGATCAAATACTTGTTAAGAAGTATTGAAAGGCATCTTTTTAATTAAAGCTACAAAGGTTGGCTTTCGCTTCAATTCAAGATTTCGATACTTGATATAAGACCGAAACTGAACGAAGTACTTGTGAGACCAATGTGATCTGTTGAACAAGTAGGTAGGGAAGATATTTATTGACTTGTGGACAAATGAAAATTCTCAAAAAAAAAAAAAAAAAAAAAAACTTAACCTGATCCTTGGGGAAGAAAAAATCATGGTAATAGAAATTTTCAGAAGGATCACTCAAAATGAAAAGAGATTTCATATAAGAACTGTAACATAGAGATGTGTACCGTCAATTCATTAATGGTGTTGAATTGTGGGTTTCACTTAGTATGTAGTGACACGAAACTAAGATCATTAACACAGATTTTTGTATAACCATAAACCACAGTGGTAAATGTTGAGAGTCTCAAGGGTTACTTTGGTGAGATAAAGTGTAATGAAGAAAAATGATATAGGTGGTATAAGAAGCGAATGTACCTCTGCTATAAAAGAATGACCAAGAAGAATACTAAAAGCTCAATATGAGAAGAGTAAGGTAGCTCATGATTAGAGTGAATGTAACAGCCTAGTTTGGGAAAACATGATTTGTAGGTATCATGTTATTAAGGCTTCACTCAAAATCTATAGAGGCTTTAGTCAACATGAAGCAGCATGCATCTAGGGACACTTAAGAAGTTCATAGAAAAGAGGTTATACCTTATGGAGCTTCATCATCGAGAGTAACACTTATACAAAAGAAAGCATAAGATAACAATGAAATAAAAGATATTTTTGTATTTTGTGAAAATTTTGAATTAAACGAAAAAGGAAAATATTTTTGGGTTTTATAAAAAATTGAAACAGAGAAATATTTTTGGAGTTTTTATAAAAATAAAAATAAAAAATGAAAAGAAACATAAAAACAATATTTAAAAGAGTGTACAAAAGAATACGAACAAAATGCCTTGATATGAAAAAGAAGCAAACGAATTCAGAACGACCGAACCCGAAATAGACGAGCGTTTGGTTCATTTCGGTTCTTAGTCGAGCTGAACCCGAAATAGACCGAACCAGAAATAGACTGAGCGTTCGGTTCATTTCGGTTCGCTCTATTTCGCTTCTTACCTTTATTGAAGCGAAGGCGATTTTGGTACAGATTATGCTTCCATCATTCCTAGGCCTTGCAAAATTTTGTTGAAACTTACTTTAGGTAAAGCCATAGTGAATATATCTGCCAGTTTATCAGTTGTCCTTATGAAGTGAATTTCCACGTTGCCATCATCCACGTGATCTTTGATGAAGTGATACCTCAGTGCTATGTGTTTTGTCTTCGAGTGTTGCACTGGGTTATGACAAATCCTAATTGCACTTTCAGAGTCGCAATATAGTGGGATTTTCTTCATGTTCAGCCTGTAGTCTCTAAACTGACTTTGTATCTATACAACCTTAGATGTGTATGATGCAACAGCGATATATTTAGCTTCTGCCATGGAGAGAGAAGCACATGTTTGTTTCTTTGATTGCCAGCTAACCAATTTTCCATCGAGAAATTGGCATCCTCCAATGGTGCTTTTACGATCCAATCCACAGCCACCTAAGTCAGCATCTGAGAACGCTTGGACAAAGAAACCTGAGTTGGCGGGATACCATAGACCAAGGGAGGAGGTTCGCTTCAGATAGCAAAAGATGCTTTTCACGGCAAGCATGTGAGGTTCGTGTGGGTTAGCCTGGAATCGGGCACAATAGCAGACTGAGAACATGATGTCAGGTCTGCTGGCTTTGAGATACATTAGTGACCCAATCATTTGACGATAAAGCGTCATGTCAGCGACTGGCTTCTCCAACAAAGGTGTAAGCTTTGTCCCAAAAGCCATTGGAACTTTAACTTTGGAGTCTCTCATCATGCCGAACTTAGCAAGCAATGTCTTTGTGTATGCCTCCTGATTGATAAAAATGCCTTCGGGTCCCTGTCTAATGTATAAGCCAAGGAAAAAGTTAATTAGACCCATTGAGCTCATCTCAAATTTAGTTTCCATTAACTTTCTGAATTCAGCTGTTAAGCTGGGATTCGTGGAGCGGAAGATGATATCATCAACATAAATTTGGACTATCATAAGGTGGTTACCCTCTCTCTTACGAAAGAAGGTTGGGTCAACCGAACCTTGTTTAAATTTAGACATTTTTAGAAATCGAGTGAGAGTTTCGTACCATGCTCTGGGAGCCTGCTTCAGGCCATATACCGATTTGTCTAGGATGTAACAGTGATATGGATGCTTTTCGTTCACGAACCCTGGTGTTGCTCAACGTACATAGTTTCTTCAAGTTCTCCATTGAGAAAGGCACACTTGACGTCCATCTGATAGACTTCAAAGTTTTTATGTGCAACATAGGCAAGAAAGATTCGAACTGACTCTAATCTTGCAACTGGAGCGAAGGTCTCTTCGTAATCGATACCTTCCTCTTGGCAGTAGCGTTTTACAACCAACCGAGCTTTGTTACGAATCACATTCCCTTCCTTATCCATCTTATTTCTGAAAACCCAGTTGAGACTGACAACCGAAGCATCCTTTGGAGTTGGAATGAGACGCCATATTTTGTTTCTTTCAAACTCATTTAACTCGTTTTGCATGGCTTGGACCCAGTCAGAATGGTCAAGAGCCGAATTAACAGTCTTCGGCTCAACTTTGGAAACAAAAGAATTGAACATGCAAAATTCTACTTGAGAGAATAATGCAGCTTGTTTTGCTTTGATCTGTGATCGAGTTAAAACCTTTTTTGAAGATTCCCCAGTAATTTGACTTTAAGGATGGTCTTTGGTCCATTTAACAAGAGGTGGGTAGTTTGGATCTCAAGAAGGATCCAATGTTGCATTGATCTCTTCTTCCAATTCAGATAGTGTATCATCATCATTGACATGCGTATTCTCCACCTCGAATGATGACACGAGCTCAATATCTGGATCAGAATGTTCCCTTTCGTTTGGATTTTCAGTAGAGCTAGATGATTGTGACGATGACTGTGACATAGAACTCTCCCCCTAGAATGAAGGACCTTGTTCTTTTTGTAGAGACGGACCCTCCCCCTGGACAGAAGAACGGTCACCAGAAGGTTCGCTAAAGCCAGGCCTTTCGGTTGCTTTTGGTTGATCATCAGCTATCTTTCTTGCAGCATCGTCAATGACTTGCTTTAGACTGTCAACTTTGTTGTCTTTCGCCTTTGATTCATAATCGATAGCCTTTTTCAGGTTCATCAAAAAGATGCATATATTGCTAATAAATATTTGAGTTAGGAGCTGTAACATGACTGGTCTTTGGAAAGATTTCCTGCAGTGTCCCTTCAGTGGTCTTCATCTTCTTGACAAAGCTATCATCAAAAGTGACATAGTATGTCTCTTCAATCTTCTTAGAGCACTTTTTCATAACTCTATAGGGCTTCGAGTGCATGGAGTCGTCCAGAAATATTCCTTCATCAGCCTTAGCATCAAACTTGTTTCGATTCTCTTTGGAGTTGAAGAGGAAGCATCGTGAACCGAACACATGAAAGAATTTCACATTCGGATTACAATTGCTCAAGATTTTGTAAGGAGTAATGGAGAATCACTTTTTTAGATATGATTTGTTCTGAGTGTAACAAGCAGCAGCCACAACATCAGCCCAGAAATACAGAGGCAATGAAGCGAAGCTTAACATAGTACGAGCTGCTTCGCACAGAGAACGGTTTCGCCTTTCAACGATTCCATTCTGCTGTGGAGTATATGGGGCCAAGAAATTATGAGTCGTTCCCTTGTCAGCTAGAAAATCTTCAAAATCCTTGTTCTTGAATTCCAAGCCATTGTCACTCCTTACATTACAAACCACCTTCCTCAGTTGAACTTCTACCTACTTTATAAAGAGCTTGAGCTTAGGAGTGGCCTCTGATTTTTTCTTCAAGAAGAACACCCATGTAAAGCGAGAGAAATCATCGACGATGACCAAAATATACTTGTTCCCACCAATACTTTCAATGGAAGAGGGACCACATAAATCGATATTTAATAGCTCCAATGGTTCTATCACCTTTGTGTTGATAATAGATGGATGACTTTGTCGACTGTGCTTTCGCATTTCACAAGTTGCACACTGATGTTCTTTGTCGAATTTGAGAACTGGAAGACCTCGAACATGATCACCTAAACCAGCTTGTTGATATCCTTGAAATTAAGATGAGATAGTCTTTGATGCCATAACCAGCTTTCGTCTGAATGAGCCTTCGTTTGTAAGCAGACTGCTGGTTTCCCTCGAATTGGATTGAGATTTAAAGGGCACATTTCCCCCTTTCGCTTCAATTTCAACAGAATGTTATTGGACTTCTTCTCGTCTATCTCTAAGCCTTCATCATCAAATGATACCTTCAATCCGGTCCCAACTACCAGCTGTGATACACCGATAATGTTGTGCTGCAATCCTTCAACATATGCGACCTTTCTTATTGAGAAATCAACATTCGTAATCATTTCGTAGCCTTTGATATTTCCATATGAATTGTTGTCGTACTTCACAATTCCACCATCCTTGAGAGACCGAAACTCCCTCAGTTCTTCCTTTCTTCCTGTCATGTGACGCGAGCAACCATTATCAATATACCATTCTTCGTCAAACTGCTCGTCACATATAACCTGCAAAATATTAAGTAGATTTAGTAACCCAAAGTTTCTTGGGTCCTTGTGAGCCTTTTACAGGACAGGGAATAGTAAGAGAAACATCAATCAAATAAGTTCTTTTAATTAAGGTTGTTTCATGTTTTCTTTTTATTGTGAAAACTTTAATTTTGTTTGGCTTAGTTTCATTAGACGTAGGTTTCGAGATTTTGACGTCTGCATTCTTTTATTTCTCTTTTGGGCATCTGTTGTCTTCTGGTAAGAGCTTTCTTTTTCCTTTTAAATCATTTGAAGAATAAGAATTTGAATGAGAAGAATAGGGTTTAGAAGAGATATAGGACCGTTGATTATTACTCTTCCTTGCTTGAGAACGGGAACACTTTTCCCTTTCGTTCTTCTAATTGAAATTAGGACCGAACCCATTCTTTCGGTTGCTATTGTGTTGAGGACCGAAACCGTTCTTTCAGTTGTTGAAACTCTGATCACCGATGCTCTCCTTTCAGTTCCTTACCTGCTGTGGACCGAAGCTATCCTTTCGGTTCCTTTCATTGCTAGGACCGAAACCCTCCTGTCGGTCGCTTCTTGATTCTCCTCGGGACTTATGCGTCCTTTCATACCTGACATAATGAGGGTTTTGTGATCTCCAAAACTGTTTTCTTTCTGAGAGATTCTTCTTATATCTCAGATTTCGTTGGTGTTTTCGATCTGCCACATGTTTTGGATTTTTGTGAGTGTTGGCCTTTTTCTTTGGAACTCGAGCATGGCTTTCGCTCTTTGACGAAGATGTCTCACTGGTAGTAAGCACTGGTTCGCCCAAAGATGTTTTGGTGCCACTTGTTCATGGCACATCATATCTTGCAGGCTCATTAAGTGGTTCCGGCACGTACCTACCCTTCACTCTCGATGAGGTTTTCTGAGATAGGCCTTTTGTCTCATCAGCGTTGTCTATTGGTGCTGACCAGAAGAACTCTTCACATCCAGCTGCATTATGTTCTTCTACCATAGCAGTCAGTTTTGCTGTTTGCTGAGGAGTGACTCCTTGAACTGTGTAGACCTGATTGGGAGTGTTTTGAACTTTTTGACATACCACAGCCTTTGCCTTGAGAATTTTGGTCTTGTCTGTCGACAAGCGAGCGAACTCAACGGAATTTTCAGAAATGGGATTTTTGTGAGTTTCGGGTTCGCTTTTGACAAATTCAGAACAGTCCACCACATCCTCTACAGAGATTTCCCTCTGATCATCATCCTCAATGAGTTCAGATGCATTTTCAACATCAATTTTATTTTCTGAACTTAATTGGGCATTCATTGAGTCAAATTTATGTACAGTTTCGGTTCTTAACTTCAATCTATCATTTTCACCTAATAGATTTTTGAGCATGTCCTTATGGTCTTTGGACTTTATGTAGGACTCGATTTTGTCAAGACCAATTTTGTATGCAGTAGAGACTTCATCAGAAGATACAACGTTTTCACAGTTATAAGCTTCGGCACCGACTTCATCCTCCTTTAACTCAAGGAAGGGTAATTAACTCTTTCTCCTTCTGCTCAATCCACAGTTATAAGCGTCGGCATCGACTTCAACATTTTCACAGTTGCAAATAGATTGATTCATCCTTAGATCTAATTAACTCTTTCTCCTTCTGCTCAATCCACATCCTCCTTTCCTCACTCTTCGACGATATCCTGCTAATTTGATCAGTCAGGTTAGAGTTTGTGACACGGGTTTGGGTAAGACTACTACTTATACTAGAAAATTTAGATTTTAAGTTATTCAGTTACTTTTCATAGTTAGTAACAGGTATTTTTAGAGAAGCAAGAATATTTTGTACCTTCTTAATCAACTCATCACATTCGTTGATATGTACACTGACAGGATTCGCAGGAAAACACCTGTCGTCTCGCTCCTTCTCATCTTCTAACCTACCATCAGTAGTATATCCTCTCATCTAAGATACTCCTTCAGTCACCATCAAACACCTTCTGGTTGCAGGTTCTTTCACCAGCATCGCCTTGCCATGAGTGGGTTTTCTTACTTCTTCGTCCTCTGAATCCGTGGACCACACTTCCACTCCACCGAATTCATCACTGTTACCTATATCCTGTACAATCAAAGGATTCATGGTTTTTTTTGTTAGCAGCTAATTTTCTTTTCTTGATCTCCTCCAATCGTCTCAGGAGGCTTGCTTTCTCATCATCCTCATCTATCTTTTCTGCCTTTTTCTTCAGCATACAATCTTTGGCGAAGTGATCCTTGCCTCCACAATAATCGCAATAAAATCCTGAGTCACCACCAATTTTCGCCTCTTTCTTGGATTCTTCTGACTTCGAACCTATCTTCGGTTCCTCCTTCACCTTTTCAAAACTGTAACTTCCCTGCCAGTTTCGGTTCTTATTGGCTAGGAACTTTCTTTTGATGAATTTTCTAGGGTTGGACACCATCAGGGCATACTCTTCACCGGTTCGATCATAGTCAGCAAGATCCAATTCTTCTTCTTCTTCAACAGAACTTTTCCCTTTTCAAACAAGGGCTAACGAACCCAAACTGGAAAACACGTTCGTTTCCTTTGACAAAGCACTTTCATGGGACTTCAGAATTCCCACAAGTTTCACTAGAGAGTACGATTTAAAATGTTCGTGTGCCTTCACTGTGGACACGACTGCCATCCATTCAGGTCTTAGACCGTTAATGAAGGTAACCTTCTGTTCAATAACCTTCCTTTAGATCCCATGCTTTATCTGTTTATCATCTTACTTAAAAGATGATTAAACCGATCAAAAGCCTGAACAAGTTTCTCTTCGGGCTTCTGTTTGACATCACCAAATTCAAAAAGCAGCAGAGTTTGTATCGAATGTTCCAGATCTTCATCAGTGGAATATAATTCTTTCAACCTGTCCCATATCTCTTTAGCTGTAGCGCAAGAACTCACCAAACGAAACGTGTCTGACTGCAAAGCAAACCTAATCATTCTTAAGGCCTTGATGTTGCATTGAAACTTCTATTTTTCGTCTTGAGGAATGTCTTTCACATCATTCACAAGCTGATTGTACTCCTTTTGAGTTTTGACAATCTTTGAGGTGCTTGAGTGAGCAAACGAGCCAACTATGATAGCTTCCCAGATCAAGTACCCATTATCTTCTGAGCCAATCAAATAATCTTCGAAGTGGTGCTTCCAAACCACATAATCCTAAGTGTATAGGATTGGAATCCTTGTCGTTGATCTGATACTATTGGAGATGTTGATTGGATTAGTTTGTGAATCATCCATTGACATTGTGATGAAGTTTGATCGATAACCTATTTAAGATCAAACTTGTAATTTTATCGATTAGAGTAAGATCGACAATTAATGAGATACGTCAATATGGAATGACAGCTCAATTAATTTCAATCAATGCGGAATAAAACCCTAATAACTTCTTCAACAGAAGAGATGTGTATGAATTACACAGTCTCCTGCTCTAATACCAATTGATGAGAATAAATCTCAGACCGTTTAGATCTCTCACAGGTAAAAAGATGAAGAACAAACAATTCAAACACAATATGATTATGAACACAATATGGAATCAATGTAATGCTTATGATTCAAATATAGTCACGCCTCAGTAGAGCTCGATGAAGAACTTCCATTGTAGAGGCGAGCTAGGCCTTACAAAACTTAATAAGAAAAATAATGAAAGCGTTACTAACAAATGATGCATGCATGCACCTTAAATACTAAACCCTAGAGTAAAATAATCACGGTTGGACAGGCCCAAACCGGATACCAAATTTGGGCTAAGGACCGAGTCCATGACGCAATACAATAAACCCAACAAAATGATCTAAGGATCAAGAGGTATATAATCTATCTTTTTCATAATTGTTTTAAAGTATGTTTCTTAAACTAGTAAAACCTAGATCTTCAGATGTATGTGCACTTAGGTAAATCTAATGATTGTTTTCGCTACCTTTTGATGTGTACTTGATGCTACAAATCCCCAACACCGGTTGGACCATGAACTGGTGAATAGACAGGGTCAACTAAGAGCAAGTTTTTGTCTTTGTAGCTCAATCTCCAACTCATGCCGCCTAGCGGCCTCCTATAACTCCAGAAGCGTATCACAACGCTGAGTCGCCACAAACCGTCGAATGTCCGTCTTGAGCATGCTCAGATAACATGTCATCTGAGCCTACTGTGAATCAAACTCTAGGCAGAACATCGCCCTCTCTGTGAACATACGGGTGATCTCTGTCACCGTCTCACCATCCTGTCTCAAATCCAGAAACTCCTGAGCTAGCCGCTCCCACTCGACCCGTGGAATGTAGCGAGCGCAAAACATATCCCACAACTGCTCCCAAGTAACTGCGGCTCTCTAATCATCAAAATGTGATCCCGTCATCAGTCTCCACTAGTCCTTTTTCCTGGACCTCAGCAGGTTCATGACACATCTAACCTTGTGGTCAGTAGGAAATGAACATGTAAAGAAACACCCCTCCATGTCAGATAGCCACCTCATGGCTTTGATGGGGTCCTGATTCCCATCAAAAGTAGGGGGCTTCGTGCTATGGAAGTCTCGATACTGAAAACCCCGACTTGCTCCTACCCCTGCCACTGTTACAGTCGTTGTGGCAACTACGACAGCCGCCTCAGTGAGGGTTGCATAGAGATCATTGAAATACTCCACCATGGCGGTCTTGATAGACCCAAACTGTTGGATTTAGTGTTTAAGCCCATAACTATAATTGGTATGTAATCGACCCGAGAGTAGGATGGCCCTTTTGGGTTGCCTTCATCAATGCAATTGATAGGATAGACTTTTGAGAATAAGGTTATTTGTGATTTTTTAATATATTACAAGTATAATATATTAATATGAAATCATATTATTTAATTAGTATTGATCAAGTATTAATTTGGAATTAATTTAATGATCAAAAGAGACTAATTAAATATACGGGGACTGATTTGGTAAATCAATGATTCTTGTAGTATGGGCCCATGATCCATGGTTATTTGGGTGGGCTAAGCCAACATGGATAGTCCATGGATGTTAACCTAGTATGATGAAGAGTCATGGTGCAATAGGGTTTGCATGGATCAAACCCTAGCACTTGCCACACTATAAATAGACCCCCTAGAAATCGGTTGCCACAACATTCTTGGAGAGTGTGTATTGATTTTGAGCAAAGTAACTTATTCTCTCAAACATCCTTTTGCACTTGGTGTTTGTGATACATTAGAGGCATCACATTTGAGGTGCTAATACTTTTGAAGGCCAATAACTACAAGTCCTATTAAGAGGTAAGTTATTTAACTAGTTATTTTGTTCAATTGTATGCTAGTTAGGATGAATGCTTTGGAAAATAAAATTGCATGTATAATTAGAGAAAACATTGATCTAAAGCATCTAAGGTTGCATGTGGACCATAAGGTTGTTCTAGTGCTCAAAACCCATCAGTGGTATCAGAGCCTAGGCTTGTTTTATGTTATACTTGATGCTTATTGTTTTTCCAAATTGAAAAAATTGATATTATAAGTTCTGTCTGGTGAACTCGCCGAGTCCAATGGCTGACTCGATGAGTCCACTTAGTAACAGACCAAGTCAACGATTCATGTTCATGCACTCACCGTGTTGATCGCTCTGGGTGCTGGATATCGAGTTTTTTTCCAGAATTGGATTAGGATCATTACCCCAAACTGTTTTTTGAAACATGAAATCTGTTTTCTTGATATGGTAGTGATCATGCTTATCCAATTAAAAGATAATTGTCAACAACTCAAGATTTGTATTAGTTTATATGATTAGGCTAATTTCTTGCAAATTTTTTATATGAATTATCTTGTCTTATGAGTTTAAGTAGATTACGGATGAATTATTTGATTATTGTGTTAATTAAAATATTGATCTAAATGCCTTTAATGGACTCCATAACTTGTCCTCAAGTTATGGAAAATGAAAAGTCTTTTCTTTAAAAATTCATTAAACTCATAAGTTTTGGAGATGAAAAGTTTTGAAGAGTTTCAAAACTTTCCCTTAAGTTTTAGAATTTGAAAATTCACACTTATGAATACTTTAATTCCAAACCCTAGAATTTTAAAAGTTTAAAATTCAACCCTTATACTATTATAATATTAAAAGTTTAAGGATTATATATATGTATAAGAGAAGTCAGTCTTACCATTAGTAGACCTCATTCACGACGCTGGTCTATAAGGGGGTATAAGGTTATTGCCTTTCAATTGGTTGTTTAATGGGTGTCCACTTTTACCCACCGCTTCCTTGACTGGTGGAGGATCGTTAGCCGAACGGGTAGGATAGGATAATAATTCTCGTTAAAAGTATAAGATAATTATAAAGTAACTAAATGTTTTATTAAATTCCCAAACTTAGTTACTTTAAAAAAAATGAGAAATTGATGCTAATCCATGAAATTGCACTTTACACCTTGCCAAGTCGTTAATGTAGCGTGTTGTCACACCCCCAAACCGGGACGATGGAAATGTTCGGGGGCGGAGGATGTCATGTACAATATCACATCAATGCATAATAGTAAAAAACCAACAATATCATCCATTGCATTAATAGTATAAGTTAATACAAGTGTGTTATGTGTATAGTTTGAAAGACACCCAAAATATGAATCAAAATAAAAGACGAGTCTTGAACACACTCTATCTTCTCAAAAGCATGGAACAGATGTACCTGTCTACAGGTGACCTGAGAATACAAGTTATTTTGAAAAATTAGATCAACATTAAAGCTTGTGAGTTCATAAGCATTTTAGTGTCATTGTTTTGTATGAAAGTGTTTGTAAATGTTTGTAAGTGTTTGATGTAAATGTTGTATCTTCTAGAAGAACCTATGTTTTCTACTTCATTATGAAACGTAGTCTTCTACCAAGACCCAACTGTTCTAAATGTTTATTCTTTTGTAAAAGTGAGTGTTATTTCCAAGTATGACTATCATTACCAAAATATAGTTTACATTGCCGTTTATGTGAGAAGATCACAATGTGAATGTAATGGTAAAATAAAGATGTATTGTAGTATTGTATATAGTAACTACCATTGTACTAACTACCTTAAACCAATTGTTTAATTAAGGTAAAATGTGATGAGATTATAACCATACTTGATTGACTAGTAAAACACGACGATCAAAGAGGTTGAAATGGTATGACATTCGTCTCTCGTAGACCTGCAGGTCCCATTGTAGATAGAAGCAAGGTGTAGGATGGTCAATCTTGTATAGATCTATCCACAAATTTATGATCTCCCTCCAGGAGACTCTCATTAGAAAACATGACACAACAATAAATTGCCAAGCCATGAAGTAGTGGCTCACATTAATGTTATAGTATTCTTATATTTGTATAGTATGTTCTATCTGTTCTTGTGTATTGTATGTTCTCTTTGTACAAAATGTTCCTCCCTGTTTCTCATTATAGTATGTTTGAACTGACTCATGTATGAACTGACTTTGTATGTTTCATTGTACTATAAATAGTGAGTAGTAGTCCTCGAAACTATACCTATTATAGTTTACTAGTAATGTTGTTTGAATGACTGAGCATGTTTGTACACTTTTTCTAACCAAAGGTGTTGAACTGATGTAAGAACTTTTATATCTATACACATATACTTAATATATAACTAAGATTCAAACGACCCTCATACAAACAACCGATACCCTAACTCCACAACCAAACAAGGAACATGAAATAAAGTGAGTTATCAGTCCTAAGCCCTTTCAACCCATTTATATAACTATATCTATATGGACAAGATTTTGAGAATATATAAGTTTAAAAGAGTATAATAAAGAGTTTTAACCATTTGAATGGTTATAGATGACTTGATGTCAGTTTATAAATTGTTTTGAAATATCTTGTTTGAAAACACAGTTTGAAGTATAAGAGATCCACTTCATTTGATAGTTATAAATCACATGTGATTGATTATACAACTATATGGTTTTCTACTTGTATTCCTCCTCCCCCCCCCCCCATAAAAGCATTTAAAATCCCTTAAAAGGTAAGTTAGGGGTATGAACTCACTTGGTAAGTGGTGAACAGGAAGCGTTTCGTTTCTAGGAATGATCTTTTGACGTAACCGCGGCCTTCTGGTGAAGAAACAAGCTTCACGCGAACAGCACTTCGACTGGAAAGGAGTTAGTTTCTCGGGAGATTTGGGTCATCGGGACTTGCGTCGTGTGCTAGGGGTGTTACTGGGGCTTCAGGGTGGTTTAGAGAGCAAAACTTGTTTTCAAAATAGTATAATGTCAGAGTATCCCATAATCAAATCATAAAATCATGAAATATGAGGAGCTTTACGATCACGCCTTCTCCTTCCCGCGATCATCAGAAGTAGCTGAAATAATAATTGATAAATGTAAGCTCGAAGGCTTAGTGAGTTACCCCCAAAATACCAATGCCATATAGATATAACCATATCATATAAACATATAAGCAAACATCAATCATAATGAGCTATCAGTCTGACTGGACTGCCTCACAGGCCATCAGTCTATCTGGACCGCTCTCCGATCCTTCGGCACGTCTGGACGGCCTCTTAGGGCCTTCATCTTATCCGGCCTCTTAGGGCCTTCATCTTATCCGGACCGCTCGTCGAGCCTTTAGCCTGACTATATGCCCTCCCGGGTCTACAGTCTATCCGGTCCTCCCTAGGTATCTTGGCTTACAGCACAAAGTAGGGCCTTCCTCAACCCAATCCCCCAAACCAACAAACATGTGCACATAAATATCATACGCTAGCTAGCATGAACAAATAATCACACGGATCTAACAGATCACTAACATGGCAACAATTATATAACCAAGATACAAATCTAACCGATTACTAACATAGCAACCATCCGATAACTAGAATACCGAACTACCAGGTCACTATGTATATCACCATCCTAACTACCAGGATTTATATCAATCAGCATATCATGCAATAAACCCGGATACAAATCCGATAAGGGCCGACATTGGTGCCTTAGACCTTGTTGATATAGTGAAGAGAACTCACCTCACTAGTAGCTCAAAGTGATAAAGTCAAACTCCACCAAATGCAGCCCCACGTCCAATACCTACATCCACCGATGATCCACTTCCGTAAATTCTGAAATTACCAAAATACCCCCAGAAGTCAAACGGGTCAAGCCTTGGTCATAGTCAAAGTCAACAGTCCAAGTTGACCCAAGTAGTTGAGTTCCTTGGGAACTCAGAAAGTCATAAAACCCTAACCGACTCGCCGAGTTTCCAACCAACTCGTCGAGTCCATGCATGTCCAGAAGTCGGGGAAAACCCTAACTGACTCGTCAGGTCCTCTTAATGACTCATCGAGTTCATGCAGAATCAAATACGGGCAACCTTCATTCGACTCGCCGATTCAACCAAGCGAATCGTCGAGTTCTTGCATTCCATTACTTATATGTATGCTTTTAAGCCACCCCAAAGCTCCATATTGTAGATCCAACCTCCTAGGGCATGGTTTCCACATAAAGTTTCAAACTTTACGTACATGCATGGTCCTAAATGCCAAAAATAGACTAAGGGAAATGTTATATCAAAGGGAAAACCCAAGATTTCCAAATCTCATAACTTTAAAGCTATATGAACCAAGGGGAGTCCAGATCTGAAGTTAGAACTTCATATCTTGCCCCAATATCTGAAATGACCCCAAATGTGCTAAAGATAGCCCTAAACCAAAACATGAAGAGTTTTAGTTAAAGATAAGCCAAGGTATCGACTTGATACCTTCAAAATGATGCCAAGTTAAAGTACAGTCAGATCCACAAGCTCCTCTCTACCCCAAGCTTCTTATACTTCACACCTCCTTCACAAAATGCGCCAAAATCACTCTCTAAACCTCACAGACACTCAAGAATAAGGTAATATCAATTAGGGTTTCTCTCAGCCGTCAAGGGGGTGGTAAAGGACTGGAGGAAGGGACTTAAGGTCCTTTAAATAGGGTGCAAACCTTAAAAATTAGGGTTACATCTCCCAGCTCCTACTCGTCGAGTCCAGGTCCTCTGACTTGTCGAGAGGATCCAATAATACACGTGGGCTAACCCGCCTCTACACGACGAGGTGGGGGCAACATACTCATCGAGTAGGTCCATAAATATTTCATAATATGCTTAAAACTTGTACCTGGGAGTCGGGGTATTACATCCCCCATCATGGCCGCCATCTCGGTGCGGAAAGAACTCAACCTCTCGTGGAGAATCTCTAGAATTCCCTCCTTGACCATACCAAAGATCACAAGAGTCTAGTTCAGTATATTGTGCGTGATCTCAGATGAAATGAACTCCCTCATATGATCATCGAGCTGCCCGACTCCAGAGTCTGAGCTTGATCCCTCACCTGTGTCAGAGCTTCCAACTGGTCTAGTATGTAGCGTCACCATACTGAAAATACACCATAACAAACATCAGAATACTAATCATAACTAGAGGGATCACACACTACAAGTTCCTTGGATTCATCTCAGCTCTCCTTGACTCGAGTACAGATCCTCTACTTTCAGTAGTATATACCCATACTACCTTCCATATCTATCCGTACTTTCCTCAAGAATTGCCTCAACTTCACTGAGCCCCTTATACTACTACTGCTCTTCATGCTAGTCTCATCCTATGCTTGCACTAGGGTAATATCCAACCCACTCTCCGTCATCAGCTGCATAACAAGCCCCTGCTATCTCCCCCTAACTAGTTCATGAATACCATTACATATCACTAAGACTAGATAATTCTTCGAATTAGAGGTGTATAACGGTTAGACTCAAACAAGAGCTTTGAAATAGAGCCAAACCTAACCTTCTGAAATTATTTAGTCATCGTAATATGTAACTTAACATATTCGTTTACTAGTTAGTTAAAGATAACCAGAACTCCTAAAAGCACAAACCAAGCAACATTTGAGCATTGAGTAAACCAAACCAAGCATATCCTAATCAGCCATCATATCACTGACTAGTCAATACTAGCATGCAGTTCATAAAGTCATATGGTAGGCATACAAGGCATCCTTCCTAGACCCTTAGCCCTAATCTAGCATGCAGTTTTCATAATCATGTCATAACAAAAACAAACATGTATGGGTAATTTGGGAGAACTTACTTGAGCTTGGCTGATTGCATGCGTCACACCCTTCTCTCTTTTCAAAATCCTTTTTATGAAAATGGTTTTCCTTTTTAAAAATTTATACCAAGTCCTCAGTTTGAGTTCAGATATACCTGAGAGTATGCCCGAATCCCTCAAACCAGGGCTCTGATACCAACTTGAAACATCCCAAAAATCATGCCCACAAATTTTCATTTTTAATTCATAAATAAACCATAGTCATGAAGTATTACATCAAAACATAAGTCAAGTATCCAAAATCATCATAATCAGTGTATCATATCAAACACATATAAAATTTTTTAGAGTAGCCATCCTAGACTGAAATATCATGGTGTGTGCAATGCAGTCATCCCGAGCCCTTCCCTTTACGTAGTTATCACTAATTACCATTTTACGTAGTTATCACTAATTATAATTAGATAATTTAGCTCATATCACTAGGATGATATTCTACCTAGTAGATGCTCTGCCCAAACTCTTTAGCTAATATTATGCCTAGTTGTTATGTTGAACCACTAAGATAGATAAGATCATACCCAATTATTGATGGGTTTGAGCCATAAGAACTTTCCTATGTGCACATGCAAACCCTAATGCTTAGATCTAGGTTTCTCTAATTGAACATGCAATGTATCCAAGGATTACAATTCTAGATCTAATGTAAACAATTAAATCATAACATATGAAATCAGATCTAGAAGAATATATTAAGTTGCTTGCTTGAATCTTCTTGTTCTTGGAGCTTAGAGTCACAATTGTCACTCCTCTAATGGCTTACAAACACCAAATAGCAAGAGGATGATTTTGAGAGAGAGGAGAGGTGAGGAAATTGGCTCTAGGGTTTCTTTCTTGCAAGAGTGGCCGATTTCCCTCACCCATGGGGTCTATTTATATTATGAGCTACTAGGGTTACACCCTTAACCCTAATTGAATAACTTAGGCCCTAAGCAATCCAAAGATCCTTCTAGATATAAGGCTTGAATGATTTTTAAGATATCCAATCCCAAAAAGTTGTCCACCCTAATGTCCATAAAGATTCATAGCCCAAAAACATAATTATCACACATTTGACAGTTTATGCCCCTTTCTTCAATTAACCACTTTAAGTCACCAAATTAATTCTTAATTAATTTATGACTTACATCAATCAAATAATATTATTATTCTTTTAATATATTACTCTCATAATATATTAATAATAATATCTCTTCTCTCTTTATAAATCACCCTATCAAGTTGCTATGGTAAAGGCAACCCAAAAGGACCATGCACAACCGGGTCAAGTACTTACCAAATATACTTACAGGCTTAGACACTAATCCAACAGTCTCCCACTTGGATAAGTCCAGTAACTATAAATTCAAACACAATTCGATTAGCAATCGTAGCTCTTAAAGATGCTGTCAAACTCTGATCTTATCAGTATCCTATCCTTTAGATAAGGGATCGTATAATCCTCTGTTCTAGATATCGTGCGGACAATTACATGGAACATTGTCATACTCATTGTCCAGCAATTAGTTTCTCGATCTCAGATTCATTTGACGTAGAACTTAACTGAACACATCAATTCAGCCCTGACCGGACCCGACACATAAGTCAAATTAAATCATCGAGGGGACCTGATATCGCTTTTACCCTCTTAGGATAAAAGTAACAGATAAACTTCGACTTATATGCATTTACTATTTACTAATCAACTATATACAACAATGCGTTTTATGATATCAATTTACTGATGCGGTTTCACATTATCAATAAACAACCAATTAGTAAACAATAAGCCATATATCTTGGTTTTAAGACCATATGATATAATCGTCTTGCGATCACTTGCGGTACATTCCATAAAGTGATTCTAGCAAGTGCGGGTTTATTCCAATGCTCAAAACTTGTTCATAAGCACTCATGAATGTTGCAGCAAACCTTTGCTATGTCTAATACCTTTTAGACAATCTACACACCAAATCATAACAATCTTTATTCATACCTACTTCCAATATATGAACGATTGTGGACCATTCGAATAATTCGATTATTCTTAATAACTCAATTATTTAGGAAGTCAAAACATGCAAAGTGAAACAATAGTTAAAAAATTAACATAAGGCAGTAGCTTTACTTATAAATAATACTCCTTTATTTAATCATCAAATGTAAATTACATTTATCTATTACATGTTTCTAAACTATCTAATCTAAACTAATATTGTCTTTCAGCCCAATGCTCTAGCGTGCTGCAAGGGCTTAACCCTACTTAGTCCCTTCGTAAGCGGATCTACTGGGTTATCCTCTGACGATACCCTCTTTACTACGAGGTGTCCTTCTTCTACCCGATATCGAATAAAGTGATATTTTTTGTCAATATGACGAGATCTACCATGATCCCTCGGTCCCTTGGTCAAGGCAACCGCTCCTTCATTATCACAGAAAATTTCCATAGGCTCCTTTATGGTAGGCACAAATCCATGGTCACCAATGAAGTTATTCAACCATATCGCCTCCTTTGACACTTCGCTCGCTGCAATGTACTCTGATTCGCACGTTGAATCTGCTATGGTTTCTTGCTTGGAACTTTTTCAAGTCACTGCTCCTCCATTAAGAGTAAAGATCCAGCCCGACTGCGAAGGGTAGTTGTCCCTGTCGGTCTGGAAGCTGGCGTCACTATACCCTCGCACCTTTAAGTCATCACTCCCTCCGAGGACCAAAAACCATTCCTTGGTCCTCCGAAGGTACTTAAGGATATTCTTTACTGCGATCCAATGAGCTCTGCCAGGGTTCCTTGATATCTACTGACCATGCTCAAAGAAAAGGCCACATCAGGGCGGGTATAAGTCATAGCATATATGGTTGAGCCAAAAGTGGAAGCGTAAGGTACTCGGCTCATCTCAACTATCTCGGCTTCTGTACTCGGACTTTGAATCTTACTCAATTTGGCATTACTTTGTATCGGTAGTTCTCCTTTCTTCGAGTTTTCCATACTAAAACGTTTTAGTACCTTATCCAAGTAAGTATTCTGACTAAGTCCTATTAGTCTCTTACTTCGTTCTCTCACTATCCTTATTCCCAAAATATAGTAAGCCTCTCCGAGGTCCTTCATAGCGAAGCACTTCCCGATCCAGGACTTAATCTCCTGCAAAGTTGGGATATCGTTTCCTATGAGTAGTATGTCATCGACATACAAAATGAGGAAACTAACTATACTCCCACTGGCTTTGACATATACACATTATTCATCTTCACTTCGTACAAAGCCAAACTCTTTGACTTTCTCATCAAAGCAAAGATTCCATATGTGAGATGCTTGCTTAAGTCCATAAATTGACTTCTCAAGCTTGCACACTCTATTGGGATGCTTCGCATTGAAAAAACCCTCTGGCTGAGCCATGTAAATATCCTCAGCCAACTTCCCATTAAGGAAAGAGGTCTTGACATCCATCTGCCATATCTCATAATCATGAAATGCAGCAATGGACAACATCATCCTAATAGACTTTATTTTAGCAACTGGCGAGAAGGTCTCATCATAGTCAACTCTGGGAGTTTGAGTAAAGCCCTTCGCAACCAATCGTGCCTTATACGTGTGCACATTCCGATCCACATCGGTCTTCTTCTTGAAGATCCATTTGCAGCCAAACGTCTTACGTCCGGGCACATTGTCAACCAAATTCCAAACTTGGTTGTCATACATGGACTGAATCTTGCTGTCCATCGCCTCTTTCCATTTTGCAGACTCTGGGACTACCATGGCTTCCTTATAGCTATTAGGTTCATCTAGATTTATTAGTGTACCATCACTAATATACGTGTCCCTTTTAGTAGTAATATGAAAGCCATAAAACTGGGGTTGAACTCTAACTCTTTCGGAACGTCTAAGAGGTAAGGACTCGTCAATTGGTTCAACCGGAGTTTCCTCCTCGAGTTGAGCGCCAGCGTTAGAGGTTCCTTCATCGCTCGAATCTTGATTCTCTTCAAGATCGATTTGCCTCCCACTGTCCCCTTGGCTTATGAGTTCTCGCTCTCGGAAAACCCCTCTCCTCGTAACGAAGACAACATTGTCACTCTGTCTATAGAAGAGATATCCAAAGGATTTATGCGGGTAGTCGATGAAAATACACCGCTCACTACGAGGCTCGAGCTTGTCATGAGTTTCTCGTCTTACGAAAACCTCACATCACAAAACCTTGATATGTGCCAACGATGGAGCTTTCCCTGTGCACATCTCGTGAGGTGGTTTGGCAACCATCGTTGTAGGGACTCGGTTAAGGATATGGGCGGAAGTCTCTAAGTCATACCCCCAGAATGAGATAGGTAGTGAAGCACGACTCATCATAGAACGAAGCATGTCTAACAGGGTTCGATTACACCTTTCTGCCACACCATTCAACTGCAGTGTCCTAGATGGCGTCAATTGTGAAACTATTCCGCATTCCTTGAGATAGTCGTGGAATTCAAGACTTAGGTACTCTCCTCCTCGATCGGATCGAAGCATCTTGATTTTCCTGCCCAATTGATTCTCCACTTCATGTTTGAATTCTTTGAACTTTTCAAACGTTTCTGACTTGTGCTTGATTAAGTAAATATACCCATATCTACAATAATCATCGGTGAAAGTCACGTAGAAGTGGTTCGCATCCTTTGTGGTGGATCTAAAGGGCCCACACACGTCGGTGTGTATGAGATCCAATAAACCCTCACCCCTCTCACAAGTGCCAATGAAGGGTGACTTGGTTATCTTTCCAAGTAAACAAGATTC
Source organism: Lactuca sativa (assembly GCF_002870075.4). Taxonomy (NCBI): domain Eukaryota; kingdom Viridiplantae; phylum Streptophyta; class Magnoliopsida; order Asterales; family Asteraceae; genus Lactuca; species Lactuca sativa. Next base: position 54,539,365 of record NC_056626.2, on the reverse strand, counting down.
GCACGTGTCATCTTCCCTAAGGTCGAATGACTTCAACACTCCATCCTTTTGGAGTTGGGCTATGCGCTTCTTGTTGACATGTCCAAGATGACAATGCCACAAGCATGCTTTATCCATACTATTGGAAGAATCCATACACAACACATCATTTCCTAGGTTATCTACAACCATAATAGTTTCATAAATTCCATTACAAGGCATTGCTTCAAAATATAAAATACCATTTAGATAAGCATAAATCGTACCATTCTCATTATTAAACGAATATCTAAATCCTTGTCTAAATAAACCATGAATTGAAATGATGTTTCTTGCCATATCTGGCGAGTAGCAACAATTATTTAAATCTAAACCCAATCCATTACTAAGCACTAGAGAATACACTCCAATCTTGGTGACAGATGACGATCTTTTGTTCCCCATTATTAGATTTATTCTTCCACACTCCACATCCCTATTTCTTCTTAGTCCCTGCAAATCAGAACAAATGTGATAACCACATCCTGTATCAAGAACCCAAGAAATAGCATGAGATGAATCATTAGATTTAATTATGTAAATACCTGAAAGATGGCTTGATCTTCCCATTCTTGATGGATTTCAGATATTCTGGGCAACTTCTCTTCCAATGCCCTATTTTGTGGCAATGGTGGCACTCTGCCTCCTTTGGGTTTCAGTTGGGCTTAGCAGGGCCAACCTTGGTCCCCACTAGAGGAGGAACCATCTTGGGACTTTCCCTTGAGGTGGCTCTTTGAAGGAGCCTTCCTCTTCTTGCCCCTTCCTTTCCCAATAGCCAAAACAGGAGCAACGGTGGATTGGGATTTAATGCAACAGACTTGTCCTTGAGGTTGCTCTTAGCAGTCCTTAGGAGCCGTTGGAGTTTGCTTAGGGTGACCTCTTCCTTGTTCATGTGGTAGGTCATCCTAAATTGGTTGTAGCACGAGGGCAAGGAGTGAAGAACGATGTCGATAGTCAAATCTTCCCCAAAGTTAACATTCAACTTGCGAAGACGATCAACATATCTTTGCATCTTTTGCAAGTGCACGGTTAGATACTCTCCACTTCCCATCTTAGCAGTGATCATGTTCGTGATGATCTCATAGCGCTCTTGCCTCACGCTTTGGTGGTATCTCTCCATTAAGTCTTGATGCATTTCGTACGGATACATGTACTCATTGGACTTTTGGAATTCGGGGTTCATTGTGGCTAGCATAATGCAATGGACTTTCGTTGCATCACGCTCATGGGTCTCAAAGACAGCCATTTCTTCGAGAGTAGTGATTTCTGGATTGATCTTTTTTAGCTTCTCTTCGAGGACATACTCTTTGTCCTCGTAGTGCGCAATCGTGCGAATGTATCTTATCCATTCACTAAAGTTCGGTTCGTCAAAAGTCACTTTTTAACAAAGGCTCATTAGTGTGAATGAGCTAGCAGCAGCGTTGTTCGCATTAGACATCTACAAATTGAAAGGAACAAAGTTTGATTAAATCCCTAATTAAACACCCAAAATGAAAAATTAGGGCTAGGACCCAACAACATTATTCACACATTAGAAAAGGGATGCCGTAATCCAACATGCAAATAATTTGGAGGTCAGCGAATGACGATTCACTAATTCTTCACCATGAATAACATAGGATTAAGTTTTAAATGTATTGAGAATTCCTAGATTTCATTGAGATTCATTGAACCTTTTCAATAGCATGTTTAAATCTCGATATGCCCCTCTCGTTTGTGACTGGGATGCCGAGGATCACAAAGTGGGTGTGAATAACCATGCAAATCTACATGGTGCCTTCATTGTTACAGTCACCTATTCGATGTGCCGCTAAACCACACACGCTCCATCGAACTATCACAAACAATGAATCACCCTTTGCCACCTTTGCGTAGAGCCAATTAGTGTGCCGGTTAACCACACACGCTCCACTAACATCTTAGGAAGGGTGCAAAGTGTAATTTCATGGGATTGCATCAATTCACTTTTGCCTAAAGTAACTAGGATTGGGAATTTGAAAAACATGTAGCTACTTTGTATTTTACATTATACTTTTAATGAGGAGAGAATTGCCCTACCCTACCCGTTCGGCTAACGACCCTCCACCAGTCAAGCAAGCGGTGGGTGTGAGTGTATACCCATTAAGTGCTCTTTTATAGGCAGCAACCTTATACCCACCTTATAGACCGGCTTCGTGAATGAGGCCTACTAACGGTAAGACTAGCATTTTAAATCAGATATATATATATATATATATATATATATATATATATATATATATATATATATATATATACATACATACATATATATATATATATATATATATATATATATATATATTAAGCTTGTAATAATATAATAGTATAGTGTTGAATTTTAAACTTGTATAATTCTAGGGTTTGAAATTTAAATTATTCAAATTAAACTTTTAATCACAAAACTTAAATTTCAAAACTTGAGGACAAGTTTTAAACTTTTCAAAACATAAAGGATCCAATAGCAAATAATATAAATCAACTAATTAATTTAATGATTATTTAAATTTGACCTAGTCAATATTATTTGTAAGACAATTTACCAATTTAATTCAAATAATCAATTATTATCATATAAGGAAATTATCATTCAATCAAATGGTAATTATCTTTTGTTTGGTCAAGAATATACTCAAATATATGATAAAATTCAGATATTAATGACCCAAAACAATTAAGGCAAGTATCCTCAAGCAAAACAGCAAGAAATCCCAAAATCATCTCTAACTGACGCTAGAACTCGCCGAGTTCCACTATGAACTCGTCGAGTTGGAGCTACTCGCCGAGTCCACAATGGAACTCGCCGAGTTCATCAGTCAGAGAAACAAAAAAACGAATTTTTCAAGCAAAAACAATCAACCAAAGCATCAATTCAATAGAAATCAATCAAAGCTCTGATACCACTGATGGGTTTGAGCCATAAGAACTTTCCTATGTGCACATACAAACCCTAATGCTTGGATCTAGGTTTCTCTAATTGAACATGCAATGTATCCAAGGCTTACAATTCTAGATCCAATGTAAACAATTGAATCATAACATATGAAATCAGATCTAGAAGAATACCTTAAGTTGTTTGCTTGAATCTTCTTGTTCTTGGAGCTTAGAGTCACAATTGTCACTCCTCTAATGGATTACAAACACCCACTAGCAAGAGGATGATTTTGAGAGAGATGAGAGGTGAGGAAATCGGCTCTAGGTTTTCTTTCTTGCAAGAGTGGCCGATTTCCCTCACCCATGGGGCCTATTTATACTATGAGCTACTAGGGTTACACCCTTAACGCTAATTGAATAACTTAGGCCCTAAGCAATCCAAAGATCCTTCTGGATATAAGGCTTGAAAAATTTTTAAGATATCCAATAACAAAAAATCGTCCACCCTAATGTCCATAAAGATTCATAGCGCAAAAACATAACTATCACACATTTGACAGTTTATGCCCCTTTCTTCAATTAAATAATATTATTATTCCTTTAATATATTACTCTCATAATATATTAATAATAATATCTCTTCTCTCTTTATAAATCACCCTGTCAAGTTGCTATGGTGAAGGCAACCCAAAAGGACCATGCACAACCGGGTCAAGTACTTACAAAATATAGTTACAAGTTTAGACACTAATCCAACAATTATCACACTAGCCAGTTGCCAGGAAACGTTGAGACACGTTACTATAGCCATCTTTTGATAAGCTTAGTACTTAGGCTTACTCTGCCCAAATTATCGGCTACGAAAAACACGCTATATATATATATATATATATATATATATATATATATATATATATATATATATATATATATATATATATATGTCGGATAGGTAATATTTGTATAACAAATATACCATATAATATACAACTTGAATAACAACACAGCGGACCAGGGCAGGCCCCCACAAAAATAGTTAGATGAGACACAATTCATCAACATGCTGATAGATTTTCAGCTACCACCCAACCTATAATCGTTAATTCTTAAGTGAGTGAGAGAGATATCTATAGATCGATATAGGATTGACACTCCCACCTGTGGTTGCTAGCTACAACCCGATGACAAGTCGAAGCAGGCATAACTTTCTAAACATACTGATGTTCGATGAAGCATCACAATATTTTTCGGATCAACAATGATAGCTCGATTATAGGAACTCATCATAACTTTTTCAAACTAAAGCTAGCTATCATAAAACTACTAATAAATATTAATTAAGTAGCGATACTACATACACTAACTAAAACATGCTCTATATATATATATTTATATATATATATATATATATATATATATATATATATAGAGAGAGAGAGAGAGAGAGAGAGTTAGGTTATTTTGTTTTCACTCTCTATTGTGTGCATGTATGACTGATTCTGGACCAATCATTTTAGTTATTTTAAGAAAGTAATTAATATATATTACATGTTGAAGATATAATGAATATTAATTACATCTTCAGCATTTAATATGCATTAATTACTTTCTTAAAATAATTAAAATGATTGGTCCAGAATCAGTCATACATGCACACAATAGATAGTGAAAACATTTCAACCTAACTATATATATATATATATATATATATATATATATATATATATATCAGATAAATAATATATGTATAATACGTATACCATATAATATATAATGCGAATAACAACACATCCGACCAGGGGAGGGCCCCACGCCAAGTGTTAGTGAAACATCCCAAAAATCATGACCAAAATTTTCGTTTTTAATTCATAAATAAACCGTAGTCATCATGCATTTCATCAAAATATAAGTTAAGTATCTAAAATCATCATAATCAGTGTATCATGTCAAACACATATAAAAAATATCAGAGTAATCACCCCAGGTTGAACTATCATGGTGTGTGCAATGCAGTTGTAACACCCGATTCCCGGTACGTATTTTTATTAAAAGTTTTTTCACATTATAAAGGGACTCGACGAGTTGGAGGCCAAACTCGTCGAGTAGATGCGAAGGATTGGACACGAGTGGAAGAGTCTACTCGCCGATTCGGAAGCTCCAACTCGACAAGTAGACCTGTCTGGATGAAACCCTAAATTTTAGGGTTTGCACCCTATTTAAACACATTAACTAGCCTCCCATGCAGCCCCCATCGCCTCCCTTAGTCCAGAAAACCCTAACACGTGACCCTTGAGCTTTTGCAAGTGTGTGAGACATTTTTTAGAGTATTTATGTGATCTTAAAGCTAAAGGAGGAAGAAGAAAGAGCTAGAAGGTTCACGGAAGCAGTAGTTCTAGGGTTCAAGCTCCATTTTTCAGTCCCTTTAAGGTATAAAGTTGCTTCCTTGACTTCTCTATAGCTAGATCTCTCTATATTTGAGTTTAGGGCTATCTTTTAGCAATTTTGTGAACCTTTTTGAGTATGGAGTGTAATATGAAGTTGTAACTTCAGATCCAGATCCCTTTCATCCCCTTTAGCCTTAAAGTTTATGAAATTATCATGCTTTAGCTCTTCCCTTTGGCCTAGACTTCATTTTAGACTTGGAAATCGTCTACTTAGCTCATAACACCTTGCATACACATAAATTTTGCAAGTTTACATGCAATAACGATCCTAAGAGGTCAGATTTATGTTCTGGATGCATTAAGCTCGACTGAAATCGACTTGGTAAACTTGGACTTTGGGGGACTCGGCGAGTCGCTCGTATGACTCGGCGAGTCGGATTATCGTTCCCCCAACCTTTTCTATTCTGATCGATTTGGTTGAATCTAGAAGAGAACTCAACAAGATGGACATAAATATGAACTTGAAGATCAAAAGAACTCGACGAGTTCAAGGATGAACTCGGCGAGTTCAAGGCAATGTCCCAACTTATATAAAGAAGAACTCACCAAGTTCAAGGAAGAACTCGGTGAGTCAAGGACTAAACGCTTCAACTTGTATGAAGAAGGACTCGACGAGTTCATGGACGAGCTCAGCGAGTCAAGAGCAAAAAGGTCATGATTCTGTATGAAGGAGAACTCGACGAGTTCTTGAAAGACTTGACGAGTAGATTCAAGTTACAGGATTTTGGTGGATTATGGAACTCAACGAGTTGGTGGATCAACTCGGCGAGTTGAGTCAACCAAATGTTGACTTTGACCAGGGTGTTGACCTTGACATGAGTTGACCATTGAAAGGGTTGTGAGTATGAAATGGTGATTAAGGAAGGTTGTTATGTGTAGGAGTTTGACAGGAGTCGGTTCCAGCGCCGAGGATAGTTCAATTACTGCACGACATTAAGGTGAGTTACCTTCTAGTAGAAGTGGGTCTAAGGCCACAATGTCAGCCCACTAGTAGGAGATGTTTGTTAGATGATTGTCTATGTGATAATTAACTGGTATGTTATGTATTAGTATTCTATGATGATATGTGATAATAGTAGGAAGGGTAGGATAGACCCTAGTATCGGTCTGCAGGGTCGAAGGGGTATGTCAGCACCTTAATAAGCTAGGCGGTATATAATTTATATGTTATGCACTAGGATGTTATGTGGTAGAAGTAGGGGTGAAATAGTCCTTGGTACCGATCTATAGGGCTGAAGGGGTATGTCAGCACCTGAATAAGCTAGAAGGTATATAATTTATATGTTATGCACTAGGATGTTATGTGGTAGAAGTAGGGGTGAAATAGTCCTCGGTACCGGTCGACAGGACCGAAGGGGTAGGCCAGCACCCTGATATGCTAGGCTAGGTACCGGTCGACAGGACCGAAGGGGTAGGCCAGCACCCTAATTTACTAGGCAAGGTACTGGTCAACGGGACTAGGCCAGCACCCTGATATGCTAGGCAAGTTACCGGTTGAAAGAGACCGAAGGGGTAGTCAGTACCCAGAGGTGTTAGATAGTGTGTGTTATGTATATTATGTGGTATGATGGGGGAACTCACTAAGCTTTGTGCTTACAATTTCAGTTTTGTTTTCAGGTACCTCTTCTTCGAAGGGGAAGGAGTCCGCACGGTAGCATCGCACCACACACACACACGATTTCCGCATTATGAGACTCTTAGGATTGTACTCTGACATTATTATTATATTATGACATGGTTTTGAGACACGTGACTATAGTTTTATGAAATGATATGAATCGATGATGTTTTTCAGTAAACTGTTTAAGTTACTTAATTAAAAACAAAACTTTTGTTTTTGAAAATTGGGATGTTACAAGTTGGTATCAGAGCCTTGGTTTGAGGGATTCAGATGCACCATAGGGGGTGTCTGGACTCAAATCGAGGGTTTAAAAGATTTTCACAAGAAAATAATCTATCTAAATTTAAAATAAAAAGGTTTTAAGAAAGAATAAGGTGTGTGATGCGTGCAACTAGCCGAGCTCAAGTATGTTTTCTCCAAGATACCCATACATGTTATGTTACGATATGATATGATTATGAGAACTGCATGCTAGATTAGGGATAAGGATCTAGGAGTGATGCCTTATATGCCTATTGTCTGTGTATGAGAAATGCATGCTAGATTAGGGCTGACAATCTAGGAATATGCCTTATGTGCCTGCTATATGTGCTTATTAAGATACATGCAAGAACTGATTAGTCAATAATATGATGACCTGAATAGGATACGATTGGTGTGGTTACTCAATGCTTGAATGTTGCTTGCTTTGTGCTTTTAGGAGTTCTAGTTATCTTTAGCTATCTAGTAAACAAATACGATAAGTTACATATTGTGAGGACTAAATAATTTCAGAAAGTTACGTCTAGCCCTATTGTGCAGCTCTTGTGTCACACCCCCAAACCTGAACGGCGGAAACGTTCGGGGGCGGATGACTTCATGTGGTAACGTAACAAATGAATACATAGTAAAGAAAGCAATACAACCATCATATATATAATTAGAAGTTTACATTTGTCAAAAGTTACATGTTCAAAACCAATTACAATATGATGTTAAAAATACGAGATTAAACTGGCGCCGCAGCATCCCTTCATCAAAAGCATAATGATACCTGAAATTACTGATTCCTTGGGACATACAAGTAATTTTGAAAGAGTAGATCAGCATTTAAGCTGGTGAGTTTCATAAGTATTTAAATGACAATGTTTGTATGAAATGAAATGTTTTGTCTTTGTTTGTTTGTGTTTAGAAAATCCTATATTTTCTACTAGTATAAAAGTAGCCTTCACTCAAGACCAATGTTTGTTTCTAAAAATGTATGTAAGTGTAAAATAACCAATGTGTTTTGAAAACCTTGTAAATCAATGCATTTTTAATACCCCATGTGAGTTTTATAACCATACTATTGACTCGGAATGCCTATACACAACGTTCTTCAGGCGTTGGAATGTTATGACGTTTGTCACCCCAAACGGTGGACTGCAGCTAACAGTCAAGGCGCGGGTTGTCAAGCCCATATAGATCTATACACAAACACCATGCTCCCCCTCCAAGGGATTCTGGTATATAATACAGGACTTGAAATGTGTACTCGAACGTACATGAAGTTAGTGTCTCACAAAACCGTGGTATAAAAACAGATCTACTTGTTAAAACGTTACGTTTGTTCTTGTATACGAAAGTGACTTCTTGAAATTCATGTTTCTAGTACATAAGAGTTAGAAATTTGTTCGTAAAACTATACCTATTATAGTTTTCTAACAGTGTGTCTCATTTGTTTAGAAATACCTAGAAAAGGAATCATTTGTTTTATGAAAGCATAGATTTTTGGTGTAGAGTCTACGATAGACAAGTATAATCTATGAAAAGTTTAGTTTATACATGCATTACAACAAATTTATATTTCAAAAGATAGAATGCTATTTTAACATATGTTATATGAAAGTTCCTTAAAAGTTTGTAAATCGCATGTGATTTGGATATATAACAGCATATAAAAGAGTTCTTTATGTAACACACGATAATACTCGTGTGTTTTACTTGTAATCCCCCCCTTGAAAGCATATAAAAGAATTTATATAATATTTAAAAGGTAAATTAAGGGGTATGAACTCACTTGAAAGTTTGAAGATAGCGAGATGGAAAACCGGGCAGAGTTTCGTCTCGGGAAACGGATTTTCCTCAGGATTCTCGGGAATCTCGGGAGTAAAATCGACCCTTGGGACATGAGCAAAAAGACCAGAGCTTCGGGTTTGAACGGGCACAGAAAACGAGGCAAGATTGTGAGAGAAAGGAGAGAAATGAGCATTTTTCTCGGAAACCCTCGCATTCTATTTATAGGAAGGCTGAACCGCCTCTGTACGCGGGGCGTACGCTCGTACGCAGCGCGTACGCGTACGTCATGCATGACCGAAGCCTCGACTGCCTCGGCTTCGGATGGGACGGATCGGTGGGGAGGCGGGTCGGATGGGACGGCGGGTCGGATGGGACAGCGGGTCGGACGGGTCGATCGGACGGGCGGGTCGGACGGGTCGGAAGCCTCGGATAGGGCGACGTGGATGATCAGAGGCCAAGTCTCTCGGGTACGCAGGGCGTACAGGGGTACGCAGCGCGTACCTCGGATGAGGACGCTGACTCCTCTTCGGATAAGGTCCGAATTTTGAATTAAATAAATATATAATTTATTTAATAAACTTCAAAAATTCATATCTTCTTCATACGAACTCCGTTTTCGATGGTCTTTATATCCACGCGTAGGTGAGACTACGCTCTACAACTTTTGTTTAGACTCCGTCGGCAAATTCCGAAATTATTTTTTTTATTATTTATATTAAACTCATCGTGTTTAAGGAATTTCTTTGAAAATTCATAACTTCTTTATCTGATGTCGGTTTTTGCCAGACTTTTTACCGCTGAAATACCATTGTCGAGACCTTCGATTCTCGTTTAGGTCATTCCAGCCAAAAGTCGCTCGATCTTCGATTCGAGTTTTTAGCTGTCTGTTGCTAAGCTGAACTTGGAAAAATCATAACTTCGATATATGAAGTCGGATTTGGGCGTTCTTTTTACGTACGATCATGGTTTAAATACATTTAAACATAGAAGGAATTTAAATAGAACTATTTGTTCATTTTATTATGAAAGTAAATTTTATTACTCAAAAGTGGTTACAATACTTGACCCATTTAGGCCATTACAAGGAGTTGAAATATCGGGTTGTCACATCATCCCCCCGTTAGAGAGAATTTCGTCCCGAAATTTAAAGTAGTAAAGATACTAGTGAACATGAAAGAGATGAGGGTACTTTTGTTTAATCTGATCTTCGCGTTCCCATGTGAATTCAGGTCCCCGCTTGGCGTTCCAGCGAACCTTCACGATGGGTATGCGACTTTGTTTTGTTTGTTTGACCTCTCGGTCCATGATTTCTACTGGTTCTTCCACAAAGTTGAGGCTCTCGTTGATCTCGATCTCGTCGAGTGGAATAACAAGAGTCTCGTCGGACAGACACTTTTTCAAGTTTGAGACGTGGAAGGTTGGATGGATGTTACTAAGTTCGCGCGGTAGGTTAAGCTTGTAAGCCATAGGGCCGATTCTGGCAAGAATCTCGAAAGGCCCTATGTATCTTGGATTTAGTTTCCCCCGCTTTCCAAAGCGTATTCAACCCTTCCACGGTAAGACCTTTAATAAGACGTGGTCTCCTACCTGGAATTCCAAAGGTTTCCTCCTTTGGTCAGCGTAGCTTTTCTGTCGGTCTCTAGAGGCTTTCAATCGTTCACGAATCTGAACGATCTTCTCTGTCGTTTCTCGTATGATTTCCGGACCGGTGAGAGCGCCTTCCAGAATCCTTCCTCTAGCTAACTGGGTATCGCCAACTTCAGTCCAGCACAGAGGGGATCTGTACTTTCGACCATAGAGGGCTTCAAACGGAGCAACCTTTATGCTTGTATGATAACTATTGTTGTATGAAAATTCGACAAGGGGTAAATGGATATCCCATGCCTTTCCAAAGTCAATCACACAGGCTCTCAGCATATCTTCTAAAGTTTGTATCGTTCTCTCACTTTGCCCGTCTGTTTGTGGGTGGTAGGCTGTACCCATGTCTAGCCTAGTTCCTAGGGAACTTTGTAGTGACTGCCAGAATCTTGAAGTGAATCTACTATCTCGATCGGAGATAATGGATATCGGAACACCATGCAGTCGCACTACTTCCCTTAAGTAAGTTCTTGTAAGCTTCTCCATTTTGTCAGTCTCCTTGATGGGTAGGAAATGCGCGGATTTGGTCAATCTGTCGACAATGACCCATATGGTATCGAGTCCACTTGTCGTCTTGGGTAACTTGGTTATGAAGTCCATAGTAATTCGCTCCCATTTCCATTCTGGTATCTCTGGTTGTTGTAGTAATCCTGACGGTTTCTGATACTCGACCTTAACCTTAGCGCAAGTAAGACATTTACTCACGAAGGTAGCAATTTCTGCTTTCATTTTAGGCCACCAGTACAGTTTCTTAAGATCTAGATACATTTTATCTGAACCCGGGTGAACGGAATATCTTGAGTTGTGAGCTTCGATCATGACTACGTTTCTTAAACCACCATGTTTCGGGGTCCAGATTCGGTCCATGAGATAGTAGGCTCTGCCACCCTTGACTTCTAGATTCTTTTCCATTCCTCGCAGGGATTCACCCGCCACATTTTCAGGTTGCAAAGCTTCCATTTGTGCCTCCTTAATTTGTGTGGATAAGTGGGAATGGATGGTCATAGTCAGAGATTTGACCCTCCGACCAGTGTATTCTTTTCGACTGAGGGCGTCAGCTACTACGTTGGCCTTGCCAGGATGATAACGAATTTCGCATTCGTAGTCATTTAGTAACTCAACCCATCGTCGTTGTCGCATGTTGAGTTCCTTTTGATCGAAAATGTGTTGAAGGCTCTTGTGATCGGTGAAAATAGTACTCTTTGTTCCGTATAAGTAGTGCCTCCAGATCTTCAGAGCAAATACCACTGCTCCTAACTCAAGATCGTGTGTCGTATAGTTTACTTCGTGTGTCTTAAGCTGTCGGGAGGCATAAGCAATAACCTTCACTCTCTACATAAGAACACAACCAAGTCCTTGATTCGACGCATCGCAATACACTACGAAGTCTTCTATTCCTTCGGGGAGGGATAGTATCGATGCGGTGCACAAGGCCTGTTTTAGCGTCTGGAATGCCTTCTCTTGTTTCGCTTCCCAGTCAAAGGCCACGCCTTTCTGGGTTAATGTAGTAAGAGGTTTCGCAATGCTAGAGAAGTTCTTTATGAATCTGCGATAGTAGCCAGCGAGACCTAGAAATTGACGAATTTCTGTAGGTGTCTTTGGTGCCGACCAGTTCTCAATGGCCTTAATTTTGGAGGGGTCCACGTGTATACCTTTCTCGCTAACAACGTGGCCTAAAAATTCGACTCTTCGAATCCAAAATTCGCATTTAGAGAACTTCGCATAGAGTTTCTCCGTTCACAGTGTTTCTAGGACTTTTCGTAGGTGCTGACTATGCTCTTCCTCACTTCGAGAGTAGATAAGTATATCATCGATAAAGACGATGACGAACTGATCCAAGTAAGGGCGGCATACCCTATTCATTAGGTCCATAAATACTGCTGGTGCATTTGTTAATCCGAACGGCATCACTACAAATTCGTAGTGTCCATAACGAGTTCGGAAAGCTGTCTTTGGAATGTCCCCCTCTAGAACTCGTAATTGGTGATATCCGGATCGTAGATCTATTTTGGAGAAGTAGTTCGCCCCTTGAAGTTGATCGAATAGGTCGTCAATACGGGGTAGAGGATAGCGGTTCTTGACAGTAAGTTTGTTCAGCTCTCTGTAGTCGATGCGCATACGGAACGATCCGTCTTTCTTCTTTACAAACAAGACCGGTGCTCCCCAAGGTGAGAAACTTGGTCTTATGAATCCTTTTTGAAGGAGTTCATTAAGTTGACTGGAAAGTTCCTGCATCTCTGCTGGTGCGAGACGATAAGGCGACTTCGCTACTGGAGTAGCTCCTGGAACTAAATCGATTCTGAACTCGACTTGGCGTTGCGGTGGTAATCCTAGTAGTTCTTCTGGAAAGATATCGGGAAAGTCGCATACTACCGAGATGTTCTTGATGTCCTTCAGTTCTTGACTTGTATCAACGATGTGCGCTAGGAATGCTCGACAATCCTTCCGCAAGCACTTTCGAGCTTGGATGCACGAAATGATGCGAAGGTTTGTACTAGATTTGTCGCCGTAGATAACTAATGTTTCGTTGTTAGGGACATTAAGACGAACTGCTTTTTCAAAGCACATGATGTCGGCGCGAAGAAGACTCAACCAATCCATGCCGACTATGACGTCGAAACTTTTAATTTGGACTGGCATGAGATTGATTGGGAAAGAATGGCCGTCTAAAGTTAACGTACAGCCCATGTATATGCAGCTAGTGTTTTCGGTATTTCCATTGGCCATCTCTACAGTGAATGATTTTTCTAACTTGCTAGGTTTAGGTTTAAGTAAATGAATAAAATTTTGACTCACGAAGCTTCTCTCCCCTCCACTATCGAATAATATGCATGCATATGAATTATCGAGAAGGAACGTACCAGCAACTATAGTTGGGTCAGCTACAGCTTCGTCGTGGCCTATTGCCAAAACTCGTCCCACACTGCCGGTGCCTGCTGTCTTAGGACAGTTCCTCTTGTAGTGGCCCACCTCGCCACAACCGTAACAAGTCTGCCCTACACCTGCACTGGGAACATGAGTGATCGGCCTTGCGGGGTCCTTGCAGAAACGGGCTGTGTGTCCCTTCCTGTTGCAGTTGGCGCACTGCATTTCCCGACAAGGTCCATGGTGGTGGTAATTGCATTTAGTGCACTTTAGGAGGTTACCTACATAAGGCTTTGTTGGGTAGGTATTTGTAGGAGCTGTAGTAGGTATAGTGGCAGCATTCACTGAAACCAGTTGTTTCTTTGCGGATTCCTGGGAAGACCCACCCTTCCCTTTATTCCACACTCTCTTCCTGCTATTGTGGTTGTTGTTGTTGTTGTTGTTGTTGTTGTTGTTGTTGTTGTTTCCTTTCTGTGGTTCTGGTGCAGAAGTGGTTGAGTTCTGATGACCTCCGTAGTCAATCAGAGATTGTGCCAGTTCCTTAGCACTTTCAAAGGTGTCAGGTTTGGAAGCTAACACGCTTGATCGAATTTGGGGCGTCAGTCCCCAGATGTACCTTTCTATTTTCTTGCTCTCGGGAGCAATCATATCTGGACAAAGAATTGCCAGCTCGCAAAATCTGTTGGTATAAGTAGCGATGTCGGTACCAACCATTCCGAGAGTCCATAGCTCGTGTTCAAGCTTTTGAATCTCTCCCCGTGGGCAGTATTCTCTCATCATCATGGATTTCAGGCTCTCCCAGCTTATGGAGTTTTCCACGATTAGGGTAAGTACTTTAACGTGGCCATTCCACCAAGTTAAAGCTTTATCAATAAGGGTGAAAGTTGCAAATTTGACTTTGTTGTGCTCGGGACAAGAGCAGATTTCAAAGACTGCCTCCGTCCTTTCAATTCACTGCCTCATGGCCATCACACCACCAGTTCCATAAAACATCCGGGGCTTGGCATTGGTGAAGTCCTTATAGGTTCATTCTCGAGGTGGTCCATGACTCTCGCCATGGTTGGATGGGTGTGTGCCAGATCCCGAGCCATTAGTACTCAAGTTATTGATCTGTGACATGGCAGCTGCCACCGCTGCGGTGACTGCTGCTTGGAACATAACAGTATCAAATTGGGGTGGTGGAGGTGGTGGTACAGGTGTTTCCCCACTGTTGTTTCGCCTTGGGTTCCTACGCGGAGGCATCCTTCAACTATAGGTTGAAAAGACAAGGATAAGAATTTCATAGAATAGAAAATGTATGTGTCTCATGAACTAAATCGCTATAGTTCAACAACAGATGATAGTATGAGTCTTAAAATAGAAGAATGAAAGTTATTTGTAAGACTGAAGGTATGAAACAAGTATTTGGGTTCACAAAGACCTTTCAAGGTTTGAACGAAATACTTAACATAGTAGTAATAGTGTCACTTATATTTATATAAAAGTTGTTACAACGATCATGAAAATTTGACCCCTATAAGGGTCTCCGATTACAAAGTTCGAGAAATTTAAAGACTTTTAGCCGATGTCCTAAGCTATAACAAAATTTGAGTCTTTGACAAGCACTACTTGCGACGTAGGTTGCGCTTGCAGCTTGACTCCGCATCTGATTGCTTCGACTCCATTAGACGCCTATCAAAAGCGGCTTGCTGTTCCCTCAGTTCGGCGAGGGCTGCAATCATTTGCGCTTGAAATGCTTCGTTTTGGAGTTGAGCATTGTCTTGTATCTTGTCCAGCCTACGGATGTCAGAAGTGTGAACCTGTACTTCCACGTTGACATCCTGGAGTCGACTAGCTTGAACTCCAGACTGATAGGACTGATTGGCTAACTTACCAACCATTACCGGGAGTGCTCGATCAGCCGAACCTCCGCCACGGACATCATAGAAGTCCCGGCACATGCCGTAGGGAGGGCGTAGGTTTTGCTGTTGGCTCCAATGGTGGAGGTGACTTCCTCATACAGGAGTCGGTCCTTGAAAGTTCCTTACAAAGACGGGAGGTTGAATGGGTGGTGGATCGATAACTTCCGGCTCTGAGTCGGTACCGGAGTCATCACCCACTTCTATGGGTTCCTCGTCCTCTTCAGGATCATCTTCGATCCATCCTCCGTTGCCTTGGTTGGGAAAGTAGGGGTCGTCAGGGTGGTGAAATCCAGCCATTTGACTGTACGAGAAATAGGGTTATAAGAATTGAATAAAGTTGGAACATGTAAAACATGTAAGTTAAACTAGTTTAGATAGCAAATACTCCTATAGTATTTAAATTCTTGTGTTTGATTCTTGTAATGGTTTGGTAAGGTTTGACTTGTTTCTTACTACGATCATTCCTCGATATATGTTGGTCCAATCTCGGGCAAATATAGTTGATCACGCTATATTTGTCCAAAATCTGATTACATATATCGAGTCTCAATCGTAGTGTCAACTTGTCTAAATACTTGTATAGTTGGATAACATGAAAATAATGTGTGGTATGCATGTAATTGTACTTAAATGAACTATCAATTTAAGTTAAGTGTAACGCTGTTTAAGCGTAAAAAGAAAAATGTTTTGTCAGAGAGTATTAGTCCCTTAAGCATTTATAGTTTGTATATCTTATGTGGTTCGATATACTTAGTTCACTATAAACATTGCTCTAATACCAATCTGTCACACCCCCAAACCTGAACGGCGGAAACGTTCGGGGGCGGATGACTTCATGTGGTAACGTAACAAATGAATACATAGTAAAGAAAGCAATACAACCATCATATATATAATTGGAAGTTTACATTTGTCAAAAGTTACATGTTCAAAACCAATTACAATATGATGTCAAAAATACGAGATTAAACTGGCGCCGCAGCATCCCTTCATCAAAAGCATAATGATACCTGAAATTACTGATTCCCTGGGACATACAAGTAATTTTGAAAGAGTAGATCAGCATTTAAGCTGGTGAGTTTCATAAGTATTTAAATGACAATGTTTGTATGAAATGAAATGTTTTGTCTTTGTTTGTTTGTGTTTAGAAAATCCTATATTTTCACTAGTATAAAAGTAGCCTTCACTCAAGACCAATGTTTGTTTCTAAAAATGTATGTAAGTGTAAAATAACCAATGTGTTTTGAAAACCTTGTAAATCAATGCATTTTTAATACCCCATGTGAGTTTTATAACCATACTATTGACTCGGAATGCCTATACACAACGTTCTTCAGGCGTTGGAATGTTATGACGTTTGTCACCCCAAACGGTGGACTGCAGCTAACAGTCAGGGCGCGGGTTATCAAGCCCGTATAGATCTATACACAAACACCATGCTCCCCCTCCAAGGGATTCTGGTATATAATACAGGACTTGAAATGTGTACTCGAACGTACATGAAGTTAGTGTCTCACAAAACAGTGGTATAAAAACAGATCTACTTGTTAAAATGTTACATTTGTTCTTGTATACGAAAGTGACTTCTTGAAATTCATGTTTCTAGTACATAAGAGTTAGAAATTTGTTCGTAAAACTATACCAATTATAGTTTTCTAACAGTGTGTCTCGTTTGTTTAGAAATACCTAGAAAAGGAATCATTTGTTTTATGAAAGCATAGATTTTTGGTGTAGAGTCTACGATAGACAAGTATAATCTACAAAAAGTTTAGTTTATACATGCATTACAACAAATTTATATTTCAAAAGATAGAATGCTATTTTAACATATGTTATATATATGAAAGTTCCTTAAAAGTTTGTAAATCGCATGTGATTTGGATATATAACAGCATATAAAAGAGTTCTTTATGTAACACACGATAATACTCGTGTGTTTTACTTGTAATCCCCCCTTGAAAGCATATAAAAGAATTTATATAATATTTAAAAGGTAAATTAAGGGGTATGAACTCACTTGAAAGTTTGAAGATAGCGAGATGGAAAACCGGGCAGAGTTTCGTCTCGGGAAACGGATTTTCCTCGGGATTCTCGGGAATCTCGGGAGTAAAATCTACCCTCGGGACTTGAGCAAAAAGACCAGAGCTTCGGGTTTGAACGGGCACGGAAAACGAGGCAAGATTGTGAGAGAAAGGAGAGAAATGAGCATTTTTCTCGGAAACCCTCGCATTCTATTTATAGGAAGGCTGAACCGCCTTGGTACACGGGGCGTACGCTCGTACGCAGCGCGTACGCGTACGTCATGCATGACAAAAGCCTCGACTGCCTGGGCTTCAGATGGGACGGATCGGTGGGGAGGCGGGTCGGTCGGACGGGCGGGTCGGACGGGTCGGAAGCCTCGGATAGGGCGACGTGGACGATCAGAGGCCAAGTCTCTCGGGTACGCAGGGCGTACAGGGGTACGCAGCGCGTACCTCGGATGAGGACGCTGACTCCTCTTCGGATAAGGTCCGAATTTTGAATTAAATAAATATATAATTTATTTAATCAACTTCAAAAATTCATATCTTCTTCATACGAACTCCGTTTTCGATGGTCTTTATATCCACGCGTAGGTGAGACTACGCTCTACAACTTTCGTTTAGACTCCGTCGGCAAATTCCGAAATTATTTTTTTTATTATTTATATTAAACTCATCGTGTTTAAGGAATTTCTTTGAAAATTCATAACTTCTTTATCTGATGTCGGTTTTTGCCAGACTTTTTACCGCTGAAATACCATTGTCGAGACCTTTGATTCTCGTTTAGGTCATTCCGGCCAAAAGTCGCTCGATCTCCGATTCGAGTTTTTAGCTGTCTGTTGCTAAGCTGAACTTGGAAAAATCATAACTTCGATATATGAAGTTGGGTTTGGGCGTTCTTTTTACATACGATCATGGTTTAAAGACATTTAAACATAGAAGGAATTTAAATAGAACTATTTGTTCATTTTATTATGAAAGTAAATTTTATTACTCAAAAGTGGTTACAATACTTGACCCATTTAGGTCATTACAAGGAGTTGAAATATCGGGTTGTCGCATCTTGTTTGAGTCCAACCGTTGTTGGGTAGGACCTCTCATTCGAAAATTATCTGGTTTTAGTGATATGTACTGGTATTCACAAGCTAGTTAGGTAAAGGTAACAGGGATTCCTTATGCAGCTGATGGCGAAGAGTAGGTCGGAGAGTTACCCTAGGGTAATCCTAGGATGAGATTAGTGCAGAGAATAGTAGTAGTAGTAAAAGGGACTTGGTGAAGTCAAGGCAATCCTTGAGGAAAGTATGGATAGATGTGGAAGGAAGTATGGGCCCGTACAACTGAAAGCAAAGGATCTGTACTTGATTCAGGAGGGATGAGATAGAACCAGGGAACTTGTAGTGTGTGAGACCTCTCGAGGTTGTGTATGACCCTGACGATTATGTGTTTTGTTTCAGAATGGTGATGATTACGCGACACGGAGGAGGAGGTTCACGGTCAGGATCAGGTTGAAGATCAGGTTCGGGATCAGTGTCGAGCCAGTTGATGAGGGACTACGTGATTTCATTACTTCTGAGATCACTAGAGGCATCCTTGAGTCGCCCCCGGTGATTTTCGGGTCGATCAAGGAAGGGATTATCGAGCTGATGCAGGATCACCTCAGGGCATTTCGGAGTGACATGGTTGCCACTCAGATGGGGACACGCACACTTTCTTTCAAATATTTCAGGGGATGTGGTGTGCCATACTTCTACGAGGTGAAGGACCCCATTGTCTCCTAGAGGTGGATTGCAGACATCGAGTCTGCACAGTTGACAAGCTTCTGCCCTGAGGGGTCGAAGGTACGGTATGCTGCAGGGTGTTTGAGAGACCGAGCTCAAGATTGGTGGGAGGCGGTCAGTGATTTGTTAGGAGCCCCAATCATTGAGACTACGGCTTGGTCAGATTTTGTGACCAGGTTCAGGGCAGAGTTTGCGCCAGCTGTGGAGACTCAACAGCAGGCCAGAGAGTTTTTTGATATGAGGCAGGCCAAAGTCGACTCGGCTGTGTTGACTCGGTTGGCTTGTTGATTTTGCCCAGTTTTGACCAAGGGTATTTTGGGAAAATGTTATTAATCTAGAATGGGTAATGTTTTAACATTTAGGATTGGGTTGAGCCAATATTTGGGAGTAGAGTATTGATCAACTATTCATCAGATCGTAAGGTGAGTTTTCCTCACTGTACTTACGGGTCGAAGGCACCAAGGTTGGCCCATCAGATCGATATTCTGGTTTTACCATATGCTGTTATGTTGTGGTGATCTATTAGATCTGTATCTTGGTATATAGGTTATTGTTATGTTGTAGTGATCCGTTAGATCTTTATGACTACATATTATTTCTAACTATTGATTGTTATGGTATATGGTGATATGTGACGGTTTACCAGGTTGAGGCGGTCCCTGCTTTGTGATGAGAGCCAAGATACCCAGGGTAATCCGGATTGACTGAGGGCTTAGGAAGCGGAATAGTTAGGCCCAAGGCACGGAGAGCAGTCCAGATAGGCTGAAGGCCCAGTGAGGCAGTCCAGTCAAGTTGAAGGCTCTGTATGCATGTTGTTGTTTGTTGTGTTTATGTGGTGATACTTTGGGGGAACTTACTAAGTGTTGGCTTACAGTTTTAGTTTTGTTTCATGTACTTTTGAGGACCGTGGCAAGGCGAAGGCATGATTATACACATAATTGGTTTCATGTTGTTGATCTTGGAAGACTTTGATTATAAATAATGTTTTAGAACAATGGTTTTGTAAACACTTCTTTTTAGTAAATGAGTTGTTTTGAAAAGCTTAATTTTTTTGTGATTTTTGAGAGGTTACATATACTCATCATAGATAGCATGATGCTTGTTAGGGTCCTAAAAAGCCTTTATATGTGACCTGAGATTGGGGTAGCTAAGGATGCATAAATATTAAGAAAGGAAAGGGGTTTAACAATACCATTATCATCCCTAGTGGTCATAGGGTAAGTGGAGGAATCTAAAGGGTTGGAAATTGTAGCTGAGGATATGGTACTATCTGAAGAAAAGAAAGTTGTGGAAGTTCTAGCAGAAATATTATCTGACGATGGGTTGGGAGTTGGATCCGAGGATGGTGTATGAGCCGAGGGGGAGTGTGTTTTTGTGAGAGATGGCGATTTTAGGTAGAATCGCGTAAAGGGGAGGTGTCATGGGTGTCATCTAAGAATTAGTAATATGGTGGTTCATTGGGAGAGACATCTCGAAATGGAAAGGAAGATTCATCAAATATAACATGACGTGAAATAATAATTTTGCAGGTGGATAAATAGAGCCAATGATATCCGCGATGATTATTTGGGTAACCAAAGAAAATGCATGGGGAACTGCGAGGTGATAGTTTGTGTGGGTTAACAAGATAAGGAAAACATAAACACTTAAAAAGACGAAGATGAGTTTAAGTGGGATGAATTTTATGGGGAGTATGTTGAGTAAATGGACAACCCAATACGTGGGAGGCATGTGGGCTTGGAAAAGATGAAAGCAAATAATGTTGTTCATGGTACAGAGCATTCGTTCGGATTTACTATTTTCTTAAGACGTATGAGGGCATGAAAAACGAAATTGGATTCCATGTTTGGAAAAATAGTCATGAAATTGTTTGTTATTGTATTCCCCATATTGTCACATTGGAAATTTTTTATTGTTTTACATAATTGGGTTTAGATAGTCTTGTTGAATTTATTGTATTTAGAAAAAAAAACGTCAGACTTGTTCTTTAGAGGATAAACCCGAAGATAATGTGTATAATGATCCAAAAACATAACATAATAATGAAAACCACCGACACTAGAGATACAAGATGTCCAAATATTTGAATGAATATTATCAAATTCATGTTTAACAACAAAATCATAAGTACTAAAAGGATGTTTAGTTTGCTTGCCAAACTAACAAACATGACATAACTCGTTCAATTGAGTTTTAGTACACTGAATGGAATAACTAGAAATTAAAGACTCAAAAACTTTATTTTCAGGATGACCAAGATGTTGTTGCCAAACAAAGGAAGACATGAGCTTGAGGTAGAGACAGGATGATTGGGTAAAGTGGACCACCACTGTCGCATAAGACTAGAGGTAGTCGGGTTCTGTAACCCTTGACAGTAAAACTAAATTCATCAAATTCAATGGAACAATTATTTTGATGGATGAATTTACACACATAAGTGAGATTTTTGATAATTAAGGATGAACATAGGACATCATTTAAATATAGTGGGTGATGAGAATTTAAAACTTGGAATTTGGTGTGTCTGGTAGCTGTAACAGAAATTATGGACTTGTCTCTAACTAGGAAAGTATGAGAGTTGTTTTTATCTAAAACGTAATTGAGGATACATGAATTTGCATGAACATGGTCGGTTGCCCAAATTTTCATTACCCTTTCTCCAGGATGCGGCTCTTAAAGAGACATGCTACTAAAAAGATGTGGTAGAGTAGTAGGCTGATCCAAACCAGACCGGGCCCATGGTAGTGGGATAGACCCATCTGAAAACTGTCCAACAGCAAAAGAATTAAGGCTTGCTGCCATGTATAGGCATGTGCTGAATTGTTTTGTTGCTGAGGGTATCGACCCGAAATGCTATTTTGTAGATTGATTTGGGAGCCAAGCGAGATTGATTTTGATTCGGTGGGGGGAATGTAAAATATCTGTATGGTGGAGTTTGAGAGCAGTGAGGTGGTGAGATATTGTTTCTATTGTTGATTACTGTCAGAGTGGGGCTGTCTCTAATCATTCCGCCGATCAGACATGGTTTTTGTCAAATAGTCGGTCGTTGCCATTGCCACGAGAACTGTTGGCGCTTTCAACATGAAGAATCATCGTAGAAGAGTTGGTGTCACTATGAGGTGAAAAAGATACCGGTCTTGTGGTTTTCAAGCAATGCTCATGAAAGGTTAACATGGAACAGATTTCAGAAAAAGTGGGAAAGGGGACACGGTGTCTCATTATGTTAGCTATTTGATCTAATTTTGGTGAGAGCCCATTTAACTTCTAGAGAAGTGCCAAAATAATGGATGTTGAAGTTTCCTGAGTGGGATTGTTGAGAATTTTATCATGTTGAAAAACAAAGATTCTGTGAGAATGATGATGATCACCAATTTAGACTTCTCATTTAAAACTACTATAGCTTCACCCTATTTAAGCCCACTAATGTTGTTGTATCTTGAAGGTGTTGATTTTTGGTATATCTAACTTATGAAGTGTGTTATCTAGGGTTCCATTTTGAGTGTTTTTTCCCTTCCCAATCAAATGGATTTCCTCTATTCCAAGTTTAGGATTCTGCTAAATAACAAATGAACGACAAATGCATCAATCGGTAAAAGAGATCATAAGTACGATGGTTAATATTATTTGAGAAAATTTGTGAAATGACCAAAAAGGAGGGGTTGTTTTATGAAAATGACCAAGAATTAGGAGTTTTCAAAAAATGACTATGACTTCTGCAGAGAGGGCCTCTGCGGAAGTGATTTAGCTCTTAGGAACAAGAAAACTCTCTGTGGAAATGACATGGCGGTGGGAAAAGACAAAAAAAAATATAAAATTTTAATTCCGTAGAGGGTACACCGTTCCACAGAGATGCCCTCTGCAGATCTGTTCTTCAGAAGGACTCCTCTAACGAACTGTTTTTCGCTAAAACATGGTCTAATAACGATTATGGTATTCGTTTTCTTCTAAATCTAATGAGGTATCCACATTAGCACATATCATTGATTCAAAATAACAATTTAAACTATAAAACTATGTTTCTAAGTCTATTTTTTCAACGATTTAGTCAACATAGGCCATGTTTTAGGGAAGAACAATTCTTCAGAAGAACAGATCCGTGGAGGGCATCTCTGTGGAACGATGCACCCTCTGCGTAATTAAAATTTCATAATTCTTTTTCTTTTTCCCCCACCACGTCATTTCAAGTTTTCTTTTTCCTTAGAGCTAAATAACTTCCACAGAGGCCCTCTCTGCGGAAGTCATGGTCATTTTTCAAAAACACCTAATTCGTGGTCATTTTCTTCAAAAACACCCTCGTTTTTGGTCATTTCACAAATTTTCTCATATTATTTTATATATGCGTTGACCTTTTGCATAAAAAGGATGTTCAATTCAATTTAAAGAGTTGACGAACAAGTATATACAGCTAGAGAGAAAGCATTATCAGGGGAGTATTAGATATGCAGCAATAAAAAAGGGAAATGAATGAAAAACTATGTTAATTTGTTTGGCACATAGGAAACGAATGGAGCATTCCTCATCGAATGTGATTCTTTCTCTTAGACTTATTTTCATTCCACAACAGAGGGTTTTTTTGTTTTTATTTTTATTTATATCCTTTATATACAACAAATTCAAAATTTTAATAAAAATAATTTTTTTTTACATATTTTAGATAGAGCTAAAAATATTTTCTTGATTATCATTCAATTTGTTTTATTTCCAGGTTTTACATAGATACTAGCATCTAGGTAATTGCATAAAAACGTTTTGAAAGTAATATACATATTGATGACTAGGTTAATGTAACATCCCGAAATATCAAGAGTAGAGTTGAAGGGCTAAAAGAGTAAATTGGGAAAGAGTGACTCGGCGAGTCCATGGATGGACTCGGCGAGTAGAGTCGCAATTTGGTCGCGTGTTAAGTAGCCGACTCGGCGAGTCAATGAGGTGGACTCGGCGAGTAGGCGCTGAGTGGAGAAAACCCTAATTTTCGGGGTTGAGCCATATATAAAGAACATTATGTTTCCTTCCCAGCCTCTTTATCACCCTTGAGTCCTAGAAACCCTAAAGTCGTGGAGAAACCCCATTGTTGAGCAAATTGGAGCTTGGAGAGGTGGTTGTTGAAGAGATCTTAGAGAATGAGAGGCTTGGAGCAAGGGGCTTTGCTTGGATTCAAGTTTCATTGCAGTTGGGGCGTTCTTTTGAGGTAATATCTCGTCTTTGAGCTGCTATTTCCTTGATGCATCATTTTGGGGGTATTAGAGATTATATATTTGGATGTGTTGGAGTTTAGAGGTTAGATCTGAGATTGCTACCTCAGATCTGGAATGGAGAAGAGTTGGAATGCATGAAAGTCCCTGTGTTGAGTGTTGGATGAAGCTATCATGTCCCAAACCTTAGCCCTAATGTGCAAAATGCATAGATCTCTTTGGATTCACATAAAGTTTGCCACTTTATGTGATGGATGGGTTGTAGGAGGCTAGATCTATGTTTTGGATCAATTGCATGGCCTTGAATGCTTCTGTATGGATTCAGACCGGCGGTACTCGGCGAGTCACATGGGTGGACTCGACGAGTTGCTTGAAGATACGCTGGGACTCGGCGAGTTGGAAGAACAACTCGGCGAGTTGGATGAAGATGGCATGGAACTCAACGAGTTGTATGAACAACCCGAAGAGTAGGTTGAAGATAGTCGTAGACTCGGCGAGTCTGTTCTTGGACTCGGCGAGTCTTGTCGAAGAATCCCAATATTTCTGGTTGAGTCGAGAATCGGCGAGTCAAGGGATGACTCAGTGAGTTGTGGGCGAGTGGACTCAGAGTTGTTGGACTCGACGAGTCTCGGGTGACTCGGCGAGTTAGGTCGCGGATTGAGGGAAGTTCTGAGTATGGGGACTCGGTGAGTCATCGGGTTGACTCGGCGAGTAGAGTCAGTCAGGGGATGACTTTGACCTTGTCCAAAGGTTGACCAGGTGTCTTTCAGGGGTATTTTGGTAATTAAGAGTATTTATCGAGTGGAGTGTGTTGGTGTTCAGTGGAGGAATCCGTGTTGGAGCTTGGAGCAGCGAGATCTTATCCTTTCGGCCGGTAGTTTCGAGGTGAGTTATTTTCACTATATCGACAGGGTCTACGGCACCAAGGCCGACCCTTTATTGGATGGAAATCCGGATAGTTGTCTGTTATGGTATTGCTTGATATGGGCCGGAAGGCATGATGATATTGGCCGGAAGGCATTATGATATGGGCCGGAAGGCATTCTATATTATGTGGACCGGAAGGTCATGGCCTGGAAAAGCGTATGTGCATAAGTAGTATTTTGGCTGAAACATAGGGTGATGTTATGTTCGTAATCGGTTAGATCGGTACCCTGGTTAGGGTGATGATATGTTATGTGATCTATTTGATCGATTTGTTGACTATGAACTGTTATATGATTGAATGTTCTGTACGCATGGTTGTTAGACTGGGGTTTGACCCGATATGCATGGCTGTTCTATGATCTGTTATGTTATGTATGCATTTTATGTTCTGGGCCGGAAGGCAATATGTTATGGGCCGGATGGCAATATGTTATGGGCCGGAAGGCGATATGTTATGGGCTGGAAGGCGATATGTTATGGGCCGGAAGGCAATATGTTTTGGACCGGAAGGTCGTGGCCTGGAAGGGCGTATATGTGGTTGGTATTTTTGGGGATATCTCACTAAGCTTTCGGGCTTACAGTTGTGGTATTATGTTTTTCAGGTTCTTCAGGGGACCGTGGCAAGGTGAAGGCTTGATCGTACCGCTCCTCATGAATTTTATAGTAATGTGATTCTGGGAATACGTTAAATGTTTTGTATTGAAAACCTTTTGTAAAGATTTAATGGAATCGGGCTGTTTTTGAAAAATTTAAAATTGGCTGTATTTTTCGGTCGTTACAAGTTGGTATCAGAGCCTTGGTTTGAGTGAATTGGAGGAACATTCGTGTGACTCCAGTCTCAAATCGAGGAGAGTTTTCAAAAGAGTATTTAAAATAGTTTTCAAAATGAGTAAGGGAGGACGCGGAGGTACGATCAGTCGGAGCCAGTAAGTAACCCCAAAATACCATGCATGTTATTTGTTTTTGAGCTTTGATAGAACAGCATGCTAGTGATAGGCTAGGGATCTTCAGGATTTCATGATAATGTTGTCTGATTTGTGATGCCTGTAGGCTAGGGTTCCTTATGGGAGATTTTCAGTGTTCCTCTAGTGGTGAGGGTTGAGCGTTGTTATGCATGTTTCTCTAGGGTGTTGTGGTAGTACTTCATACAAATATGGGTAGGTGTGGAAGGTAGTATGGGCCCGTACTACTGAAAGCACAGGACCCATATGCGTATCAGGGAAACCATAATCTCTAGGGTTGGGTTTTGATTTGGTTCCCGGGTTGGTGGGAAGTGTCTGAGGTTTCGTGGTTTATTTCAGTATGGAGATTTCGAGACATGCTGTGAGTGGATCCGGGTCAGGATCGGAAGCAGGAGAGAGAGTTCCAGGCGGATCGGTACCGCCCGAGGTTATTGGTCAGATGAGCTCGTGCGAGTTAGATGTGAGGATTCGCGAGATCCTGCATGATGAGATTGCTGCATTGTTCCGGGCTGAGTTGCCGGAACTGTTTGGGTCGATCAAGACCGCCATGATGGAGTATTTTGATGAGCGTTATGCGGCTCTCCCGGAGACGGCTCCCGCGGCAGCTACAGTGGCTGTAGCAGCGACAGGGGGAGGAGCTAGTAAGGATTTTCAGTATCGGGACTTCGATAATACGGAGCCTCCCACCTTCGATGGACTTCAGGACCCGATTGTTGCTATGAGGTGGTTATCGGACGTGGAGGGGTGTTTCTTCATGTGTTCATGCCCTGCTGATCAGAGGGTGAGGTGTGCTCTGAACATGTTGAGGCTCAGGGCGAAGAATTGGTGGAGATTGACCGCGGGTTCATATTCGGATGAGCAGAGGGCTGCGATTTCATGGGATCAGTTTAGAGAGATGTTCAGCACTCGCTATGTTCTGCAAGTGGAGAGGGAGAGATTGGCTCAGGAGTTCCTGGAACTGAAGCAGGATTCAGAGTCGGTGACTGAGATCACCAGGATGTTCACTGAGAGGGCGATGGTTTGCCCGGAGTTCGCTTCGGAGCAGGCTCAGATGTCCCGATATCTGAGTATGCTCAAGGGGGATATCAGACAGTTTGTGTCTGCGCAGAGGTGCGAGACCTTGTTGGAGTTGTAGGAGGCCGCCAGGCGGCGTGAGTTAGAGATTGAATTGCAGTTGCGTGAGCTGAGGCAGGCTCCGGAGCAGTCACAGCCGGCACCGAAACGGTCCAAGACCGTTGATGTTAGAGTGGGGGATCTGAGCAGCCACACTTGTGGAAAGTGTGGGAGGGGTCACACCGGAGTTTGTAGGTCCGGTGGTGCATGACGCAAGTGCGGAAAGGAGGGTCACTATGCGAGGGATTGTCGGCAGTCAGCGCCTGTTCGGGATTTGAGGATTTGTTATCATTGTCGTCAGGTTGGACATTTGAGGGTCAACTATCCACAGCTTTCCGCAGGACCGGTGCAGGCTCCAGCACCGGCCACTTTGAGGATTACAGGTGGAGGTCAGGGTGGAACGGAGCCCCCAAGGGCTCAGGGTTGTGCTTATCAGCTTGCGGCAGAGGAGGTCAGAGCAGTGCCGGATGCAGCTGCGGGTATGTTTCTATCTTGTTATCTTGTGATTATTGTGGAGTATCGTTTATCTGCTAGTCTCGTTAGATTAGTGTTTCGGATTTTCGTTTTGGTATCCGTTGTTCCTTGAAGGTTGGTATGGTTATAGTTGGTGTTTCGTGCTATCGTTGGTTATCATTCGTGAGGGTTATTAGTGGAGATGCGGAATTGGTTTGAATGTCGGGTAGCATCTGCAGTCTGTGGAGTGGATAATTGGAGATCGGGTTCTTTTTGAACCGATTGATCAGTGTGGAAATGTGTTTTGTTAAGGGTTGTTTATGCTTGTGGGAAGCAGTCCGCGTGTGAGTGTTGGTTTTGTGCAGAGTTGTTCTGGGAGGTCGGTGATGGCGACCGGTGGTTGATTGTTAGTGTCCTACGTGGGGGAGAATTGGAAAATTCTCCGGAGAATCGTTGAGTATGTGAAATTGTTGAGCTGTCTGGAATTCAGCAGTGATCTGGCAGCCAGAGTATAGGCTGATAGGAGCAAGTGTCGGGCATGCGGGGCGGGATACAGACCTAGGGCATTTGATTGTGGAGGGCCTGAGATCAGGTCGGGATTGATTGTGTGTGATGGAGATAGAGTTCGGAACCCCTAGGGGGCTAGAACAGTATGCATGGGAGGATTTCCCGGAAAGATGACTCGGACGAGGAATGCTAGTTGAGCGGTCCAGCCAGACTGGAGGCACTGAGAGCGGTCCAGATTGGCTGAAGATTCGGAGAGTGGTCCAGTCAGGCTGAAGACTCTGCAGGTATTGTTGGATCGGTTTGAGGATATGGATTGTGTATATTGTAGTGTGATTGCATTAGGAGGTTTGGCCCCGGGTAGTGATCTTGATTAGTTTAGATAGTGTATGGGCTTGAGAATCCCTACGATGAGAGTCAGAGTATGTGTGTAGGATGGATAACGGATACGCTATAGAAGGGTGGTGTAGCGTTGGGCAAGCGTCGTGGCACTTGTCGGAGTGACAATATGGCCAAGTGGATTCCTTGGAAAAGGAAGTGAGAGAGATGTGTAACTCTGAGAAAGAGTGCAAGTTCACGGAAGTGAAAGCGGCAAAGCAGAGTTATGATTAGAGTAATTCGAGTATGGTTTTTGGGTAGCGTGTTTGAGGCAGTGGAATAGAAGCTCATCCGGTTTGGGATGTCTACTGAGGTTGCGGAGGAATTCCACAGATGTAGAGCCAAGAGACTCGGAAGGGATGCAGGGAGAGAGTCTTGGGCTCTTAGTGTGATTCTGATCAGGGTTTTGGATATGTATTAGTGGTTCATTCTGGGGGATGTTGGAGGATATCATCAGTGTATCAGGTTTTCCCAACCTGAGGGTGCAGGAGAAAGTTCAGCATGTGTATGTGATTGCAAGAAGAGAACTCATGGGAGTTGCTCTGAGATTGAGAATGGGTCTTTCCGTTGTCACGGAATGGATAGAGTGGAATTCGGATCGGGGATCCGATGGTTCATGGCTTTCTAGCCCTTATGGGTCGAGTGATTGTTGGGATTTGGGGCAGTGATGTTTCATGGGTAATTCTCGGTTGTTGAGTGTGATTATCAGAGGGTACAGCCGGTGCCCGGCTCGAGACGGTGGTCAGGACACCGTAAGGAAAGAGAAGTGTATTTGAGTTTCGATGGGTATGCCTTGAGGGACTTGGCTCGGTTAAGGCCAGGTGGCGCGTTGTGGGAGTATCTTTGGGATTGAATTGCTGTAGGCTTCGAGGACGAAGCCTAATTTAAGTGGGGGAGAATTGTAACATACCGAAATATCAAGAGTAGATTTGAAGGGCTAAAAGAGTAAATTGGGAAAGAGTGACTCGGCGAGTCCATGGATGGACTCGGCGAGTAGAGTCACAATTTGGTCGCGTGTTAAGTAGCCGACTCGGCGAGTCAATGAGGTGGACTCGGTGAGTAGGCGCTGAGTGGAGAAAACCCTAATTTTCGGGGTTGAGCCATATATAAAGAACATTATGTTTCCTTCCCAGCCTCTTTATCACCCTTGAGTCCCAGAAACCCTAAAGTCGTGGAGAAACCCCATTGTTGAGCAAATTGGAGCTTGGAGAGGTGGTTTTTGAAGAGATCTTAGAGAAGGAGAGGCTTGGAGCAAGGGGCTTTTCTTGGATTCAAGTTTCATTGCAGTTGGGGCGTTCTTTTGAGGTAATATCTCGTCTTTGAGCTGCTATTTCCTTGATGCATCATTTTGGGGGTATTAGAGATTATATATTTGGATGTGTTGGAGTTTAAAGGTTAGATCTGAGGTTGCTACCTCAGATCTGGAATGGAGAAGAGTTGGAATGCATGAAAGTCCCTATGTTGAGTGTTGGATGAAGCTATCATGTCCCAAACCTTAGCCCTAATGTGCAAAATGCATAGATCTCTTTGGATTCACGTAAAGTTTGCCACTTTACGTGATGGATGAGTTGTAGGAGGCTAGATCTATGTTTTGGATCAATTGCATGGCCTGGAATGCTTCTGTATGGATTCAAACCGGCGGTACTCGGCGAGTCACATGGGTGGACTCGACGAGTTGCTTGAAGATACGCTGGGACTCGGCGAGTTGGATGAAGATGGCCTGGAACTCAATGAGTTGTATGAACAACCCGGCGAGTAGGTTGAAGATAGCCGTAGACTCGGCGAGTCTGTTCTTGGACTCGGCGAGTCTTGTCAAAGAATCCCAATATTTCTGGTTGAGTCGAGAATCGGCAAGTCAAGGGATGACTCGGTGAGTTGTGGGCGAGTGGACTCAGAGTTGTTGGACTCGACGAGTCTCGGGGTGACTCGACGAGTTAGGTCGCGGATTGAGGGAAGTTCTGAGTATGGGGACTCGGCGAGTCACCGGGTTGACTCGGCGAGTAGAGTCAGTCAGGGGATGACTTTGACCTTGTCCAAAGGTTGACCAGTTGTCTTTCAGGGGTATTTTGGTAATTAAGGGTATTTATCGAGTGGAGTGTGTTGGTGTTCAGTGGAGGAATCCGTGTCGGAGCTTGGAGCAGCGGGATCTTATCCTTTCGGCCGGTAGTTTCGACGTGAGTTATTCTCACTATATCGACAGGGTCTATGGCACCAAGGCCGACCCTTTATTGGATGGAAATCCGGATAGTTGTCTGTTATGGTATTGCTTGATATGGGCCGGAAGGCATGATGATATTGGCCGGAAGGCATTATGATATGGGCCGGAAGGCATTCTATATTATGTGGACCGGAAGGTCATGGCCTGGAAAGGCGTATGTGCATAAGTAGTATTTTGGCTGAAACATAGGGTGATGTTATGTTCGTAATCGGTTAGGTCGGTACCCTGGTTAGGGTGATGATATGTTATGTGATCTGTTTAATCGATTTGTTGACTGTGAACTGTTATATAATTGAATGTTATGTACGTAGGGTTGTTAGACTGGGGTTTGACCCGATATGCATGGCTGTTCTATGATCTGTTATGTTATGTATGCATTTTATGTTGTGGGCTGGAAGGCAATATGTTATGGGCCGGATGGCAATATGTTATGGGCCGGAAGGCGATATGTTATGGGCCGGAAGGCGATATGTTATGGGCCGGAAGGCGATATGTTATGGGCCGGAAGGCAATATGTTTTGGACCGGAAGGTCGTGGCCTGGAAGGGCGTATATGTGGTTGGTATTTTTGGGGATATCTCACTAAGCTTTCGGGCTTACAGTTGTGGTATTATGTTTTTCAGGTTCTTCAGGGGACCGTGGCAAGGTGAAGGCTTGATCGTACCGCTCCTCATGAATTTTATAGTAATGTGATTCTGGGAATACGTTAAATGTTTTGTATTGAAAACCTTTTGTAAAGATTTAATGGAATCGGGCTGGTTTTGAAAAATTTAAAAATGGCTGTATTTTTCGGTCGTTACAAGTTGGTATCAGAGCCTTGGTTTGAGTGAATTGGAGGAACATTCGTGTGACTCCAGTCTCAAATCGAGGAGAGTTTTCAAAAGAGTATTTAAAATGGTTTTCAAAATGGGTAAGGGAGGACGCGGAGGTACGATCAGCCGGAGCCAGTAAGTAACCCCAAAATACCATGCATGTTATTTGTTTTTGAGCTTTGATAGAACAGCATGCTAGTGATAGGCTAGGGATCTTCAGGATTTCATGATAATGTTGTCTGATTTGTGATGCCTGTAGGCTAGGGTTCCTTATGGGAGATTTTCAGTGTTCCTCTAGTGGTGAGGGTTGAGCGTTGTTATGCATGTTTCTCTAGGGTGTTGTGGTAGTACTTCACACAAATATGGGTAGGTGTGGAAGGTAGTATGGGCCCGTACTACTGAAAGCACATGACCCATATGCGTATCAGGGAAACCATAATCTCTAGGGTTGGGTTTTGAGTTGGTTCCCGGGTTGGTGGGAAGTGTCTGAGGTTTCGTGGTTTATTTCAGTAAGGAGATTTCGAGACATGCTGTGAGTGGATCCGGGTCAGGATCGGAAGCAGGAGAGAGAGTTCCAGGAGGATCGGTACCGCCCGAGGTTATTAGTTAGATGAGCTCGTGCGAGTTAGATGTGAGGATTCGCGAGATCCTGCATGATGAGATTGCTGCATTGTTCCGGGCTGAGTTGCCGGAACTGTTTGGGTCGATCAAGACCGCCATGATGGAGTATTTTGATGAGCGCTATGCGGCTCTAGCGGAGACGGATGCCGCGGCGGCTACAGTGGCTGTAGCAGCGGCAAGGGGAGGAGCTGGTAGGGATTTTCAGTATCGGGACTTCGATAATATGGAGCCTCCCACCTTCGATGGAGTTCAGGACCCGATTGTTGCTATGAGGTGGTTATCGGACGTGGAGGAGTGTTTCTTCACGTGTTCATGCCCTGCTGATCAGAGGGTGAGGTGTGCTCTGAACATGTTGAGGCTCGGGGCGAAGAATTGGTGGAGATTGACCGCGGGGTCATATTCGGATGAGCAGAGGGCTGCGGTTTCATGGGATCAGTTTAGAGAGATGTTCAGCACTCGCTATGTTCCGCAAGTGGAGAGGGAGAGATTGGCTCAGGAGTTCCTGGAACTGAAGCAGGATTCAGAGTCGGTGACTGAGATCACCAGGATGTTCACTGAGAGGGCGATGGTTTGCCCGGAGTTCGCTTCGGAGCAGGCTCAGATGTCCCGATATCTGAGTATGCTCAAGGGGGATATCAGACAGTTTGTGTCTGCGCAGAGGTGCGAGACCTTGTTGGAGTTGTAGGAGGCCGCCAGGCGGCGTGAGTTAGAGATTGAGTTGCAGTTGCGTGAGCTGAGGCAGGCTCCGGAGCAGTCACAGCCGGCACCGAAACGGTCCAAGACCGTTGATGTTAGAGTGGGGGATCTGAGCAGCCACACTTGTGGAAAGTGTGGGAGGGGTCACACCGGAGTTTGTAGGTCCGGTGGTGCATGACGCAAGTGCGGAAAGGAGGGGCACTATGCGAGGGATTGTCGGCAGTCAGCGCCGGTTCGGGATTTGAGGATTTGTTATCATTGTCGTCAGGTTGGACATTTGAGGGTCAACTATCCACAGCTTTCCGCAGGACCGGTGCAGGCTCCAGCACCGGCCACTTTGAGGATTACAGGTGGAGGTCAGGGTGGAACGGAGCCCCCAAGGGCTCAGGGTTGTGCTTATCAGCTTGCGGCAGAGGAGGTCAGAGCAGTGCCGGATGCAGCTGCGGGTATGTTTCTATCTTGTTATCTTGTGGTTATTGTGGAGTATCGTTTATCTGCTAGTCTCGGGTAGCATCTGCAGTCTGTGGAGTGGATAATTGGAGATCGGGTTCTTTTTGAACCGATTGATCAGTGTGGAAATGTGTTTTGTTAAGGGTTGTTTATGCTTGTGGGAAGCAGTCCGCGTGTGAGTGTTGGTTTTGTGCAGAGTTGTTGTGGGAGGTCGGTGATGGCGACCGGTGGTTGATTGTTAGTGTCCTAAGTGGGGGAGAATTGGAAAATTCTCCGGAGAATCGTTGAGTATGTGAAATTGTTGAGCTGTCTGGAATTCAGCAGTGATCTGGCAGCCAGAGTATAGGCTGATAGGAGCAAGTGTCGGGCATGCGGGGCGGGATACAGACCTAGGGCATTTGATTGTGGAGGGCCTGAGATCAGGTCGGGATTGATTGTGTGTGATGGAGATAGAGTTCGGAACCCCTAGGGGGCTAGAACAGTATGCATGGGAGGATTTCCCGGAAAGATGACTCGGACGAGGAATGCTAGTTGAGCGGTCCAGCCAGACTGGAGGCACTGAGAGCGGTCCAGATTGGCTGAAGATTCGGAGAGTGGTCCAGTCAGGCTGAAGACTCTGCAGGTATTGTTGGATCGGTTTGAGGATATGGATTGTGTATATTGTAGTGTGATTGCATTAGGAGGTTTGGCCCCGGGTAGTGATCTTGATTAGTTTAGATAGTGTATGGGCTTGAGAATCCCTACGATGAGAGTCAGAGTATGTGTGTAGGATGGATAACGGATACGCTATAGAAGGGTGGTGTAGCGTTGGGCAAGCGTCGTGGCACTTGTCGGAGTGACAATATGGCCAAGTGGATTCCTTGGAAAAGGAAGTGAGAGAGACGTGTAACTCTGAGAAAGAGTGCAAGTTCACGGAAGTGAAAGCGGCAAAGCAGAGTTATGATTAGAGTAATTCGAGTATGGTTTTTGGGTAGCGTGTTTGAGGCAGTGGAATAGAAGCTCATCCGGTTTGGGATGTCTACTGAGGTTGCGGAGGAATTCCACAGATGTAGAGCCAAGAGACTCGGAAGGGATGCAGGGAGAGAGTCTTGGGCTCTTAGTGTGATTCTGATCAGGGTTTTGGATATGTATTAGTGGTTCATTCTGGGGGATGTTGGAGGATATCATCAGTGTATCAGGTTTTCCCAACCTGAGGGTGCAGGAGAAAGTTCATCATGTGTATGTGATTGCAAGAAGAGAACTCATGGGAGTTGCTCTGAGATTGAGAATGGGTCTTTCCGTTGTCACGGAATGGATAGAGTGGAATTCGGATCGGGGATCCGATGGTTCATGGCTTTCTAGCCCTTATGGGTCGAGTGATTGTTGGGATTTGGGGCAGTGATGTTTCATGGGTAATTCTCGGTTGTTGAGTGTGATTATCAGAGGGTACAGCCGGTGCCCGGCTCGAGACGGTGGTCAGGACACCGTAAGGAAAGAGAAGTGTATTTGAGTTTCGATGGGTATGCCTTGAGGGACTTGGCTCGGTTAAGGCCAGGTGGCGCGTTGTGGGAGTATCTTTGGGATTGAATTGCTGTAGGCTTCGAGGACGAAGCCTAATTTAAGTGGGGGAGAATTGTAACATACCGAAATATCAAGAGTAGATTTGAAGGGCTAAAAGAGTAAATTGGGAAAGAGTGACTCGGCGAGTCCATGGATGGACTCGGCGAGTAGAGTCACAATTTGGTCGCGTGTTAAGTAGCCGACTCGGCGAGTCAATGAGGTGGACTCGGTGAGTAGGCGCTGAGTGGAGAAAACCCTAATTTTCGGGGTTGAGCCATATATAAAGAACATTATGTTTCCTTCCCAGCCTCTTTATCACCCTTGAGTCCCAGAAACCCTAAAGTCGTGGAGAAACCCCATTGTTGAGCAAATTGGAGCTTGGAGAGGTGGTTTTTGAAGAGATCTTAGAGAAGGAGAGGCTTGGAGCAAGGGGCTTTTCTTGGATTCAAGTTTCATTGCAGTTGGGGCGTTCTTTTGAGGTAATATCTCGTCTTTGAGCTGCTATTTCCTTGATGCATCATTTTGGGGGTATTAGAGATTATATATTTGGATGTGTTGGAGTTTAAAGGTTAGATCTGAGGTTGCTACCTCAGATCTGGAATGGAGAAGAGTTGGAATGCATGAAAGTCCCTATGTTGAGTGTTGGATGAAGCTATCATGTCCCAAACCTTAGCCCTAATGTGCAAAATGCATAGATCTCTTTGGATTCACGTAAAGTTTGCCACTTTACGTGATGGATGAGTTGTAGGAGGCTAGATCTATGTTTTGGATCAATTGCATGGCCTGGAATGCTTCTGTATGGATTCAAACCGGCGGTACTCGGCGAGTCACATGGGTGGACTCGACGAGTTGCTTGAAGATACGCTGGGACTCGGCGAGTTGGATGAAGATGGCCTGGAACTCAATGAGTTGTATGAACAACCCGGCGAGTAGGTTGAAGATAGCCGTAGACTCGGCGAGTCTGTTCTTGGACTCGGCGAGTCTTGTCAAAGAATCCCAATATTTCTGGTTGAGTCGAGAATCGGCAAGTCAAGGGATGACTCGGTGAGTTGTGGGCGAGTGGACTCAGAGTTGTTGGACTCGACGAGTCTCGGGGTGACTCGACGAGTTAGGTCGCGGATTGAGGGAAGTTCTGAGTATGGGGACTCGGCGAGTCACCGGGTTGACTCGGCGAGTAGAGTCAGTCAGGGGATGACTTTGACCTTGTCCAAAGGTTGACCAGTTGTCTTTCAGGGGTATTTTGGTAATTAAGGGTATTTATCGAGTGGAGTGTGTTGGTGTTCAGTGGAGGAATCCGTGTCGGAGCTTGGAGCAGCGGGATCTTATCCTTTCGGCCGGTAGTTTCGACGTGAGTTATTCTCACTATATCGACAGGGTCTATGGCACCAAGGCCGACCCTTTATTGGATGGAAATCCGGATAATTGTCTGTTATGGTATTGCTTGATATGGGCCGGAAGGCATGATGATATTGGCCGGAAGGCATTATGATATGGGCCGGAAGGCATTCTATATTATGTGGACCGGAAGGTCATGGCCTGGAAAGGCGTATGTGCATAAGTAGTATTTTGGCTGAAACATAGGGTGATGTTATGTTCGTAATCGGTTAGGTCGGTACCCTGGTTAGGGTGATGATATGTTATGTGATCTGTTTAATCGATTTGTTGACTGTGAACTGTTATATAATTGAATGTTATGTACGTAGGGTTGTTAGACTGGGGTTTGACCCGATATGCATGGCTGTTCTATGATCTGTTATGTTATGTATGCATTTTATGTTGTGGGCTGGAAGGCAATATGTTATGGGCCGGATGGCAATATGTTATGGGCCGGAAGGCGATATGTTATGGGCCGGAAGGCGATATGTTATGGGCCGGAAGGCGATATGTTATGGGCCGGAAGGCAATATGTTTTGGACCGGAAGGTCGTGGCCTGGAAGGGCGTATATGTGGTTGGTATTTTTGGGGATATCTCACTAAGCTTTCGGGCTTACAGTTGTGGTATTATGTTTTTCAGGTTCTTCAGGGGACCATGGCAAGGTGAAGGCTTGATCGTACCGCTCCTCATGAATTTTATAGTAATGTGATTCTGGGAATACGTTAAATGTTTTGTATTGAAAACCTTTTGTAAAGATTTAATGGAATCGGGCTGGTTTTGAAAAATTTAAAAATGGCTGTATTTTTCGGTCGTTACAAGTTGGTATCAGAGCCTTGGTTTGAGTGAATTGGAGGAACATTCGTGTGACTCCAGTCTCAAATCGAGGAGAGTTTTCAAAAGAGTATTTAAAATGGTTTTCAAAATGGGTAAGGGAGGACGCGGAGGTACGATCAGCCGGAGCCAGTAAGTAACCCCAAAATACCATGCATGTTATTTGTTTTTGAGCTTTGATAGAACAGCATGCTAGTGATAGGCTAGGGATCTTCAGGATTTCATGATAATGTTGTCTGATTTGTGATGCCTGTAGGCTAGGGTTCCTTATGGGAGATTTTCAGTGTTCCTCTAGTGGTGAGGGTTGAGCGTTGTTATGCATGTTTCTCTAGGGTGTTGTGGTAGTACTTCACACAAATATGGGTAGGTGTGGAAGGTAGTATGGGCCCGTACTACTGAAAGCACATGACCCATATGCGTATCAGGGAAACCATAATCTCTAGGGTTGGGTTTTGAGTTGGTTCCCGGGTTGGTGGGAAGTGTCTGAGGTTTCGTGGTTTATTTCAGTAAGGAGATTTCGAGACATGCTGTGAGTGGATCCGGGTCAGGATCGGAAGCAGGAGAGAGAGTTCCAGGAGGATCGGTACCGCCCGAGGTTATTAGTTAGATGAGCTCGTGCGAGTTAGATGTGAGGATTCGCGAGATCCTGCATGATGAGATTGCTGCATTGTTCCGGGCTGAGTTGCCGGAACTGTTTGGGTCGATCAAGACCGCCATGATGGAGTATTTTGATGAGCGCTATGCGGCTCTAGCGGAGACGGATGCCGCGGCGGCTACAGTGGCTGTAGCAGCGGCAAGGGGAGGAGCTGGTAGGGATTTTCAGTATCGGGACTTCGATAATATGGAGCCTCCCACCTTCGATGGAGTTCAGGACCCGATTGTTGCTATGAGGTGGTTATCGGACGTGGAGGGGTGTTTCTTCACGTGTTCATGCCCTGCTGATCAGAGGGTGAGGTGTGCTCTGAACATGTTGAGGCTCGGGGCGAAGAATTGGTGGAGATTGACCGCGGGGTCATATTCGGATGAGCAGAGGGCTGCGGTTTCATGGGATCAGTTTAGAGAGATGTTCAGCACTCGCTATGTTCCGCAAGTGGAGAGGGAGAGATTGGCTCAGGAGTTCCTGGAACTGAAGCAGGATTCAGAGTCGGTGACTGAGATCACCAGGATGTTCACTGAGAGGGCGATGGTTTGCCCGGAGTTCGCTTCGGAGCAGGCTCAGATGTCCCGATATCTGAGTATGCTCAAGGGGGATATCAGACAGTTTGTGTCTGCGCAGAGGTGCGAGACCTTGTTGGAGTTGTAGGAGGCCGCCAGGCGGCGTGAGTTAGAGATTGAGTTGCAGTTGCGTGAGCTGAGGCAGGCTCCGGAGCAGTCACAGCCGGCACCGAAACGGTCCAAGACCGTTGATGTTAGAGTGGGGGATCTGAGCAGCCACACTTGTGGAAAGTGTGGGAGGGGTCACACCGGAGTTTGTAGGTCCGGTGGTGCATGACGCAAGTGCGGAAAGGAGGGGCACTATGCGAGGGATTGTCGGCAGTCAGCGCCGGTTCGGGATTTGAGGATTTGTTATCATTGTCGTCAGGTTGGACATTTGAGGGTCAACTATCCACAGCTTTCCGCAGGACCGGTGCAGGCTCCAGCACCGGCCACTTTGAGGATTACAGGTGGAGGTCAGGGTGGAACGGAGCCCCCAAGGGCTCAGGGTTGTGCTTATCAGCTTGCGGCAGAGGAGGTCAGAGCAGTGCCGGATGCAGCTGCGGGTATGTTTCTATCTTGTTATCTTGTGGTTATTGTGGAGTATCGTTTATCTGCTAGTCTCGGGTAGCATCTGCAGTCTGTGGAGTGGATAATTGGAGATCGGGTTCTTTTTGAACCGATTGATCAGTGTGGAAATGTGTTTTGTTAAGGGTTGTTTATGCTTGTGGGAAGCAGTCCGCGTGTGAGTGTTGGTTTTGTGCAGAGTTGTTGTGGGAGGTCGGTGATGGCGACCGGTGGTTGATTGTTAGTGTCCTAAGTGGGGGAGAATTGGAAAATTCTCCGGAGAATCGTTGAGTATGTGAAATTGTTGAGCTGTCTGGAATTCAGCAGTGATCTGGCAGCCAGAGTATAGGCTGATAGGAGCAAGTGTCGGGCATGCGGGGCGGGATACAGACCTAGGGCATTTGATTGTGGAGGGCCTGAGATCAGGTCGGGATTGATT
The DNA here is from genome assembly GCF_002870075.4 of Lactuca sativa. NCBI lineage: Eukaryota > Viridiplantae > Streptophyta > Magnoliopsida > Asterales > Asteraceae > Lactuca > Lactuca sativa. Next base: position 54,499,880 of record NC_056626.2, on the reverse strand, counting down.
GTGTGTGATGGAGATAGAGTTCGGAACCCCTAGGGGGCTAGAACAGTATGCATGGGAGGATTTCCCGGAAAGATGACTCGGACGAGGAATGCTAGTTGAGCGGTCCAGCCAGACTGGAGGCACTGAGAGCGGTCCAGATTGGCTGAAGATTCGGAGAGTGGTCCAGTCAGGCTGAAGACTCTGCAGGTATTGTTGGATCGGTTTGAGGATATGGATTGTGTATATTGTAGTGTGATTGCATTAGGAGGTTTGGCCCCGGGTAGTGATCTTGATTAGTTTAGATAGTGTATGGGCTTGAGAATCCCTACGATGAGAGTCAGAGTATGTGTGTAGGATGGATAGCGGATACGCTATAGAAGGGTGGTGTAGCGTTGGGCAAGCGTCGTGGCACTTGTCGGAGTGACAATATGGCCAAGTGGATTCCTTGGAAAAGGAAGTGAGAGAGGTGTGTAACTCTGAGAAAGAGTGCAAGTTCACGGAAGTGAAAGCGGCAAAGCAGAGTTATGATTAGAGTAATTCGAGTATGGTTTTTGGGTAGCGTGTTTGAGGCAGTGGAATAGAAGCTCATCCGGTTTGGGATGTCTACTGAGGTTGCGGAGGAATTCCACAGATGTAGAGCCAAGAGACTCGGAAGGGATGCAGGGAGAGAGTCTTGGGCTCTTAGTGTGATTCTGATCAGGGTTTTGGATATGTATTAGTGGTTCATTCTGGGGGATGTTGGAGGATATCATCAGTGTATCAGGTTTTCCCAACCTGAGGGTGCAGGAGAAAGTTCAGCATGTGTATGTGATTGCAAGAAGAGAACTCATGGGAGTTGCTCTGAGATTGAGAATGGGTCTTTCCGTTGTCACGGAATGGATAGAGTGGAATTCGGATCGGGGATCCGATGGTTCATGGCTTTCTAGCCCTTATGGGTCGAGTGATTGTTGGGATTTGGGGCAGTGATGTTTCATGGGTAATTCTCGGTTGTTGAGTGTGATTATCAGAGGGTACAGCCGGTGCCCGGCTCGAGACGGTGGTCAGGACACCGTAAGGAAAGAGAAGTGTATTTGAGTTTCGATGGGTATGCCTTGAGGGACTTGGCTCGGTTAAGGCCAGGTGGCGCGTTGTGGGAGTATCTTTGGGATTGAATTGCTGTAGGCTTCGAGGACGAAGCCTAATTTAAGTGGGGGAGAATTGTAACATACCGAAATATCAAGAGTAGATTTGAAGGGCTAAAAGAGTAAATTGGGAAAGAGTGACTCGGCGAGTCCATGGATGGACTCGGCGAGTAGAGTCACAATTTGGTCGCGTGTTAAGTAGCCGACTCGGCGAGTCAATGAGGTGGACTCGGTGAGTAGGCGCTGAGTGGAGAAAACCCTAATTTTCGGGGTTGATCCATATATAAAGAACATTATGTTTCCTTCCCAGCCTCTTTATCACCCTTGAGTCCCAGAAACCCTAAAGTCGTGGAGAAACCCCATTGTTGAGCAAATTGGAGCTTGGAGAGGTGGTTGTTGAAGAGATCTTAGAGAAGGAGAGGCTTGGAGCAAGGGGCTTTTCTTGGATTCAAGTTTCATTGCAGTTGGGGCGTTCTTTTGAGGTAATATCTCGTCTTTGAGCTGCTATTTCCTTGATGCATCATTTTGGGGGTATTAGAGATTATATATTTGGATGTGTTGGAGTTTAAAGGTTAGATCTGAGGTTGCTACCTCAGATCTGGAATGGAGAAGAGTTGGAATGCATAAAAGTCCCTATGTTGAGTGTTGGATGAAGCTATCATGTCCCAAACCTTAGCCCTAATGTGCAAAATGCATAGATCTCTTTGGATTCACGTAAAGTTTGCCACTTTACGTGATGGATGGGTTGTAGGAGGCTAGATCTATGTTTTGGATCAATTGCATGGCCTGGAATGCTTCTGTATGGATTCAGACCGGCGGTACTCAGCGAGTCACATGGGTGGACTCGACGAGTTGCTTGAAGATACGCTGGGACTCGGCGAGTTGGAAGAACAACTCGCCGAGTTGGATGAAGATGGCCTGGAACTCGACGAGTTGTATGAACAACCCGGCGAGTAGGTTGAAGATAGCCGTAGACTCGGCGAGTCTGTTCTTGGACTCGGCGAGTCTTGTCGAAGAATTCCAATATTTCTGGTTGAGTCGAGAATCGGCGAGTCAAGGGATGACTCGGTGAGTTGTGGGCGAGTGGACTCAGAGTTATTGGACTCGACGAGTCTCGGGGTGACTCGGCGAGTTAGGTCGCGAATTGAGGGAAGTTCTGAGTATGGGGACTCGGCGAGTCACCGGGTTGACTCGGCGAGTAGAGTCAGTCAGGGGATGACTTTGACCTTGTCCAAAGGTTGACCAGTTGTCTTTCAGGGGTATTTTGGTAATTAAGGGTATTTATTGAGTGGAGTGTGTTGGTGTTCAGTGGAGGAGTCCGTGTCGAAGCTTGGAGCAGCGGGATCTTATCCTTTCGGCCGGCAGTTTCGAGGTGAGTTATTCTCACTATATTGACAGGTTCTACGGCACCAAGGCCGACCCTTTATTGGATGGAAATCCGGATAGTTGTCTGTTATGGTATTGCTTGATACGGGCCGGAAGGCATGATGATATGGGCCGGAAGGCATTATGATATGGGCCGGAAGGCATTCTATATTATGTGGACCGGAAGGTCATGGCCTGGAAAGGCGTATGTGCATAAGTGGTATTTTGGCTGAAACTTAGGGTGATGTTATGTTCGTAATCGATTAGGTCGGTATCCTGGTTAGGGTGATGATATGTTATGTGATCTGTTTGATCGATTTGTTGACTGTGAACTGTTATATGATTGAATGTTATGTACGCAGGGTTGTTGGACTGGGGTTTGACCCGATATGCATGGCTGTTCTATGATCTGTTATGTTATGTATGCATTTTATGTTATGGGCCGGAAGGCAATATGTTATGGGCCGGATGGCAATATGTTATGGGCCGGAAGGCAATATGTTATGGGCCGGAAGGCAATATGTTTTGGACCGGAAGGTCGTGGCCTGGAAGGGCGTATATGTGGTTGGTATTTTTGGGGATATCTCACTAAGCTTTTGGGCTTACAGTTGTGGTTTTATGTTTTTCAGGTTCTTCAGGGGACCGTGGCAAGGTGAAGGCTTGATCGTACCGCTCCTCATGAATTTTGTAGTAATGTGATTCTGGGAATACGTTAAATGTTTTGTATTGAAAACCTTTTGTAAAGATTTAATGGAATCGAGCTGTTTTTGAAAAATTTAAAATTGGCTGTATTTTTCGGTCGTTACAGTTAACTTGTTGCATATGTATGACAACTAACCCAAATAATTAAGGAAAATGTGCATACTGCTATTAAAATCCAACACCAAAGAGCCACTTGCATGACTATGTTTTGCATGTATCTATCTCTTAATATATGTTTAGTTTACTTTCTTTACTTTCCCAGAAAAAGCTTTTTTTTTAACTTTGTTATTTTAGGTAGTGGGTTGCTCCCTTAAGTTTAGGCTCTTTATGTTAGTGGAGCGGTTTTTCAGTTTTCTGTCATTTTCCATTTCTGTGTAAGCCTTCTTAGGCATCTATCTCTATAATTTTCATTAATCAAGGAAATACACAACCTTTGTGTAAGCTTCATGTGTTCAATTTTTCTGCAAATACTTCACTTAAATTTAATGATTTTGGTATCAGAGCAAAACCCATGGCTGATCTTCAAGTAGTAGGTGGTGTCATGAAACTTAACAACCAAAATTACAACACATGGTTGACCTGTATCACTTCGTACGCACATGGGTATGATTTGTGGGAGGTTGTAAACAGTACTGAGAAAGGGAAACTAGAAGTTGAAGATAACAATGGGGTTCTACGAAAATGGAAGATCAAGGCGGGAAAGGCAATGTTCATTATGAAGACATTAGTTGAAGAAGACATTCTTGAACACATCCGAGATGTTGTGACTCCAGCCGAAGCCTGTAAAACTCTACAATCATTGTTCTCGAAAAAGAATGACACAAAGATGCAACTTCTTGTAAATGAGTTGTTCTCTGTGTCTCAGCATGAGATGTCTATTCCCCAATACTTCCGTAAAGTGAAGTCAACTTGCAGGTAGATTTTAGAACTTGATCCACAGTCTCAAATTGTTGAGACTCGTATGAAGCGAATCATTATCCACGACCTAAAGCCCGACTTTAGAAGCTTTGTGGCATACAATACAAGGTTGGTCTATCAAGCCCTCTATGGCAGAGTGTGAGAACCTCTTGACGGGATATGAGCCTCTTGCAAAACAGATGGTAAGCATCTTTGTTAAGGTTGAATATGAAACCCTTTATGTGGATAAAAGTAAAGGTAAGCACAAGTCTAACTCGAACCAATGCATTCATATATGGTGATCTAGATCATGTCATTCACATGGAGCAGCCAACAGTTTTTGAGAGAAAAGATCATCCAAGCTATGTATGTAAACTCAAGAAATCATTGTATGGATTAAAACAATCTGGTTTGGCAAATTTGTTGAATTTTAGAGCACAATGGTTTTATGATGACAGTTGTTGATGCAAGTTCGTTTGTAAGAGCTGAAGAAGGTAATGTTGCAATCGTGTTGGTTTATGTAGATGATCTGATAGTCATAGGTGATTGGTATGGAGGGGTTGATCAAGTGAGAAAGAATCTATGTACTCGGTTTCACATGAAAGACCTTGGTGATCCGAAACATTTTCTAGGACTAGAATTAAACTATTAAGAGAATGGAGATATCATTCTACACCAACATAAGTATTCTGTGGATCTCTTGAGTAGATTTGGAATGATTGACAGTAAGCCAGCAATGACACCAACTGACATAAACTCAAAACCTTGTGTTGATACTAGCAGAGAGTTAAAAGATACAACTATGTATAGGAAGATTGTGGGAAGTCTTATTTATCTCACCTTGACTCGACCTGACATAGCCTTTATTGTAGGTGTTTTGAGTCGGTTCATGCAAAACCCTAGGAGATATCATCGTGCTACCATACGTCGAGTTCTAAGGTATGTGAAAGCAACACTTGATCAAGGAATTGTGTTTAACATGGAGTCAGTGTGCAAGCTGGTTGGTTTTTGTGATGCTGACTATGCAGATGACTTAAACATATAACGTTCTACAACATGATATGTGTTCATGTTAGGGTCCAATGCAATCTCATGCTGCAGTAAATGGTATCCCACAATATCCTATCCACAACCGAAGTAGAATACAAAGTTGTTGCAGAGGGTTTGGTTGGTTCAACTTCTAAAAGATCTACATCAACGGGAAGGTCATAAGATTAAGCTCTGTTCTTATAATCTCTCATCAATACAGCTGGCTAAGAACCCAACATTTCATACAAGAACCAAACACGTGGAGGTCCATTATCATTTCATTCGTGAGAGAGTTTTGAATGGAGACATAGACCTTCAACACATAAAAACTTCAGACAAGTTGCAGATTCATTCACACAGGGCCTATCAAGCAAGAAAACGAAAAACTTATGTGAGACAATAGGAATGGTGAATGTTGGTGTTGAGAGGGAGTATTAAATTCCAACACCAAATACCCACATGCATGACTATGTTGTGTATGTGTCTATCGTTTAATATATGTTTAGTTTATTTTCTTTACTTTCCCAGAAAAAGTTTTTTTTTTAACTATGTCATTTTAGGCAGTGGGTTGTCCCCTTAATTTTAGGCTCTTTATGTTAGTGGAGCAGTTTTTCAGTTTTCTGTCATTTTTCATTTTCGTGTAAGCCTTCTTATTCATCTATCTCTGTAATTTTCATTAATCAAGTAAATATACAACCTTTGTGTAAGGTTCCTATGTTTAATTTTATTTGCAAATACTTCACCTAAAGTTAACAAATGCATAGTGATTTATAATGAAAATTTTCCTACGTACTCAAAAACCATCCTAGACCCAACTAGACTGTGAACCAAAAGGTTTTTGAAAAATAGAAATTCAACCCAAATTAACATCAAACTAAAAGAGAATTTGAACAAAGAGATGTTTGAAAAAGTTATCTATTACTTTTCAGATTCCTGAATCGACTCGTAAGCCTCCATAGTTGAACTTCCATCTTTGATAATTACTGGACTCATTTGGCAATAATAGCGTAATCTAACATTCTAATTGTCGGCAATCAAACCCCACAAATATACTCTAAAAGATTTAATGCAACTCTATGCCCTATCAGTAAGCCAACTATGATTAGTGGAGGTAACAATCTTCTATAAGATTCAAAACTGAGTTACGTCTACTGCCTTCAAAGCCTTGTTTATAGATAGTCCTCTTCTACCCCATTAAACTTATTCAAAATTGGAAAAATCCTACCTTAAAACACCATTTATTGACACAAACTACTCCTTTCCATTAGATCAATCTCAAAATTACCTACCTGTAATGTAAAAAATAAGTAAAAATCACCATACACACTTACACAAATAAACATTCCTTCATGTCAATATAAAGAATTGAGCAACAGGTTCTTATATGAGACATATCAGCTCTATCATGATTTGTGTATCTGAGTAGTCATCATAATCATTGGTCGTTCCATCATAACTTCCATAAAAAAAATACATTTGAAGATGTTTAAAAAAGCCAAATGAAATAAAGAAATTAAAAAAAAAATAGTGTTCCCAATTTCTTTAGAAAAATGTTATGCTATAAGCCTCATTTTTCTATGTAAGTCCATAAATTATCTACAAAATAATATTCATTACAAGTTTAGAAATTTATGCAATGCAAGAAAAAAAAACAATGTCCAAGTTAATATGATTAATAGCTATAGAACTATTCTCTCCTAGTCCTTTCATTCTAAATATGCTTTAACATAATTTTAAGAATGAATTGTCCATGCCAAGTGTCATTAGAAACACAAAACATTACTAACGGCATCTCCAAAGCCCTTTGGAGATGCCGTTAGTAATGTTTTGTGTTTCTAATGACACTTGGCATGGACAATTCAATCTCGAAATTATATTAAAGCACATGTAGAACGGACATGAAGGTAATTTTTCTATAGCTATTCAACTTATTAAGTTTGACCATTGTATTTTTTTTTCTTGCGTTGCATAAATTTATAAACTGCTAATGAATGTTTATTTTGTAGATAATTTATGGACTTACATAGGAATAGGAGAAGAGCTTAACATTTATGTAAAGAAATTGAAATGTAGATCTATATGAAAAACAATTTCTCTTGCAATAAAATATTAGATTGATCATGGTTAGGGTATGTATGTGAAGTTTATGTGAGGTTTATTTGACAATGTCCCTTCATGTTGAACATAATCCCACCCAAAAGAAGGCTAACAACCTTGTGGTGGTTGTTTGAAGTCAGGAGCTCATAATCTCTTTTAATCTTAAATTTTATTTATATACAAATGGTTAGTGGAGTGTTAAGTATTTCTTAAGGTGAGTAATGATACAGTGAAGCTAAGGATAAGCACATTGTGGAATATACCTAAGGCCTAAAGTTTGAATTTATGTTAAAGGGTATTATTAAAATGGATTATTCATATAATAATGTTTTCTATTCTTAATCTAACTAGGTTTTACAAATTTATTTTCTTTTTATTTATGCTAAATATAAAAATATAGTTATTGTATATTTCAATTATGGATAATAAATATCACAATTAGATCCAATGGTGTACTAACCTTTCATCTTTTTATTTTTTCTGTGTCACATCAGTTTTCCACTTATCTTCATTTCACTCTTCAAAACCTAGAAAATTATCACTTTTCAGTTCTCCTTATTATTATTTTTTTTAAATATATTTTATACAGATATTATACTCTTTTTTGTAAAGAATTAAAAACTATAAATTTTAATATATTTTTTTATAAATTTTTAATATATATTAATTTAATTAAATACTTAAAAAAGAGAAAGAAACGAAAAAACATCTTTTAGCCTTGATCATTCAGAAGAGAAGAGAGAATGTGACAACTGAACACCACACCACCTTACCATACACCTTAAAACGTAACCTGAATGTGATCTTCCACCTTTTACCTAAAACGCATGTACATCCATGGACCTTATAACTAAGACATAATGCATAATTATTTTCGTGAGGGCGTCTTTTTTTCACTTTTTAAATATTTTTTTCTAATTGAAAAAAAATGACAAACTATACACAAGCCTTTATTTACTTATAAGTTTCATTTAAAATGAATAATAATATAGAAAATCATATTGATCTATTTATAGATTTATAAATATTTCTTTTTATATTATTTTATTAATGACTAAAATATATATCATTATGTATTTATAGTAGGGGTGAGTATTTAAATCATATTGGAACCGTTCCAGAATCTAACTGATTTGAGAGGATTATACAGACCGTGTGTAACACCTCACACTTTTTATACTTTTAAATACTATGATTTTTAAGAAAATATAACATGGCATATAGTCATGTATTGCAAAAATGGTTCCCACACAAAAACTTTTACGTATATAATTAAAACCAATTTTGACGGTAGCAATTCATATAAAGTAAACAATCCTAGCGAAACAAATAAGATTTTACAAGATCAATACAAGGAATCTTCAGCAAGCTCCACCGTGTCTAATAAATGTACGCGAAAATGTTCGTGGTGGAAGTGTTGGAGGAATTGATGTAATTTAGGGAGTTGTTTGAAGACATTTTATAGTAAAAAAATATATAAAGAATTAGTGTTTTAGTTGTGAAAAAAAATGTTAATAAAATGGTTGTATTACACTGGTAAAAAAGAGAAAATAAAAAATAATTAAATCAAAATAGCCAGCTGAGTTGTTTTTTTAAAGGGTAAATAGGTGCCGTCAACAATATATCGTGTCCGGTGGATTTTTTTCACATGCCGTCCAAAAGGCACCCGTCTTTGTCTGTTCAACCTAAATGTACGTCTGTGACTTTTTTAAAAGCATATCAATATTGATTTTTTTGTATTATTTTATGTACCTCATCTTTTAATTTGTTCTTTTATGTACCATTTTTTTTTGTCTAGTTGTTTTAATTTTTTGTTTTTTGTGTTTTTTTTGTATTTTTTTTTTATATTTTTTGATTTTTTATATTTAATAATTAAAAAAAAAAAAGCAGCATGAGTAATGCAAATATATAAATACAATTGCACCTCAATAGCTTCTTTTATGATTTTACCGTAAAGACAAAATTGATTTGTTTTAGTGACAATCTTGTTTAATAATAACGTTGTAGTGACAATTTTTAAAAATTGTTCATTTTTTTAAGGGTAAAATTTTAAATTCAAAATTTTGTTTTAATGTTTGTAACTTTTTTAAGGGTCAAATTTTAAATTCACAAAAAATCAATATTTTTATTTGTTTAAATTCACAAAAATATCAATATTTTTACTTTCGATTTGTTTCCATCATTTAGTTTAGGTTTACAATCAAACTCAACGGGAAAATAACAGATAACATAGAGATAGTCTTAATAAAAATAGTTAAAAAAAACAAAAAAAAAATATGTATTTAAAAAAAAAACAAAAATATGTATTTATTACAAAAATAGTTAAAAAAAAAACAAAATAAAAACCAAAAAACAAATAATAATAATAATAATAATAATAATAATAATAATAATAATAATAATAATAATAATACAAAAAAGGAGGGTACATGGGGAATTAGGGGGTGCATAGAAAAATCCCTTTTTTTATTAAACATTTATTACTATTGAAGCGTTCAATTTATTTGTTTTTTTATTAAATGATTAATATATTTTTATGTTAAACATTTATTACTATTGATGCATACAATTTATTTGTTTTTTATTAAATGATTAATATATTTTTATGTTGGCCATTTAACAATCTCGTACTTTAATTATATTTTATTTTACCCTTTTAAATATATTTTAATTTTAAATATATTTTATTTGTTTACTAGTTAATTATTTTTATTAAAATAGCTAATGACATTTCATTTGTGAAATATAAAATTATAATAATCATATAATTTTTTCAATCTTTTTATGACTATGACGTAATAGTTTTTTGTATTAATTATTTCAATATTTCTTTTGAAACAATGTATTGTACTATTTTTACAAATTAAGCTATAATGTTCATTTAAAAGATAACTAATTAAATAAGAGAATTTTATAGAATATTTTAGATAGATATGAATAAATTAGTTAAATTTTTATATTAAAAAACTTACTAGAAGAGGTTAACCATTAGAAAGATTATTTAATTAGAGTTAAAGTTAGTAAAATGATAATATAACAATAGCTTTAGATGATAGTATAAGTTAACCATTCAAAATCCTCTAAGTAAACAAGTTCTTACATGAGACATATCAACTCCATCATGATTCTTGTATTTCGAGCACGAGTAGATATCCAAATCATAACATATAAAACAGAAAAGAGATCAATAATAACAAATTAGAGTTTGGATAAAAAAAATATCAATTGAACTAGAAAAATAGTAAAACTAAATCAAGAGGATTACCTGATACATCTATTCATATTGTCTTCTCTTTCTTCGGATCTTCATCCCTTTATTGACGTGAGTTTACCTATGATTTTATGAATAGTTAATCACAAAGTTTTGATCGCCAAACAAATTAAACTAAAAATCCAAACTACATATAAGATCAAAATTAATTACAGTTTCCGTTTAGATTTTGGAAAGGATAAGTGATTAAATTAGAGCGCTCGGTATGGGACCAACGAGATTCAACGTATCCGACGTGGACCATGCGCAACGGCTGCATAACGGGGGGAACACCGCCCCCCTGCTCGTTGCAACTCGTTGAGGTGGCATCTCGTTGGCGTTGCGACAGGAAGAAACGGATATATATTTGACCGTTTGATGCAACGGTTTAAAAAAAAATTAATTATTAAAAAAACCAATTTATTATCCTATAAATACCTCTTTTTTTTTTTTTAAATTTTCACACTTTCTTCTTTTCTCTACATACTTTCAATTATCTTCAAAAAAAAAATATATGGATCCTTTCGACTCGTCCGATGATTCAGATGACGATATTTTCTTTAGGATGATGTATCATTATTACACTACCGACTTGCTACAACCAGACCCAGCCCAGCCCCGCTACTAACAAGACGTGCGATGTTAAACAGAAATCGCGAGGAAGGACACGAACATCTATATCGCGATTACTTTGCGGATAATTGTGTATACGGGGCGAAGGACTTCAAAAGAAGATTTCGTTTGAGTAGGGATGTGTTTTTACGAATCGCAAACGCCTTGGAGAGCCGGTATCATTTCTTTACTTTATTTTTATACAAAATAAATGGAAATGTACTACATGTTTCTTTAATTTTACAACATATGCAATATATTTTTAAACTGTAGTTAATTTATGTTTAGGTACGAATTTTTTCAATTAAGATATGATGCTAGAGGTAGACGCGGGTTTACAACGTTGCAGAAATGTGTTGCGGCCATTCGTTTGATGGCTATGGGGGAGTCACCCGACACCATGGACGACTATATGAGAATGTCCGAAAGAACCGCAAGAGAGAGTTTGTATACATTATCAAGGGGTGTTGTTGAAACTTTTGGTGACGTTTATTTGCGGAAACCTTCGTTGCATGATTTGCAAGAATTGTATGCGGCGCATGAAGAACGCCATGGGTTTCCCGGAATGATCGGAAGCATTGATTGCACACACTGGAAATGCAAAAATTATCTGGTAGCATGGAAAGGGCAATACGCAAGTGGTCATCACGGATCACCTTCTTTGGTGTTAGAGGCTGTCGCTTCTCAAGATTTATGGATTTGGCATGCGTTTTTTGGGGTTGCGGGTTCCAACAACGACGTCAACGTTCTTGATCAGTCGCCAATATTCGACGATCTTTTGAATGGAAAAGCCCCGGATGCTCCTTTCAAGGTGAATGGAAACGAATACAAATATGGGTATTACCTTACAGATGGAATATATCCTCAGTATTCCACATTCGTGAAGGCATTCCGCCACCCGGTTGAAGAACGAGACAAATTTTTTAAGAGAAGACAAGAAGGAGCACGTAAGGATGTGGAACGTGCTTTTGGGGTGCTGAAGGCGAAGTGGCATATAGTCGAACATGCAGCACGACCATTGGATTTAGAAACTTTACGATATATCATGTATGCGTGTATCATAATGCATAACATGGTAGTAGAAGATAAAGGGCGAAATATTGCACACTATATCCCAACGGAGCCCAGACACGTTCAGTTTCAACCAGGAACAGCAGATTATTTGCATCGCGTTGTTGACATTCAGGACGCAAATAAACACAGACAACTTCGAGAGGATTTGGCAAATCATATCTTCTATGGTAACAATAACGATAACGAATAGCGTTGTTATTTGTTTTTTTTTTTTTTTTGAATTTGGATGTTAATTTTTTTTTGTTTTTGTTTTTGATATTATGTGTAATTTAGTCTTTATGTTAATTTTAATTTTTAGAAAATTTTAATTGTTTTTTATACTTTTTAAACATTATGTTTTATTTATTTTTAATTTAAAAAATATTTGTCTCAATTTTAAAAAAATCGAAATAAATAAAATAAATTATAAAATGAAAAAAAAGTTGGTGTCATAACAAGATATAACATGTTGTCTATTTCCTCACTTGGTGTTATAACACCATTGATGATGTGGCACCAAAATGGTGTTGCATCTAGTTGCCCACACCTTATGGTCTTAGAGATACAAGTCCAGCTGCATAAGGATATCTCAACATAAAAGAGTTTTAGTTGTGAAAACTCACCTACTTAGAACTCCCTTTAATATGAACTATTTCTCGAAGGACATTATCTTGATAATAATATTGAAAGTACTACAGGGTAATAGAATGAAAAGGGAAGTAGGTTGCTATAAATAATATACATATAAATGAAAGTACAGTGTTATTAAAATCTACTCCCTTCATTAAGCTAATACTTCTTTTTTTGGAAAAAATATCATTAAGCTAATACTTAGTTTAATATAAACATTTTGTTTATTCAAAAATCTAAAGTGTCTCTTAGTAATTTTTAATAGTTGATAAAACGAAAATCCATAATACCTCCAAGTTTGTTATTGCCTCTGCAACTAGTCTTTTTTTAGTGACAAACCTACAACAAAATTAAGATGTTAATGAAAAGATGCTTCGGCGAAGGCAAAACAAAAATAAGAAAAATAAAAATAAAAATAAAAAGCAATCATGTTTCCAGTTCTGCTTTCGCTCCTACGGATGATAAATAAGAAAGAAATTAACATAAGATAGGGCGACATGTTGTGCATTGAAACTTGAAAGATCCTTTTTTTTTTTTGATAATTTATCACCGATCAGTGCTTCATAAATGGTAGAATCCACTTACCTCGGAGTTTTTCTCATATAAAAGTAACAACACTTATCTCCTTGATCCATTATCTATAAATTCTATGCAAGAATTTGACGAATTTCCATATAATTAGTAACCTTGTTTACCATTTGTAGATAATTTATAGACAGTGGATCAAGAAGTGGAGCGTTGTTAATTTATATGGGAAAACTTGAGGTAAGTAGATTTTGTCATTTATGAAGCAATGGTCATTAATAATTTCTTAACAGATGGTTTTTTTAGATCTTCCAGTACACAACATTTGTCCAATCTTATGCTATTTTTTATCCTATTTTATCATTTATAGGAGCAAAAAGAGCATAAAAGTTATTGAAGAAACTGGGTACAAAAATCATTATTTTATTTTATTTTTCTAATTTCCCTCTTTTCGTTTTTCCTTGCGAAACCATCCTTTTATTAATATCCTTATTTTGTTGTAGGTTTTTCCAGACAAGCTACATTTCATTACAGTGCATAAGCAAACTTCGAGGTATTAGGGATTTTGATTTTAATTAACTATTAAGATTTACTAAGAGATATTTTATTTTAGATTTCTTAATGACAAAATCTTTTTATCAAACTAAGTATTACAATTTGTAATCCACGAATCTAACAGTTTTAGAAAAATGGTTTACCATTTATGAATGTCTAAAATGTCTTTCAATTGAAACAAGAAACTTTCCAAAAGTAGAAGTCCATGCATTTAACAGTTTTAAAATATGGTTCACCATTTATGAAATGTCTAAAAAGCCCTTCAAATGAAGCAATGAACTTTCCAAAAGAGCATTGAGTAAGATGAAGGAACTAACCAATAGATATCAAATTAAAAAATAAACAACAAATCCGAATAACAAGTTTAAAATTCTCTCAAAAAACAAGTTGTTCAATAGTGCTAATATATCGCTTAAAACCAAACCCATTGTACCATGGATTGCACTCGATTTATAAAAAAATATTATATTTGATGAAAACAATGAGATTCATAGACCGTTTAGAGAAAATGAACTACATACATATTTATAGGTGTGTCCTCACATTCTACCTCTTCTTTTTGGAAGGTTCTAGACTTTTCTAGCTACTTAGTATATACACGACTCTTCTAGATCACTTAATATATTTTATATCTATTATAAACTTTTATATGTTTGTATATGTTTATTGAACATTTTACCTTATTCTAGAATAGTCTATGATATTTAGGGTCTTCCATGGTCTTTTAGAATGTTTAATAACATTTCAAGGTCTTCCATGATATTCTTTAATATTCTAGAGTCTTCTAGTATGCATAAAAAAATTTCAGTCTTTTATAATGTCCAATAATCTTAAAGAGCATTCTAGAAAGATCTAACGGTTTCTAAGTCTTTCAAGACATGTAATATACTTTACTTGAAGAGTATGCATGTTGCCATAATAAATTATCAAAACATTTGATAAAATATTTTACTTTTAACATATTCCATGCAACATATTCTATATGTAATGTGTGATTACAATCCAACGCAGGATTTTTGGTCCCCCGAATAATAGTGCCTTTATTTGTAAACTTAATCCGATTTTCAAGTATCTTCGAATCATAGTGCCTTCGGTTGTAATTTGAATCCAACTTTCGAGCATCGCCAAATCATAGTGCATCCGGTTGTAAATCTAATTCGGCATTCATGTTGCACTGAATCATTTAAGCTCACCATAATAGGAAGAATATATCAACCCATTAAGGTATCATATTTCCCAAATCTACTTCGCAATGAAAGGTACCATCCCAGTAGAGTCTTCTAGCTTATTCATTTTCTTGGATATCATTTATCTAGGAATTCATAACTATTGGTATTGCCTTAATTAGTCATATGTTTTGGACAATTATCTTAGCTTCATTCGATTGTTTTAATTGATAGTTGAAATCACGTTTAAAATAAGTAAACAACCCCTACCCCATATTTTTTTTGCTATTAGGATAATTTAATCAGAATCAAATCATACATGTTCCCAATTATTTGATACCCTTATTTACCATAACTATATGCTACGCAATTAGTCACACTGCATGTAAGTGTGTTACAGTTGAGTTAAAATAACCAAGGATTTATAAATTTAAAACTTTGATAAGTATTTATATATAAAATCACACATCAACTATGCAACTCATATTCAATGATGCATGATATGTATGTGCAAAAGTTATGAACCTTTCGTAAGCTGAAAATTATTCTAGAATATTAAAGTGTTGTTTGTTTTTTTGAAGCAAAAATCTATAAAGTCTGCGGACTACCTCTGCAACCCTCTGTAGTAGAAGTGGTGGACCAAACAACTGTAGACTGTAATAAAAAGTGTGTTTGTTTTTTTAACATCTGCATACTGCGACATATATTAAGAAATTAAAATAAACTGATTTTATAATACGAAAATAGTTTTTTAATATCGAAAATTTAATAATATATGACATTTCGGCAAGATTTTTATGATATTTGAGGAAACAATAATGATATTTTAACAAAAAAAAAAGTAAAAATATTTTAGCATAAAATAATGACATTTCATCAACAAATTATTATTATTCAGTATAAAAAAAAAAAAAAAAAAAAAAAAAAAAAAAAAAAAATTCAACAAGGATAAACGAAAAAAACAAAAAAAAGGTGAAACAAGATTTCCACAATATATAATAAATATTTTAGCAAGAAAAAAAAAAGAGAGGTTGGAAGAGGTAGGATGAGGCAAAATACATGTTGCGCCAAGAATAACACGCGCATAGGTTTTTTAATCCGAAGACTTCTGAAAAACAAACAGTTGCGAGATGAAAAGTGTTGCGCGTGTGCTGCGCCGCACATCAATAAGAGGTCTAAAGTGGTTTTTTCCTAAAAACGAACAGCACCTAACTACTTTAGGAAAGTGTTCATAAACATAGGCACCTAGCGAAATACTTGAATTCATAACCACATACTCTAAAAAGAGTTCTTAAACCAAAACACCTAGCTTTCTTGAAAATCATAAAAAAAATACTCTTAAAAAGTGTTCATATACCAAAACATTCATATTTATTGAAAATTTTAAACATATACTGTAAAAGAGTTCAAAAATTCTAGGGAACTTCCTTGATCTTGGATTGACCTGGTATTTAGCAAAGACTTTAATGTCTATTTTACTTTGACCATGTGTCGTTTGACTTGGTCCATCTTTTTTACTTAAGTCTTTTATACCTGCACAAGACATTACAAGAAATGTGAAGGTAGTCCCAAGATGTTAACTAGTCCAAGATCTTGGGCTTCCCAGGATGTTAGCATAAGTTCAAGATATTGATAATGAAATAAAGATGAAAATTCTACCCATAACACATACATGTATTAACAAAGTTCTTAGTATCAGTGAGCCTTTGGATAACAATAAGTAGTGACCTTGTCAATCTAAAAGGTCATGGGTTTAAGGCGCATTTGAGATATAAATGATAATTAGGAATATAATAGTTTGCTATTTAAAAAAAAACAAAGTTATTATCAAACTTTCTTTTTCATAATCCTAAGAAAACCTAAAAAATAAAAATTGACTAGGATAATATCCATAATTAATTATTTGAATCAACATAAAACAATAAAATATTCTTAAAACCACAAAAAAAAAAAAAAAAAAAAAAAAAAAAAAACGCCTTTTCGAGTCCCTTAAACAACCCCAAATCACCCAAATATCTTATGGTTCTTTGTCATTTTACGACTTATTACCTTCTTTTAATCTGAATTTAGTTTCAGCATAATCATTCCCTTTTTTCGTTATGAAAGAGGAAACATCTTGAGCTAGTCATTCTCTTATTGCTAAATCTAGAAACAATGGTTGATGCAATTCTTTTGAGGTTACATATGAATGCAATGAGGAAAATTAACCTATATTACAAGTCGATTTTCTTGAAGAATCTTAGCTCACCTCCCAATTCAAAGCATCTATAGGGTCGGTTTTATGTGTATAAGATGGCACTCAATCATGAGCTCTAACGGTTTTTATGGAATGTGTTTCCAATTCGTCACAGAAGCACTAGTACTTCATGTTTACAAGCTACTTCATGTTTACAAGCTCTAATGACATGATTGGATATGTGTATGATCCTTTTTTAATAAAATGACACGAAATCGACATTCCATATGTTGTCAACACTTCGATATGGTTCATAGCTTCATCACCTGGGTTAGTTTGTTTCATGGATAATGATACAATATGTGAACTATATGTCTCTAATTTGATCACAAAATGTTGTTTCTGCTTCCACGAGTAGCCTAATTTATGGTTTTTGTTAAACCCGACTTTTAATACAAGGTACACCCAAAATTTTCACTATTATTTATAAAAATACATTGGTGTACACTTACATTAACAATCCAGTACAAGTAGTAATCAACAGGATCGGTAAAAATAAAAAAATTAAATACAATGATCCAAGTCAGGTATCTCTCTCTCTCTCTCTCTCTCTCTCTCTCTCTCTCTCGCTCTCTTCTTTTGGATCCTTGCTTAAAATAAATTTATCTAAAGAACATATGTCAACAAAAAGATAAGCTACAAAGAGCTTAGTAAGTAATCCTTAATAATGATACACATTCATCAACGTATAACTTTTTAAGACTCATTTATCAACTAAGACTCATTTATCAACTAAAGTTTCACAATCCAACCCTTTACTCTAATAAGAGTAACAATAGACTTACAACTACTCAAGCTGCCATTAGACTCTCACAAGATACTCATTCTTGTTCTCATTCTTCACCTTCTCTATACTTATTCTCATTTTCTATTTCTATTCTCTCTCCCTCTCTCTCTCTCTTCTTCTGTGTCTCTCTTTATCTCCCTCTCTCTCTCTCTCCCTATATATACATATATATATATATATATATATATACACACACACACACACAAACAGACACACCAAGCTAGTCGGTGGATTGGGGTCTACGGATTAATCGACTAGGCGATGATTAATCAGTGGCATTAATTGGGGATCAGTAACTATTAAGAAAATTATTCAATTATAAATATAACTTTAATCCTATGAATATAAGTTAATGAGCATAAAAGTTTAATAATAAGTTTAACAAGCACAACAATATATCATCCAAAATGTAACGTTCCATTTCCAAAGTATTTATTTTAAATTGTTGGTTGATTGAATATTTCGTTTGGGCTTTGAAGTCTTTGTGCTTTATATTTTATTTTGGGCTAGGGGTGTCGTACGCGGGGTGTACCACCCTATGTATGTTGGGCGTACTAGTGGAGAATGGACGCGGGTATCATGAACGTACGTACGCGCTGCATACGAAGGAGTACGCGCATCATACGTGTCCAAACTCAAAACCCTACATTTTAGGGTTTGACCAGTATTAAAAGAACATTATGCCTTAAGGACCTCTTTTATCATCCTCCCTCTTGTCCCTTATCAGCCTCCACGAAACCCTAACCCCATTGTTTTGTGTTCTTGAGCTTGGAAGGTCCCTTGAGTGCATTTTTGGTGTTTTTGATCCATTTCCAAGGAAGAGAAAGTTGGAGCAAGGTGGTGGTTCAAGGAGAAGCTTATAGATCCAAGTTGTTTGCTTCATTTCAAGCTTGTTCAAGGTATAAACTCTTGAACTTGATACTTCATAGCCTAGATCTCTTTTGGTTGAGTTTTGGACACTTTTGGTCCCATTAATGAGATCTTGTGAGCCCATGTCGTTTCTGAAGCATATAGTTGCCACTCTTGGTATTATTTGGGTCCTGGAGACATAAAGTTGACATCTTTGGGGCTTTAAATCATCCATGCATGAGTATTGGTCATTTTTATGGAAGTTGATTGTCATATTTGAGTTTAGGTTCATTTGGGGGCATGATAGCCACCAAGTTGTCGACTTTATGGTTTAAGACACTTCATATAACTCAAATCTATGATTGGAACCCTAGGTCTTAAGGATTTAAGTGCTTTATGGGAATATGGCTTAATGCATAAGTACGTTGGGCATACAAGATCGTACGTGCACCGTACAGGCCATGCAGCCTGTACGCTTAGCTTACAGTTGAGTACGCCCTGTGCACTCATTGGATTTGGGCTTTTCATCATTTGGGCCATTTTCATGGACTTTGCATCTTGGGCCTTAGTGTTCCATCTGGAATCAAACCTTTGGGCTAAGGAATCATTATTAGGCCTTAGGCTAAGGCCCTTGCGAAGGTATTGGGCCCAATTGGAAATTAGGCCATATGTTAGGCCTTGTTGCATTATTTATCTCTTTTGTGCCTTTGGATTGTGATTCAGGGTTTCATTCTTGGACCATGTTATGTTAGGGGTAAAATAGCCTTTTTACCATGAGTAGGGATTTATGGTTAATGATATAGATCCCAATGTTAATTAGTTTGTATTTGGTAATTGATAGCTCGGGGAGCTATAGGACCAGCAGCCAGTGATCATTCGTTTATTCAGCTTTTCGAGGTGAGTTTCCTCACTGGGTCGGTCTAGTGGATCGAAGGCACCAATGTCGGCTCATGCTTATGTTGTTTTATTATGCTATCTGTCTTTGTGACTCTTGCATGTGTATGTGTTTATATGCTTGTCGGGCTAGGGCCTGATGTCGGGCGGGGCCCGATGACTATTTGTATGCTATGTATCTACGTGATTATTTCATGTGTATGTGATTGTTTGTTATATGTTACATGTATGCTGAGCGGGGCCCGATCCATTACCGAGCAGGGCTCGATGTCGGGAGGGCCCCTATGTTAGGCGGGGCCCGATGCCGGATGGATACGATGTCGAGTGGAGCCCAATGACAGGGTGGGACCCATTATATGTTTATTGTATGGTATAAGGTATTTTGGGAAACTCACTAAACTTTGTGCTTACGGTTTTTAGTTTATGTTTCAGGTACTTCCGGTTCCAAGGGGAAGAGCTCGATTTGACTACATCACACACACTATTAGGATTTCGCATTTGATATTCACTCTTATTTTGATAACATTTGATACATTGATTTTGTTGAGATGTATGGTTGATATTTGAAAATACTACTTTATCTATTATAAAAACAAAATTTTTGGGACCATGTTTTTGGATGTTACAAAATATAAGCATAAAAGTTTAATAATAAGTTTAACAAGCACACGAAATTTTCATCCAACAAGTCCATAAAATTTCAATAATAAGTTTAACAAGCACATCAATTTTCTTCTAATCTTCTTTGCATACTCCCATTATTTGAACCTCATCCGACTTATATTCATGTTGGTTTTATCTAGGATAACACCACATTCCCAACCAACATGATCCAATTACATTTATGTGCACCAGTGGCGGTTGATCCAAAAAATATATAGTCGAAGCATTAGATGTCATTGATTGTCAACTGTTATAAAAAATATCACATTAACACACTAAAAGTGCTCACTCAACCTAGAGATGCCATTCAAAAACATCGCATTAAAATCTTTCAATTGCTAAAATCATCTCAAATTGGCCTTAACGGTTAACGTTTTAACAACATTTATGCTAAAGATGCCTTTCAAAAGCTAAAATCAGCTTCAATAGAGTTTGAGACTTTATGTAAAATCAGTTTAATAGAAAAATTAAGTATATCATCACAAATCAGCAGGCTCTATATATACTTTACATAAGTTTTAACATAAAAATTAAGTATATACTTCCTATCACAAGCCAAGACAGGTATAGAAAAACACTCCAGTAGTGAATAATGCAGAAAATTGCGATTAACATCACAAATTAACAGGTGGTAAAGATTATCATCCAAATTAGTAAGTGGTAAAGATTATCATTCACACACAAAGCAAAAGAAGCAGGATGAGTTAATCATCACAAATTAGCTGCTTAACAACTTAAATCGAGTAAAGATTCATCATCAGTTCATGACAAATCAGTTGCTTAACAACTTAAATTGAGTTTAACAGCTTAAATCGAGTTTGATAAACTAACCTTCGTAGATGATAGCGACTGCTGTCGGAAGAGAAATCGGGACTCTAGCAGAGATGACAGCAGAGGAGAAACTAGAGGGTTCTAGCAGTGATGACGTCGAAGGAGAAAGGGAGGGCTCAAAGAGAATGCAACAAAGACCTTGGAGGAGATGTTGTATCGGAGGAACAGGCGATATTGTAATCGGATTTCATGGAGCAAGAGGTGATGACTGTAACACCCACAAATTCGGGCTCCACATAATAAGTAATAATTATTAAAATTAAAATTGTTGAATATGATAATCTATAGTCATGCGCGGTGCAGACTATATAATATAAGTTTCATATTAATAAAAATAGTAAAACTCAACTGAATCGTTCGTAAATCGTAAAAATAAGTGTGCTAAAACATATATATATATATATATATATATATATATATATATATATATATATATATATATATATATGTACATATATAATGTATGCGTCCCGATCCCGAAAATATAAATTTCGTAGAACCCCAATCCCATATTAATTAGATATGATTTTTATTAGATATAAAACTCGGTTGCATACAAAGCATGTGTTATGTAAAAAGCTACGAAGAGAATGGATGACTTTTAGCTAAAGTCACCAAAAGTAAAATCGTAGTGCTCTTTAAGATAGAAATTTTGAGAAAAGAATGCCAAAAATGGAGTCCGTACGAGAGAGTTATGATTTTAGCTAAAATCATTTAATCATATAAAAATAGGGACGAAAAAAGTCAGAATTATCCGGCGGAGTCTAAATGAAAGTTGTAGATCTCGTCGCTAGCTACGCATGGATTTAAAGAACATCGAAAATGGAGCTCGTATGAAGAAGTTACGGAATTTACAAAATCTACATTTTTCACGGCGCACGGTGCGTGTCGGGTGCACGCCTGGTGCGCGATGTGAGCTTCTAGAAGGTGGAAATGTGGACCACAGAGAAGCTGACACGTGGCACAAAAATGGTTGGGGAAATGTCGCCTAAAAATGCATGACGTGCACCCCAAAATTCGGCTATAAATAGGAGGCCAAGCCTTATTCATTTCCCCACAACTTTCCATATACTCTCTCTCTCTCTCTATTTCTTTCCATTCTAGCCCATTTTCTCTTAGTTTCTAGTCTTCGGTGAAGCCATGCGATCCTTAGGAGCCCACAACTAGTAGTTATCAGGCCGGAGTTCGGCCAGTGCAATTTTCAAAATTTTGTCTATGAAATCTCTGCCATGTCAAGAGGAAACGCTAAAGGTGTTAGGCGAAGTTCTACCGAAATCACTAGTCACCTACCTAAGTCAGGTGAGTGCATAGTTACTTTTATCTTACACATATATAAGAAGTATTTAGATAAATAAATGTTATGAGTGCATATTATCAGCAATATATGTTGGATAAACTTATATAATATGGTTTCACTTGATTTTATTATATAAGTATTATCCTGTATATATATATATATATATATATATATATATATATATATATATATAGAGAGAGAGAGAGAGAGAGAGAGAGCTGGGTTCAAATGTTTTTAGCAAATAGTGTGTGACTAAATGCACTAATGAGAATTCAAGAATAATAAATCATTAAATAAATTAAAAAAGGGTATAATGGTAAACTTCCTATATCTAATTATGGTAAAAAAATAATTCAATGAATATCTCCATAATTAGTTTAACCCTACAAAGCCCACATCCCTAACCTTAAAAAGTACGTCGGCTTCCTTAAATCATCGATACCTCAATTCCTCTTTTCCACCAGAAATCGATCCTTACATCCGAGCACCACTGTCTGCCTATTATCTGCCATCATGACAGCAACTTCTAGATCCTCTATTCAACTGCTCTTCTTCCACGGTTGCATGTTCGTCGGCCTATTATAATCGAAAAGAGGCTAGAAGTGAGGGTTCGGTGGTGCTGGTGGATCGCTGGCATAGGCGATGGAGGGAGGCCGGCAAAGCAGGGCTGCTCCCCTCGGCTCCATTCTTCCTCTGGTCCGATCGTCTTGAAACACAAGGGTGGTTGCAAATTGGGAGTGGTAAGGTGACAATAAGTCGTATGGGGTGGTGGCAATCGGCAGGTGGGTGGAATCGGTGATGGAGGAAACTGGGCAACAATGATTCAATCAATAAGTAAAGGCTCCTTCTTTTCTTTTTGTTCTTGTTTGATTTGGCAGAACAACATAAGTGTTCATTTGATTAAGAATCGATGGATGTTTGTAGAAATGCCTCAAAGAGAATTTGGTAGCTTTGTTGTAGAAATGGCCTGAAAAAAAATGATTTCTATGTTGCACACCAAGTTTAGTAACTCCTTATTTGTTAATTACCTGAGTAGCATCAATCTTTGCTATTGGTATTTGATTTTTTTTTAATCAATTTAGGGTGAAGATTTGATTAAGGGTTTATAAGAGATTTTCACAAATTTGAGACATTTTAGAACTTAAACATTGTATGAATGAGAAAACTCTTCTCAAAAGCATTTGTAATCACATTGATTAAATAAGCAATATGTGGAAAATATCAAAATCTAACCTTCTAATATTTTAAAATTATTAAACTTAACATGGTCCAATGTTCACAATTTTATAATCTTGATTTAGTAGCAAATTTTATGTATTCTGTCAGAATGTATTCTATGTATTCTATCATATTCTATATATTCTTCCAGAATATATAAAGTGCTAGGAATTGCAAGTAACATTCTAGTAATTCTTACAGAATGCATTTATACATTCTATGCTTTAGAATGTTTATATATAGAGAAATACAATTGCAAATGGAAAATCACATGCTTTTAATTCTTTATAGTGGCATGTAAAGTTATAACTAGCAGATTTTATTCTATGTATTCTACGAGATTGTATTCTATGTATTATGCAAAATTGTGTTCTGCATATTCTACCGGAATGAATTATATGTATTCTCCCAGAATGTATAAACTAATAGGAATTGCAAGCAACATGTTTTTAACCATTATTAGTTTTTGTTGCATTTGTGATAGGAATGGTCGGAAGAATGACTTGAAGACTTGATAAGAATCACTTGAAGAATGAGCCAAAGATTGATGACACTCATAGTTTAAAAGTGTTCTTATTTTTTAAGAATTACACTTGTATTTATTCATTAACTGTATATTCAAGAATGCTGATTTTTTATGATATTCTTTTAGAATATGTATAAATATATTAAAATATAGAAGGCTATTAGTATGTAAGAATATGTATGAATTTGTATTTAAGTTAATGTATATGAAAATATTAAAATGTTGTTATTCTTCAACTAGGAGTTCAAGAATTTTGTTATTCTTCGTTAATATTCTACTAGAATAAAACTCTAAAAGAACATCATTCAAACAAAAATCCATTATGACGAAATAAAATCGGTTATGTTTACAAATTATGTTTAGAATTAATTAGAATTAATTTAAAAAATTCAGATTTTAAAATTAGAAGTGTTAATGATCCCTTAAAATCCGAAAATTACCTTTTTTTAAAATATGTTAATTGACCAAAATACCCTTTTGCTGAAATTTGTGTAATTATATGGTAGATGCTACTCTATTATAATATCATAGACCCTAAAATCATAATTATTGATTTTATTTATCCGGTGGTCCAGATCTGTGCATTCTGGCACACAATAGTTAGTAAAAACAAAATAACCTAAGCATATATATATATATATATATATATATATATGTATGTATATATATACATATATATATATATATATATATATATATACATATATATCAGGTAGTGACGAGTGACGAGAGATGGGAGATAATGGATTAAAAATGATTAAGAGATGTGCTGACCCTTACTTGTGATAATTGTGATGTAGTCATCTACCAAAGTATAGATGACGACCAAAGACTAATCTAAACAGTCTAGTGGAACACCTACAACAATGGAACCTGTAGGTGATGAATTACGAGTTCAAGCGACGTAAGAACCGTGTAT
The DNA here is from genome assembly GCF_002870075.4 of Lactuca sativa. Classification (NCBI taxonomy): domain Eukaryota; kingdom Viridiplantae; phylum Streptophyta; class Magnoliopsida; order Asterales; family Asteraceae; genus Lactuca; species Lactuca sativa. Next base: position 54,474,679 of record NC_056626.2, on the reverse strand, counting down.
TCATGCGATGTACTCTACCAAGAAATTACGAGTTCAGGCAATGTCAGAACTGTATATTCAATGTGATGACTAGGCGAGCGACATTAGGAAAAGTCCTTAGTAATGAAATGTGATGTAGCTGATGTTCTTAGAAATAAGAATAAATGAAAACGAGGATGGGTAATTGGGTTAATGGTTTGTTTGATGATTAGACATATTAGCTATATTATTATGGATTGAAAATCCTATATACTCATCAAGTTTCCCAACCTAATCCACTCAGCTTCTTAGTATCACATATAGTGGTACAAAGTTACATGCTTGATGAGAGATTCAAGGAGATGTACTATGATAGTCTAATATATTGTAACGCTTGTTTATGCTTATGTTTGTATTGGTTATGACATCCTAGGCCTTTATAAATTAAAATAAAAATATTTCTTTAGAAATACTTTACGGGACCAAATTCTGTATTAATAAATAAACTCTGGTTTTTAAATAAGCATAAATAAAATGTTTTAAAATGGTCGTAAAAATGGGATGACACAATTGATAAGAGAATTAGTTTAAGCGAACTAGGAATTTAGAGAATTTTTAGACTTAAACATAGAATGTTAAGCAACGACTGTGAGATGTGTGTCTAATATAATTTGGGGAGTACACCTGAATTGACACTAGAACTAGCTTACTTTGGGTAGTATAGCATGCCTTAGGTTGCCTATATAAATTGCTATTATCTAAATAAGTTTAAGGTCTGTTGTCGATCTAGAATTAGGAAATTTTGTGTGTTTAGGTTTCTAAATGTTTAATTACGGTATTAGAACTCACATATAACTTTTCGGAGTGATAAGAAGAATCATGCGTCTAAAACCTACTTATCTAAATTCTCGTCTTGGTACACTGAACGTCTACTTTGTTGTATAGATCGAAATTGTGAGAACTCTAAGTGGATTCGAAAACGGTAATGGAAACCAGCAGCCCAAGCCTCGTGCAGTCGAGCATACATTAAGAGCAATTCTTACACAATTGCAACTCACGATGGCAGTACTTCAAGCAATTACCCAGGCTATGATGGCCGAACAGAGAGAAGAGATAAGACAATTATTCTGTGATAATTTAAGGAGCCTACCACACCTGTTGAGAAACCTGAGCTGAATGAAGAATAGTCCAAGGAGGGAAAAGACAACCGAACTGTTAGCCAAGTTGAGCCGAGAGTGGTTAGAAGGAACTAACAAAAGTGAAGAGATGATGGACGTGGATGAAAGGGATGTTCATTAAATACCAATCACAAATACAAAAATTTAGTCTACAAATACAAATTGAACTTAGTCTACAAATACAAAAATTTAGTTAATTAAATACCAATCACAACTAAACTTAAAATATTATCCAAGTTACCTTTAGATGCACGACTGTGTCATTCCTTAAAGCGGGGGAAACATTGTCTCAACCATATACACTGAAAGGGATGTTCATCCACATATACCTCCCAATCTCATGGGTAAACCAATTATCACGCTTCCCGACAGGGGAATATGTGATCTCCTTATCGAAATCCAAATCCACGAGTTTCCCTTGTTATCCCGTATCAACTTTCCTAGCCGGATGTTTTTTTAATAAACCCATTCTTTTTTTTAGGAAGCTCAGCTGAAAAAATACAATTAAAAATATTAGTCACGATAGATTATAATAAATTAATAAAAATAGTTAATAAATATATCATAATAAGACTTACCGTCATGTTCGTATTGTCCGCAACCAAAGCATATTGGAGGTGGTGAATCCCCGACTCCATCACCTCCATGTCCTAGGCCCATAACATGTGCGATCATGAAAAAAAGTATCGTCCAACTAAACCTCATAGATAGTCTGTAAAATTATAAGAATTACAATATAGGAATACAATATGAATAAAAATTAGTTACCCTGCAAAATTATAAGATATACGATATAGAAAAACAACATGTATAAAAATTAGACAAACAATATAATAAAAGTTAGACTTCAAATAAAGTTTCTATTAACAAAAAAAAAAAAAAAAAAAAAAAAAAAAAAAAAAAAAAAAACCATATGATATTTTAATCAAAATCTCCCTCGTATACTTCAATGTCTTCTTCATCAGTATCATAATCAGAATCCTCAACACCATAATCAATCTCTTCCTCGGAAACATTATTTATTCTACCCGTTGGCGGAGGTACTTCAGTCTCGTCCTCATCATCATAATCAACATTGTTTTAAGCTGCGTCAACATTGTTTTGAAAGTATTGTGAGAAGTCGATAAAAAGTCTAGCACCGAATGAAGAATTGTTTTGAAGTATGTCAACATTTTCGGCCTCCACATTGTCGACATTTTGGACAGAGTCATTGTAACCATTTTGGACACCAGCATTTTCGGATGGTAGATCCCAAATACTATTTGTGGGGACACTAGGGTTTTAGCAACGACACGTATGGAGGGAAAAAACACCGCCTTTTTTTGGAGCAATAGCGGCGATAATGTCGCTGCAATTGACATCACCACTAAAACTTTACGCGATCTCCGTTTACGACCGTTGGATTAGGTCCAGATCAACGAACAAGGTTTACTTTGACCATTTGATGCGGTTCGTTGTTTTCCACCGGTAGCGGGGACACAAACTATTAGCGGAGACACGTAACCCGCAAATAGTGTCGTCGATAATGGTGTGTGTCGCAGCTAATGTTGTCATCACTGTTGCCTTTATTTGTTGTAGTGATAAGTATAAGAAATACGCATATATGCACCTAAAACGTTGATTTTTTGGTTAAAAAAACTTGTAGTTTTTTTTTAATATTCTAGTTTCATTAAAAAAAAATTACTGATTTTTAAAAATTTATTAGTTTAAAAAAATGCAATTTTTTTTTTAAAAAAAAAAGTAATTTCTTTTGTAATTTAAAAAAATATTTTTTTTGCATTTTTTTTTAAAAGTTCATGTTTACTAAAAAAAATTAACAAATCTGCATTTTTTTTAAAGTCGAATATTATTATTTTTACAAAAAAAATGGAAATTTGATTTATTATGTTAATTTTTAGACAGTTTTATTAATATTTCCAATAGCACAAAAAGTTAAACTTTAAATAAGATTGATAAGTTGACGATTATGCCCTTAATGATTAATTTTTTATCTAACGCTCCATCTTTAGTTCTCTGGTTCTCGGAAAAATATGAATTATCAACGGATCTCATATATATATATATATATATATATATATATATATATATATATATATATATATATATATATATATATATATATATATATATATATATATATTATTGACTAGTTGTGAGACTAATGTATTACATGAGTTGGTTAAAAAATTTAAATATCAAAAGGCAAAAAATAATTTTTTTTTAAATAAAATTTTGAAAAATGAAATGAATAAATGTATTAATTGCAATTTACTACTACATTTATTATATTTAATACTTTAAATATATAGGTATATAAGTATTTTGTGGCTTTTTAATTTTAAAAATCGAAAAAACCTAAAAATTGAAATGTGGATATTATATATTTCAAAAATATATAATGACAAGTGTCAAAACTCATGAGAGATTGACAAGTGACAAAATTATTTTCATTTATTAGGAAGAATATATATTATTGACTAGTTGTGAGACTCAATGTATTACATGGGTTGGTTAAAAAATTCAAATATCAAAAGGCAAACAATAAGTTTTTTTTTAAATAAAATTTTGAAAAAAGAAATGAATAAATGTATTAATTGCAATTTACAATTACATTTATTTTATTTAATACTTTAGATATATAAGTATATAAGTATTTTGTGGCTTTTTAATTTTAAAAATCGAAAAACCTAGAAATTGATATGTGATATTATATATTTCAAAAATATATAATGACAAGTGTCAAAACTCATGAGAGATTGACAAGTGACAAAATTAATTTCATTTATCACGAAGGATTGATTACATATTTTTTCAAAAGTTGACTTAATTCAACTATAAATTATTTATTTGATTGTTAAAAAAAATAAAAAAAAAAAAAAACACCCTTTATATACTTAAACTATACGTCAAGTTATTATTATATTTTTTTTAATTTTAGTTGAAAATATTTTTAAATTGTGTATTAGTTTAACTCATTAAGTGATTGACTCTTATATATGTCGTGGGTATATTGTGTTTCCAAAACAAAACAGAACAAATGTTCTTTTCATGAGAAAAACTAGAAATATGATCGTTGTCTTCATTATCTACTAATAAATCTCAAATAATATATATATTAACATGTCTTTAAGACGCACAAATCGGATAAAAATCAAATAAACAGCACTGTATATCGCAGTTTAGAAGTTCCACGGTGTGGTTTGCGGTTTTCAAAAATCTCAAACTGTATTTACAATGCGGTTTGCAGTTTCAACTCTAAGTTGCACCAAACCACAATACGAATACGCTTAACTTCAACGAGCACTTAAAAAAGTTGGGCCCTAATAAAACATTATTGATAAACAACACAATATTGGGCTCTTTTCGATGTTGGGCCCTAGACAAAGCTGGACTTCTATCTATAAACTCACCAAAGCTGACTTCTATCTCTAAACTCACCACTTGTAATTAATTTTGATCTTCATTTAGTTTGCATTATTAATTTAACTAGTTTATAACTCGTAGGAACCACGGTTACAAAATTAATTAAACTTTCATAGTGAAAACTCAAAATTGTTAATCAATTATTTTAAATAAATTATTAATTAATAGATATTTTTTTAATTATAAAAATTATAATTGTTAATTTAAATAAATACATGAAATTATATCACCTTATAATTTGTTTTAATTTTATTTTATTTTTAATGTTATTAATTTAATGTAACTAAAGTGGTAAATTTAAATTTTGAAATTTGAAATGGAGAATTAATATATTGACAAGTGACATGCATTAATTAGAAGACATAGGATGACACATGACAAAAGAAGAATAAAATATGTATTAATTAGGAGGCCTAATAAGATGACACATATCAAAATGAGATTAAAACTATTCTTTTATTATAATAGGGATTTGTTTGGCCATCAGTATTCCATGATTAACTATTCATAGGTAAACATTATTCAAAGGTAAACACTAAACACACGTCAACAAAAGGATAAATATATTTTGATGAATTTCATATAATACTATAACATTTAATGTAAATATTGTTACCAAATATATTTCAAATAATACTTACAAATATATCTAAGATTATTCAAAAACACAAAATGATAGTCTAACATCAGAATTTTAAGATTGTACATCTAAGAGGATTACAACTGTTCGGTAAACTTAGCCTTAAGGAATATATCGTTGAAAGCGATTATCAGGTAGCAATTTGTTTGATAAAGAGCTTATATCACATTACATGAATCTGGTCATCAACCATTACTCATAGATTATCTAAGTGTCCAGTCCATTGATTCTTAGGCTATGGGGAGTGGTAACACTCCTAACACATTATGTCATATCATTTTTCTTTCTTAGCATCTAATTATTAGCATTTGGGAGGGAGTGGTAACATTTCTAGCATTTCATTTTTTTTTTCAAATCTAATTAAATTATATTTTTTAATACACAATTTTTTTTTATTTTGTTTGGATCATTCAAATAAGATTTTGTTCCAAAAAAGCATGATCACAAAATAAGATAACAAATCACAAATAAAGTTTGTAGAATAATTATTTTGACAAAAGATACCGGTTAAAACAATATATTGCAATTTATGAATCGATATTTTTAATTCGAATAACATTATATGACAATTAATAATCATTTATTTTTGGTTTTTTTGGTTTGTTTGATAATTTGTAGTTTTAAGAATGCACATTTCGACTAGATTTGGCGTACCACAGCTAGCTGATAAACTATCTTATTTTTTGAGTTTTTTTTTATGTTGTCGTGTTTTGTAAGCAAAAAAGTAGCATATAAGCTAACTTTTTAAAAAACTACTTAGACTAGCTTTTTAGGAGCTTTTTTTAAAATTTTCCAAATACACCCCTTAATTAATTATAGGAATACATATTTTTATATGTCATTTTATATAATTTTATATATTTCAGCAACTTTTCAACTAGTTTTACTAAACGTTATTTTTTATCAGCTAGCTTTTCAGTTAACAGCCAGCTTTTCAGCTAGTACGGAAAACATAGTCTTAGATATATCTTAAATTTAACAATTAAAAAGATCTATTCAACAAATGCTAGATAACTATTCTAGATTTCTATCCATTAAAAATTATTATTATTATTATTATTATTATTATTATTATTATATGTGTGTATATGAATGTATGTGTATGTGTGAATGTGTGTCTATATGGATATGTGAATGTATGTCTATGAATGTATGTGTCTATGGGGATATGTGAATGCATGTGTATGTATGAGTGTGTGTGTATATGAATGTATGTGTGAAAGTATGAGCACGCCACTATAAGCATATAGGTATCATGTATAAGTTAGGCAAAGCGTAGATAATAATCTATAATAGAAGTGCGAAAAAACAAACTAAAAATGGAGCACTTCTTAGATGTCAACCGTTAATTAGTTGTCAATAGATTTTCTAAAATGCCATTTTGGCCAAATATTCCATAAATTCAATTATATATGTACGTATGTGTGTACGGATGTATATGTGAATGTATGTGAAAGGAGTAACGGTGCGAAAGGAGTAGCGCATCAAAAGGTGTACATGGTTATACACACATATATATTAGGTATAATTTATAGATAGTATAAATAATCATTTATAATAGAGGTGCGAAAAAAATGACGTCCGGTGCCCGAAATGTCGAAAGTAAAAAAAAAATATATGTAGATAATCTGTCGAAAATTACCGACGGAATAGCGACGGATGGCTCAAGCAGAAAGTGAAAAAAAAACATTAGTAAATCCATTAAAAATGATCAAGATGAAGCTCAAACATAAAGTGAAAAGGCATAGAATAAAACAGATAGATAAAAAGACATGGATATACATGGCTATAACTGAGAAATATTGTTCTCAAAATCCCATAAAATCCCATTAGTAAATGAAAAGAGATAACAATGAACACTAGTTTTAAAGGTTGTATGGTATGGGTCCTCCACGTAGTGGATGATCCAACGTGGAATTGTCTCAACATTGTTAAGGCTAAGTCGTGTTAAACTCCGTTACCACCACGACGTATCTCAACGTACGTTAAAAGAAAAAATAAAACCAAAGCCAATTTTTTTTCTTTTTAAAGTGGTGTGGTGGGTATTTCATAGTAAAAATGGAATGATATGGAGAATGACATGTCAGTGACATGGCAAAAAATAATGTTGGGATGAAGACTCATACACCAACAGCGTAACATACAAAAGCAAAATATAGTAGTGGTTGTAAAGTCATGAATAATGAAATTGTAAAAAACTTTTACGTTCAAGAATTGTCAGCAAAGGTTAATAATAGATAAATTATTCCTAGAATAACATATGTGGCAGATCATCAAAATTGATGATGAGCTTCCAATGTCAGAAACGCAAGAAGAGACTTGAATATAGAATTACGGCTAGTTAAATCGAATTTGTTCATTACAAACTAGGTAGAACAAGTTTTACAAGGGGTAACATGTATCTTACAGATATTTTATAGATTCATCTTTCTTAAAAAGTGAAATTAATTAAATAGAAACTCTAACGGACCATCTTGCAGACTTCTAAAGCCTCATTGATTATTCTCGTTAGGGATATATAGATTATTTTCGCCTAAGAAATTGAAAGAACATATTAGTCTAGTTCAATTGAGCAAATAACAAGATATCATGAAAGCAAAAATTATCACATAAGCAACAATTATAGATTTAATAAGAAGGATGAATCGATAAAATACTTGTAACATATACATGTTTACCTCTTGTTTGATTTCAACAATGATTTGTTTCCCCTTGTTTCGGCCTCGTTCAAATGATCAGGTTTTCATTCCCGCCTTCCAACTTCAAGACTTCAATGATCGCTTATTCACCAAAAGAGATGGACCTGCATAAACAGTAATGGATAAACTACAAAATATTTTACCGTGGACATTGGATAAAGTTGGACTTCTATATCTAAATTCATCACTTTTAATTAATTTTGATCTTCATCACTTATAATTATTTCTAACATCCGGATTTTAAGGTTGTAGTCTTAAGAGGATTATAAATGTTAGGTAAACTTGGCCTTAAGGAATCAATCCGAAAGCCATTATCACGTAGGAATTCGTTTTTTTTTCTTTAAATCTTATATCGCATTACATGAATCTATCATCAACCATTACTCACAGATTATTCAAGTGTATAGTCCGCTGATTCTGAGAGACAAATTTACTTTGTACCACTGCATTATGGATGCACATAGATGGCAATAAACTACAAAATGCGGCTAGTTATAGAAAAACCACAATAAAATATTGATTTAATATGCGCCCCGCGTGAGATAAAACATATTATTGATCATGAGTTTTCTAAGGATCTTTAGTAAGTGCTATAAGAGAGTTGAGGTTGAATGATAAATCTAGGATTCCATCCTTCATTTGATATGCAAATGAGTGATTTTATTGAGCTCCTTAACCTTAACTCATAATATTATTTTAGTGAAACTTAAGTTTATTGTGTGAAAGGTTTTATCTCATGATGAACAATATGTTTCATCTGACTTGGAACACATATTAAGTCAACATATATATCGTTGTTATTTTTCAATAGCCAAATTGCTAGTTTATTAAATGAATCTATTTGCATCTCGATGTTAGTGATGTAGATTGTAGAGTAATTTTGTTCCTCTAAGAATAATTGGCCTTCACGTTGATAGCTCATGACCAAAGACTAATAATTGTTGTACTTTCACGTGAGCTCTTTTCATTTTTTAATGTTCGGCGGCAAATTTTTTGATCCTATCGGCTCCTTTAAAGTACAATAAAATTTTAAGTTTCCACACTTAAAGCGATAAGATTGTCCCTCCATTTCCTAATCACTTTTTTCATATGTTTAAATATTTCGAAAAACAGAAAATAGTGTCAAAACTCAAAAGAATTGAATATGTCCTTGCGGTTGGATTTTATTGGATAAGATCACATAGACCTAATTCTATATTTATTAAAATGTAGATTCTCGAATCTTAGGCACAACATACATCCTTCAAATTATTTTTACTCCTTAATGTTAGAGCAAATAAGGGACACACAATAAAGTGCATTCAATTAAGGTAACGTACTATCAACGTCAAGAATATTACCGCGTCTTAGGGACATCGTATATTACATCAATTACGTGTTTCCATTACTTATTTAAAGTGAGCTCGGACACATGCAATTATATAAAATACAATGTCTTATGGATTAAAACAATAAACACCAAATGATTTTTTTTCCTACTACTAGAATGATTATAAAACAAAACAAAATAGTAAAATTCAACGTTCATAATCCAAGTAATACTCAAAGATAAGCTAGTCAAATTTCATAAAAATCTTACCGCAAGTAATTGCATGATTGATCATGAAAGAATTCATTGGTTGTGAATTATTGTGATGGAAAAGGAGAGACTAGAGTTTAGAAGAGAGAGAGAGGGATGGGATTATGGTTTGGAATTTGTGCGAAGGTTCGTTGAGGGGTGAGAAATTAATTCCAACTATGGAAATAATTTTTAAAGGTTTATAATGAGAAATGATTTGAAAGTTATAGATTCATAAGGTATTTATAGGTTGATTTGGGGGGTTGGGTTTAGTTTTTTAGCGATATGGGATGAGGTGGGTATGGTTTTAGTTTACTTAAGGAACAAGTAACATGGTTTTGGGTATTTATGTTTAAGCTATTGAGAGCGTTTTTAAGTTAAAGGTGGGTTGTGAGAAATTTGCGTGGATTTAGGAAAGGTTGAAAATATATATAGACAAAACTACAAATTTGGTCCTTATGGTTTGCAAAAACTTTTGGATAGGGTCCAAAATGTTTCCGGCTTGCACCGAAGGTCCAAAATCAAGGTTTTTCATTGTTTTTGGTTCAAAAAAACTTGAAAAGTCGATTTTACCCTTTTCCATTTCTTTTTTCTATTTTCTTTATTTAGTTTGGTATTTAAATAATTAAAAAAAATAAAAAATAAAATCTTACCCAGCACTCTCTCTCTCTCCCTCCCTCTCTTTCTCTCTCTCTCTCTCTTTCCACTGAAGAACTTCCCAAGTTGAAAAGGATTTAGGGCTTTTTCCCTCGTCACTTTGATTGATCGGGCAAAAGAGAGACAGATACGAAGTTGCGAACGAAGCAGACGAACGAATAAAAGGGAAGCATGATGGCTCGTAGGGCGCGATTATTCGTTGATCGATCGTGAGAAGGATTGTCTCCTGGGTCGACGAGACCGAAGAATGAAGATGTGAAGAAGCAAGCAGCGAAGCTTCGATCGTTCTCATCCGGTTGTGAGGTGCGAAGGAAGGAGGGTCGGAGGAGGGAGGTCTTTGATTGAAGAGAAAGTAAGCGAGGGGTGAGGCCAGAAGATGGGTTCGGTGTGGCCAAGAGGCTGCGAAGGGACGGAGGTCTTCGATAGGGCGAGACAAGCAGCAATGGTAATGACTTTGGTTGTTCGATGTCCAACAGGAGGTATGCGAGGGCCTTTTTGCTCCGTTAATTCCTTGCTTCATCTTCTTTTTGATTTGGTAGGAACAATGAAAAGGTGAAGGGAGAACGAAGGGGGTTTGTAGCTCCCTTGCTCACCGGGAACGCACAAGAAAACACCTCCGACGGAGGTGCTTCTGCCGAAAATCGGGACAGAAGAAGGAAAGAAACAGGAAGAGTTCCTTGATTGTTTTTTTTTAATCTGGTCAATTTTTATGTTCTTCAGTTAAGAGAGAAGGGAGTTTCATTGTGTGTTTATGTCGATTAACAAGATGATGATCAAATGGAGGGGTATGTCGACGGATTTGTGGAAGATGAATAAGAATAAACCTGGGTTAGGTTAGGTTAGGGGGAGAGAGAGAGAGAGAGAGAGAGAGAGAGAGAGAGTGAGAGAGAGTGTGTGTGTGTGTGTTGGGTAAGATTTTATTTTTTATTTTTTTTAATTATTTAAATACCAAAAACAATAAAGAAAATAGAAAAAAGAAATTAAAAAGGGTAAAATCGACTTTTCAAGTTTTTTTGGACCAAAAACAATGAAAAACTTTGATTTTGGACCTTCGGTGCAAGCCAAAAACTTTTTGGACCCCATCCAAAGGTTTTTGCAAACCACAATGACCAAATTTACAGTTTTGTCATATATATATATATATATATATATATATATATATATATATATATATATATATATATATATATATATATATATATATATATATATATATAAAATAAAAATAACAAAATAATGTATTGCATGGATTTAACTTGGACGATGGGACGATGGTGCAGGTCAGGTTTGTTTAACATGTTAATGGAAGGTGAGAATTTTAGAGTGGAACCTTGAGTTTAGGACTAGGGTGAGGTTGAGCTTGTGAGGATCTATACAAATATGTAAGCTTGTTGATAATAAGGTTAGGAGAGTGGTAACATTTTTAATAGAGTTTTTGATGTTTTTGAAAAACTTATTTACTCAATGGATATATTTTTAAAGGTATTTACTGTATAGGATTTTTAGCATTTTTCTATATATGTCATGTTCCATTCCGTTTTTCACACGAAATGAACCCAAAAAAAAAAAAAAAAAAGACCAAGTTCATATTCACACAAAATCTTCCCTTTAACTTATTGTTTAATTTTTTTTAATATAATTTCTTTTTTTTTTTAGTTTTTGTTATTAATTTTTATTACTTTTTTGCAAATATCATTTTAACTAACAAAGCTTCTTACAATAACCAAGAAACAACTTTTTTAATCTAAACCACAAACAACTTTTTAAATCTAAACCAACAAACATCATCTTAAACTTTAAAATAAATAAATAAATAAATAAAAATTATAGATACGATATTTTAAATACAAAACCAATAATTGCTTGTTATATGAGAAAAACGAAAATAAGAAACATGTGAAATAACTAGATTCGGTGACTTTTATTTGCAAAAAGAAGATAAAAAATAAGATATAAACAATGATTGTGACAAATACACTTCTTTAAACAATAACGGTGGTGATACAATTTATGAGGTGGTGGGGAAAATTCTTTAAACAATGATTCTTCATCATCTTTTTCTCCAATTCCCTCTTCTTCTCCAATTTCTGTTAGAGATGAGAGAAAGTAAAATTGAGAGAGAGAGAGAGAGAGAGAGATTCATGATTTTCTGTTCGTATTTCTTCAACTGAATCAATACTGACTACAAGCTACCATACATATACAGAAGAAACAAATCTAACTGAATAATTAACAAAATTACAAAAATGTCATTTCTAACAAAAAACTTCTAACTGGTCTTGTTAGTTAACTAACAAAGCTTCTTACAATAACCAAGAAACAACTTTTTTAATCTAAACCACAAACAACTTTTTAAATCTAAACAAACAAACATCATCTTAAACTTTAAAATAAATAAATAAATAAATAAAAATTGTAGATACGATATTTTAAGTACAAAACCAATAATTGCTTGTTATATGAGAAAAAAGAAAATAAGAAACATGTGAAATAACTAGATTCGGTAACTTTTATTTGCAAAAAGAAGATAAAAAAATAAGATATAAACAATGATTGTGACAAATACACTTCTTTAAACAATGACGGTGGTGATACAATTCATGAGGTGGTGGGGAAAATTCTTTAAACAATGATTCTTCATCATCTTTTTCTCCAATTCCCTCTTCTTCTCCAATTTCTGTTAGAGATGAGAGAAAGTAAAATTGAGAGAGAGAGAGAGAGAGAGATTCATGATTTTCTGTTCGTATTTCTTCAGCTGAATCAATACTGACTACAAGCTACCATACATATACAGAAGAAACAAATCTAACTGAATAATTAACAAAATTACAAAAATGCCCTTTCTAACAAAAAACTTCTAACTGGTCTTGTTAGTTAACACCCCCCCCCCCCTTCAAGCTTGTGGCCATTAATCAGACCAAGCTTGGATGTTGCGTGTATATGTCGAGAATTTGGAACTTGTTTTGTAAGAATGTTTGCTAACTGTTCAGAAGTATCAACATGAGACAACCGAATTAACCCTTCTTGAACTTTGTTTCGTACGAAGTGACAATCGATTTCAATGTGTTTCGTACGCTCATGAAATACCGGATTTGAAGCAATGTATATTACTGCCATGTTGTCACATTTAAGGGGTATAGGAGTAATTTCTTCAATTCCTAATTCATCAAGAAGACGACTTAGCCATGAAAGTTCAGCAGTAACCCTTTGCATTGAACGATACTCGGCTTCTGCAGATGATAAGAAAATGGTTGATTGTTTCTTGGATTTCCATGAGGTTGGAGATCCACCAAATAAAATGTAGTAACCACTAACTGATTTTCGAGTAATTGGACATGCCGCCCAATCCGAATCACAGAAAGCTTCCAAGTGGAAATCCTTTGAATCATTGAAGTATAAAGCTTGTGAAAGAGTTCCTTTGATGTATCTTAGAACATGAATTGCAGCAGAATAATGATCTTCAGAAGGTGTTTGATTAAATTGACTTAGGTGTTGTACAGAAAAAGCCAAATCAGGACGAGTATGCAATAATAAATTCAATTTTCCAATGAGCTGTCTGTAAATAGTTGCATCTAAAAGAGGATTGTCCATTTTATGAAGTAACTTTGGTTGAGAAGGAAGAGGACTTGAAACTGGAGAAACATCATCCAAATGATAATCTTTGAGTAACTGTTTGATGAATTTGGTTTGATGTATTACCATGCCATGATCAATTTTATCAAATTCTATTCCAAGAAAGAAGTGTAAAAGACCTAAATCTTTAATTTTAAACTCATGATGTAAGAACTCTTTTAAGCTTTGTATTTCTCCAATGTCATCACCAGTGACAGAATGTCATCAACGTAAACTGCAACAATAGTAATTGATGAATTTGATTTCATTAAGAAAAGAGAATAATCGTTTGGAGAATGAGAGTATCCTTTAGATCTCAATGCAGTGGACAGTTTAGCATACCACTGCCTTGATGCTTGTCTTAACCCATAAAGAGACTTTTTTAGTTTACAAACAAGTGAAGAGGAAGAAGAAGCTTCATGTCCAGGTGGTAATCGCATATACACTTCTTCATGTAATTCGCCATGTAAGAAGGCGTTGTTTACATCAAACTGATGTATGTCCCATTTTCGTTTGACTGCAATAGCAACAAGACTTCTAACAGTGGTGAATTTGACCACAGGAGAAAAATTCTCATGAAAATCTATTCCATGTCTTTGAGTAAATCCTTTGGCTACCAAACGAGCCTTATATCTTTCTATAGATCCATCTGATCGTTGCTTAATTTTGTAGACCCACCGACAAGCAATTGCCTTTTTTCCTTTAGGAAGTTTAACAATGTCCCATGTCCCATTTTCTTTTAAAGCAGCTAATTCATGTTGCATAGCTTGTTCCCACTCAGGTACGCCCTTGGCTTGATGATAAAAAGCCAGTTCGGTTATATTATTTTTCACATGAAAAATATACGAATCATGAAAAACCAAATTACAAGCTGCATAACCTTCAGAATTATTAATGCAAAAATTTGTAATGGTATGAGGGCAATTCAGATCAGAAGATATTACAGCATTACACACATAATCATGGAGATGTGTGGGATATATGATTCCTTGAAGATCTTCTGAGTTGTACAGGTGGGACAGGGGTATTTTGGGAATTTGATGAAAATGAAGGATTGAAAGGTTGAATTGGTACAAAAAGGGAAGGAAAGTCATTTGAAACATGATCTTCTGTTGAAATATTTGGAATATAGGAAGTGTTGGAGACAAAATTTTCAACAAATTTGAGAGCGGAAAAAGATGTTCAAAAAACTTAACATCTCGTGAAATATGTATTGTTTTAGTGACAATATTCAAAACTTTGTAAGCCTTTTGTCCGAATGGATATCCAAGGAATATGCATGGATGAGCTCCAGACATGAACTTATCCTTAGCAATTGTTGTTGAAGAAACAAAACACAAGCATCCAAAGGCTTTTAGCATATGCATATCAGGTTTAGCACCATATAGAGCTTCAAATGGAGTTTTATTTTGAAGAACTTTAGAAGATGTCCTATTGATGATGTGGGTACTTCTGTTTCATTTGGTCTTCGCGTTCCCAACTGAACTCTGGTCCTCGTTTGGCATTCCATCGGACCTTCACAATGGGAATGCGACTTTGCTTTGTCCTCTTGAATTATCTATCCATTATCTCTACAAGCTCCTCAACAAAGTAGAGATTCTCGTTTATTTCAATCTCGTCAAGTGCCACTACCAGGGTCTCATCAGACATGCATTTCTTTAGGTTGGACGCATGAATACAGGATGTACATTGTTGAGCTCTTGTGGTAGCCGAAGCCTGGAAGCCACCGAGCTGATCCTAGCAAGGATTTCAAATGGCCCAATGTACCTCGAGTTCAATTTCCCACGCTTCCCAAAGCGTATCACCCCTTTCCAAAGAGAGACTTTTAACAACACGTGATCCCCGACTTGAAATTCCAAGGGCATTCATCGTTTATCCGCGTAGCACTTTTGTCGGTCCCTGGATGCCCTTAGTCGTTCCCGGATTTGGACGATCTTCTTAGTTATTTCTATGATGATTTAAGTACCGATGAGAGTGTTGTCGGGTACTTGCCCTTTTGCCAGTTGTATGTCTCCCACCTCGACCCAACACATAGGTGATCGACATTTGCGTCCATATAAAGCCTCAAATGGAGCGACCTTGATGCTAGTGTGATAGTTATTATTGTATGAGAACTCTATGAGTGGAAAATGGGTATCTCATGCCTTGCCGAAATCTATCACACAAGCTCTGAGCATATCCTCTAGTGTCTGAATGGTCCTCTCACTTTGCCCGTCAATTTGAGGATGGTAGGCCGTACTCATATCGAGCTTGGTTCCCAAGGACTTTTGAAGTGACTGTCAGAACCGTGAGGTAAATCTACTATCTCTATCGGAGATAATAAATATTAGCATGTCGTGTAATCTCACAATCTCTTTTATATAAGTCATGGTTAACTTCTCCATCTTGTCAGTTTCCTTTATTGGCAGGAAGTGGGCGGATTTGGTTAACCTGTCAATAATTACCCAAATGGTGTCAAATCTGTTCTTCGTCTTGGGCAGTTTGGTGATGAAATCCATGGTTATCCGTTCCCACTTCCACTCGAGTATGTCTGGCTGTTGTAGTAGACCCAAGGTCATCTAGTATTCTACCTTGACTTTAGCGCAAGTCAGACACTTGTTTACGTATGTAGCGATTTCGGCTTTCATGTTTGTCCACCAATAAAGCTTTATGAAATCCTGGTACATCTTGTCGGGATCCGGATGAGTGGATTATTTTGTCTTGTGGGATTCATTCATGACATCGTCTCTGTACCCACCAAACTTCGGTGTCCAGATTTGATCCATGAGGTAGTATGCTCTGTCATCCTTGTCTATAAGGTTCTTATCCATCCATCGCAAGGCTTCACTTATGACATTTTCAGGTTTTAAGGCTTCCAGTTGAGCCTCTTCGATCTGTGAAGACAGGTGAGATTGGATGGTCATGCTTAGTGACTTTACTTCGCTTCCCGAGTATTCCTTTTGGCTCAGGGCATCTGCTATTATATTGGCTTTGCCTGGGTGATAATGGATTTCACACTCGTAGTCGTTTAGTAGCTCAACCCATCGCCGCTGCCTCATATTGAGCTCCTTCTGGTTCAGAATGTGTTGGAGGCTCTTGTGATTCGTGAAAATGGTGCACTTTGTATTGTATAGGTAGTGCCTCCAGATCTTTAGAGAGAACACTACTGCTCCCAGCTCGAGGTCGTGTGTAGTGTAGTTCACCTCGTGGGTCTTTAGTTGTCTTGACACGTAGGCTATGACCTGCCCTCGCTGCATGAGCACGCAACCTAATCCTTGATTGGATGTGTCACAGTAAACCATGAATTCTTCCGTCCCTTCTAGGAGGGATAAAACTGAGGCATCGCATAGAGCTTGTTTCAAGGTTTGGAAATCAGTCTCTTGTTTCCTTTCCCAGATGAAGGTTACACCCTTCTGAGTTAGGGCGGTGAGCGGCTTAGCGATCTTGGAGAAATTTTGTATGAACCTCCTGTAGTAACCAGCGAAGCCTAAGAATTGCCTGATCTCCGTTGGGGTTCTGGGTGTTGCCCAACCTTCGATTGCCTTTATTTTGGCAGGGTCCACGTGTATTCCTTCTTCGCTGACAACGTGCCTTAAGAATTCTACTATGCGGATCCAGAATTCGCACTTGGAGAACTTCGCATACAGTTTCTCCGCCCTTAATGTTCCTAAGACCTGAGGTCACCTATGACTCTGACGGTTTGTTCCTTAGTCAAAGTAAATATGCTCATGATATTTTAAGTCGGGCAAGTCTTCTTGATTCCAAACCAATTGGTCCGCCACTTGCTACCAATGATGTTTTTACTACTACTGACACTCCTTTTCATGACTATACTTTATATTGATAGCTCTTCGGTACTTGACTATCACAAGGTCGGATATTTCTTATGATGTAAATCAAGCAAGTCAATTTTTTCACACTCCCACTGATCAACATTTTACCCTTGTTAAAAGGATCTTACGATATGTCAAAGGCACACTCAATCATGGTCTTCATTTCTTTGCTCCTACAAAGTATATGCTTATTGGTTATTCCAATACAGATTGGGCTCACTGCATAGAAACTAGGCCTTCCACCTATGGTTACTCTATTTTCTTTGGTGGAAATATTGTGCCTTGGAGTGCTAAGAAACGACCCACCGTTTTTAGATCAACTTGTGAATCTGAGTATCGGGCTATGGCGAATACTGCTACAGAACTCATTTGGATCACTCATCTGCTACGTGATCTAAATGTGTAACCACCAGATAGACCTACCTTACTTTGTGACAACTCAAGTGCTATTTTCTTGAGCCAAAATTCCAAAACGAGCTAAACATATAGACACTGATCATCATTTTCTTCGTGAACTTGTGTTGTTTGGAAAGTTGCATACAAAATTTGTTCCTACCAAGCTTCAAGTTGCCGATATTTTCACCAAACCATTGGCTAGACCACTCTTTGATAAGTTTCGAGAGCAACTAGGAGTTCGTCCACCACTTGTACGCTTGGAGATAAATCCCCTATATAATTAGCTTTTTTTGTTTCCTATATTTGATTATTTAGTTACCTTGTATATCTCCTACAATTATGTTGTATCTTGTATATAATCTCGTTTAATGATCAATAATATTCAAGGGGAACATTTATCTCACTCCCACAGTAGGAGATTTACTTGGGAAATAAAACAATTAATTACTAGGTGCCAGCCTTAATCCTACAACAAAACATGAAGAATACAAACAATTCATATCTATACATCTGTGTCCTTAAGACTTTAACCATTATATTGTTTTCATACTCGTCGATCAACCATTAAGCAATAAATTCATCATTATGTCATTCCACCAATCTATCGGGCCGGGCAAGCACCAATGCAAACAATCATTTTGAACTTTCAAATCCGTTTCTTTCCCATCAAAAGGATGAAACACGCGATACGGGCCCGGGTGACCATCGGGCCTCAACAGCGATAAACGGGTCGTATCAAACAGTCTCAAACCCGACCCGTTTATTACATGTTTAGCATTCTCAAATTCTTCCAACTCAACATCTCTCATTATAGTATCAATATCTCTCATATCTATCTCACCATCTTTAAACGGGCCCGTTCGATTACAATACCCGCCCGTATTCCATTCACCGTTCTCAAAGTGATCAGGGGTAGTTGACCGGAATAAAACATTGACTTTTCGATTCGATTTTGTAAAAAAATCGAAAACCGTACGGAGTGATTTTCGATACGCGTATTCGAACTCGATTTCCGATATGTTTTCGTTTTTACAGTTATGACACCCGATGATAGTGGCATTTTCGTAATATATTGCAGTTTTCAAGAACCATTTTCCACCTGCAATCATGATGTGGTTGTAGTCGTTAAATTGGTTAGCCCAAATTAGGTCGAGTTCATCGAGATGAAGCTCGATTGGACCCATGGAATGCCCATCGTTGTCTTCATATATATTCGCTTTTGTTAAAAAAGGCGACCAGATTACTGAAAGCGTGAAGTTATGCGACTTGAAGAACCATTTTTTGCTTCTGTATTCTTCATCGTGATAGACTTCATCAGCTTCTTCAATCTGAGAAAGAATACAGAGTAATGATTGAACGTGGTTGCGGGAGATTGAATCTCCGATGAACGCCATTGATTTGTTTTTCATGAAATTTAGAAAGATTTCGGGGTCGAATGGTGGGAGGTTGCAATCGGTGGGACTCCACCGCCAGTAGAGGTAATCGGAATCTGGACGGCCGTTTTTCATACAGTTTTGATGCGGTTCGATGGTGTTGCAGGTGTGGTTGGTGTAGCGTGGACCGGTTGCATCCCTGATCCATTCTCCGGTGAATACGTCACATTCCGTTGAACCTAAGTCAGGAATTCAATGCTAATGTGACTTATTTGTCATGCAATAAAATTCTTATTGAATGTTCCAAATTAAATTATGTCGTTTTCTCAAAACTTTAATCCAAAAAAGTAAATGCGTGTATCTTCCAGATGATGTCTAAGATCAATCGTACTTTTACCTGTTAGATTGATTGTGAAATCAATTTTGATGATCTTAAAATGGTAAAGAAAAAGTGAAATCAATCATGCATGTTAATTAGCGAAAATACAGATAGTTAATCAACTTGATACCTTCGTGAGTCCTGTTGTTATTCACCGGGGATTGGTCGGAGAGTGTAAAATTAGCCACCACCAGCAGCTGTGGCGATGGCAATTTTCCGTCGTCGTCTCCATCAATGAAGCCGGAAATCTGAATCGAACTTGAGAAATAGAAGCGAAAAGCAAATCCAATAAGAATCAAACAAATAGCAATCTTAACAAACACTTGATTCCGCCATTGGTTGGATGTAATTTGACTGTTGCTCATATCAACTTTCATCTTCTTCATTATGAATTTTTGGGGGAGAGATGATGCAAATGTCAACAGAAACATCAAATTCAGAGCTTTCTCTCTCTAAAACAGAAGGAGAGAGAGGGAAAGGGTCTGGGGTTTTGGGGTGGGTTCAGGGTTGTATTCAAGTTGGGTAAAAGGTGGCCTGAACTTGTTTTTGACGAAAGGAGAGTTGAAACTTGAAACTAGAAAACTTGTGCATTACCTATTGTATGTTATGCTTTAACTGTTGTATAGATTGCTTTAACAAAAGTATTATGTATATTAGCACTAGCCGTTATGCATTACCAATTGTACATTATTCATCACAATAAAATTTAAATTTATAACTTACATATTATAAAAAAAAAAACTGAAAAAGTTTCAACTATCTAATACTATAAAATTAAGTGTCAATTTTGATTTGATCGTGTTATCGATATTTTATATCATTTTCTAAAGGTGTGATTTTGGTAATTCGTATGTTTGCTTTATGAAATTGATAATTCTGATGTTAATATAAAATTATAAATATACTTTTGAATAACATTTATAAAATATAATAGTTATCAATACTAATTTCGTCGTATTCCGATCAACAGTGGCATTTATGAAAATTAGTTGAAAAGTCGACATCCAAAAGTAAATTCACGTCCATTTTCGCCAGCTCCCAAGTTCTAAGTTTCTAACCAATTTTTCCCTTTTATATATTTAAATAATGTAGGTTTAAATGTTATAATTACTGTTTATTTGAATAATCAAAAACTTCAATAAGCAGCAAAATGTGATTGGCTCAAATTGTCAAATCTAAATGCATGGTCCTACTCCTACTCATGAAGGCCTGTGTTTTTTTTTTTTTTTTGTCCTCTAATATACGAGTAAATTAGGTAATCAAACTAGTAGGACTCATGTATCTTACTATGATTACCTTGTAAACAATTATTTAAAAATATCATCAAACCAGTAAATACAGCTTTACTAAATAGTGATATATAAACAATTAATTGCAATTTAGTTAATTCTTATTACACGGGTTGATGAAAAAAATATTAAAATATAAACAATAACTATTTTTTAAAATAAAATTTTAAAATAAGAAATGAAAAAACATATTAATTGCAATTTAGTGTAATATTTATTACATTTGATACTTAACATATATATACTTAGTATATGTATTATGTGACTTTTTTATTTTAAAAATTAAAAAAAAAATCATAAATTGACATGTGGATATTATTTATTTAAAAATTATCACAAAATGACAAGTGTCAAAACTCATTAGAGATTGACATGTGGCAAAATTATCTTCATTTATTATAGTAGATGATTAAAACAAAATGCTAGATTCGAACGATTAAATAGTAAATTTATTTGAATTTGAAATTTAAAATAAGTGAGAATTATGAAAAAAAAAACATGCAAAAAATAAATAAATTAAAATTATGAGTTTAGTTATCAGACTCGTGTACTAAACTGGTTAATTATAACAAAATGGTAAACACAAAGGTTTAAATTGTAAATTTATTTGAAGTTGAATTTGAAATTTAAAATTTAAAATTTAAAATTAATAGTCATTATGGTAGGTTTAATTTATGGGAAATAAATTAATGATATATTGGAAATGAAAATTAAAATAAATGACAAGTGGAAAATAAGTATATCTCAAAATTTTGACAAAATGACATGTAGCCAAGTGAATGAGAAAAGGACATGTGGCAAAATCATTTTCATTTATTAGGGTATATATATATATATATATATATATATATATATATATATATATATATATATATATATATATATATATATATATATATATATATATATATATATATATATATATATATATAACAGTTTGTTTAAATGGTACTCGCGAAATAAAATCAGAATTACTTATAATGTTAATTTATGTGAACGCTAGGTCCATATATTGAATTATATGTTTTAACAAATTCCTCACCAAGTGTTTTCATTTCGATAAAATGTTTGGTAGGTTATCTAAGAAAAGAAAAAAAAGGGTTGCAAATGCTTTCATACCAACACACTTGATTACCATTGTGAAGATAAATAATGTTATTGCTCATATAAAGGATTTTATCGAGATGGAGCATTTACACCAATGATGTCCGAACAACCCACACATAAGTGCAATGAAATTATTGCAAATGGAGACGTATAATAAAACAAATCGAAAAAAAAATGAATTACCAATATTAAAAAGGAAGTTAAAGTTGCTGAAACTAGCTAGATATCTTATACTATTCTCCTCGAAGAATTTTACATGCAATAAGTTAATACATCTTAGTTATCATCATACATCTTAGCTAGATATCTTCGATACTATCATTCTTCCCTTTTTCAAATCCTTACCACAACTCAAGTACTCTACCAATATACAAACACAATCGCCGCATTCTTTGTCAATGTATATCTTTGGCAAAATGAATAGTGAACTTCATGGGGGGAGTAATAATGTTTCCTCCACTAATCTATCAACTTTAAGAACATATAGTCATATAAATATAAGCCTCAAAAGATAATAATGTTTCCTCCACCATACCATTACTAACTTCTGGAAATAAGTTATCATATATTATAAAAGTCCACATCATATGGTCCAAAACGATGCTCAACCAAGGAGCCTTATTACTATTTAGTGGGAAATAATACATGTACAATGATGTAAATTTTAATTCTGCAACTTAATTGATATCATAAAATTTATAAATTTGATTATATACGTACTCAGTCAACATTTGTCAAAGCTGGATATGGAAGCTAGGACCCACCGGCAACTGACATCATTTTCGACATGTTGTGAAACTTCAAAAAATGGATGGGTATAATCGTCTACCTTTGCTCGACTAGTTTAGAATCAAATAGTATAAGACTCCAAAGATCAATATGGTATTAATAAAAGGGGAATTGTAATTTATTAGTGGATCTGTTCTATTATATTTTTCAATTTAACTGGCATAAGATTTCTTACATTGGTATCAATCCGGCCACAATGTTTAATAGAAAAATAATGGAAAAAGGATGCCGCAAAAGATGGGGGACCCTATAAGTTATTGACAAAATATCTTCTAGCCATATGAAAAAATAAATAAATAAATAAATATGATCTTTTCTTTATCCTTAAATCGTATAGATATCCCATGGCACATTGGAGTGGCATCCTTAATTTTGCATGTCTGTCTCCTTGGAGTTATGTCCCATAAGATCTATGAGAAACCATCGGCTATTTCCTATCTAATCTACATAGATAATTATGTGATAAATTTGGTCAATTCGTTCATAATATGTGTGAAAACATCCACTACAAAGTTTTGTAGTCACCATATCATGGCCTCATATGCTATCAACCACTCCCTATATGTACATAGAACGGTGTGGTGACTGAAAACGTTGGTGACAAATTGTGGTGTATTGATGATGCCAAAGCATTGTCATTGGGAGCCTTTTTCTCCGTTGGCCTTTATCCCACATGTTCATCAACACCATCAAAAAACCCAAAGTTATCTATGAGTCTATCTACCATGCGGAAATATGCTCGACATGGGTTTATGTGAGTTGCACCATGGATGTTTAGTATAGTTAGTAAATTCATAATTATTTTTGTTAACAATTTTTGGTTAATTAACTAATATTGTAAGTACCTCATATTCATGGATAAATGAGAGACATGACAGACATTGTAAGTACATCAACTTGTCTTGCTGCTGTTCTAAAAAAATAAAAATAAAAACTAATTATTGTAAGTACCTCATATTCATGGATAAATGAGAGACACGTCCCCCAACTCTAAACGACCACCATTTGCCAATGTATGGCCCTTGGGATGACATCCTTATTCGTTCTAGCAAACTCACCGGCTATTTTGGAAAGTATCATAGATCCAAATCCATTAAATCATACAATGACAAAACATTTTACCAACATATTTCTATTTATATGTTGATATTTGAAATTTATTTGAAGTTATTGTATCTTAAATACATATACTAATTTGTGGACTCTATGTTTTCATATCTTACACTTTCTTTTCACCTACTATTATTTTGTTTGTTCGGATTTTCCTTCCTCATAATTGTCGAACGAACTAAGTGTACACATGTTTCCATGCATATTAAGTAAATTATTATAATATAACATAACACGAAATTCAGTTAACGTTTTCTAATACTTGTTCCAAGATTCTAAATCGTCAAAAAGGCACACACACCATGATTTGGCCAGCAAATGATGTTTTTGCCCCATAAATTTATGATCCAACATAATAAGAAGAAAAAATCGAACAACATCCTTATCTTATATATCATCAATGGTGGGTAGTCAAACAACTCCATTAAATTACTAGCATACAACGAATGTAAATGGTCTAATATGGGGAGCATTGTGTCCTAAACTGATTGATAACATCCTCGTCTATTATTATAATTCCCCCAAATTATAACATGGAGACAGTGCAAAACTTTTGAGGTCCAAAATGCACGTAGTATCATCCAGCATGAGACCACATCACCCCATGAAACCACATCACCCCATCACCATGGTCATAAAGGATATAAGACAACAAAATAATATAGATGAAATATATGTTTCTATAATATATTATTTTGGGATATTTAACCACACCCCAAAAGATGGTCTCATAAACAACCTTCTTTCTTGGTCCTCAAAGCATCAAAGTGTAATTCATATCCAATATTGAAGATGAATATCAAGGCGTGACCAATGTCGTTATAAAGACATGTTGGCTATGCAACCTCCTTCAAGAGTTACACACTGAAAGGTTTTAGGCATACTAAAACATATTCATAAGCAACGAAAGCATATAACAGTTCCTATATGTGCACACAACCCACAAGGATCTAAGCTCATTATATTATTGCAACTACAAGAGTAATACGAAAACATACATACCTATTTAGCAAGTAGAGATCTCCTTGTTTGAGATTGAGTTCTTGCCACCTTTGTTTGGATGTAAGGACCCAAAGTATCTCTCTAATGATATCATACCCAATAACACCAAATAAGCAAAACAACAAAACCCTAGGAGAGGGGAGGCGAACATCGAAAACTCCACAAACCCTAGAAAGGTTAGGATGTTCGTCCAAGAATAAAGGGTAGGGGGGCAAATTTTAGAGCCTTAAACGAGCATCTAGGGTTGGTTCCATAGCTCCTTGTTTATAGGCTCTCAATGTTGCTCCATCACAAAAGCAACTGCCTTATTATTGAATTTCCTCATGGATTGTTTACATTAATTAAACTCTTTTAATTATTTAACATCCAACCCCTGTAATTAATTAAGTATTAATTAATTATAAATTAGCTTCTAATTAATTTATCAAAACATGACAAATTAATAAACTAATTAGTATTAAAAAAATTTCTTTTAGTTACTCAAATGGATCTTAATAGCAACCCAAAAGGACCTTATTATTATTAAAATTATCACTAATAGTTATGACTTTTGACACTTTCCAACACACGCTTCACTCACAAAAGCAACCATTTTCAATTGTCACAATGTTAGGTTGTATATCCCTCGAACCCGGTTCAACGTCAGCAAGCCAAGCACGTTAATATTGACATACACTTTATGTGAAATCAAGTTATTTTAGGTCGAGTACATGTTTCATATGTTCCATTTGTCTAGGTATGCAAATATATTCACCATAGGGTTTCCAATATATTTATTCCACAGGTTTTGATCCAGTTTTAACATACAAATAAATCATCGATCATCAAACTACAGAGGGATTTGGTATAAAAGCCAAATAAAATCGAAACCAGTTATTTTTAAAGTTCGGTTCGATTTTAAATCAGTTGTTTGGTCTATAAGACTTAATTATATCTTGACTGATTTTGATCAGATTTTTGTGAGTGACATGGATATCCGATATAATCGGGTTTAGGTTTATGATAATCTGTTTTTTTTTTCTTTCTAAAACAGGTTCGGTAATCCTATAGAAAATCCTTTTTAACTCAAATTTAACTACAACCAAATAAATATTTGTATTATATTCGGTTTTAAAATACAAACTTCAAATTTCACGATTATGATCATAAGTCTAGAAATTGAAAAGGGAAATCTTTGAAAAAATCCTAAAATTTTACCCTAATTTACTAAAAAGTCTCAAACTAAAATTTGTTTACGAAAAAGCATGAATTACCAGTAAAAATGGCGATTTGACCCATTTTCCCAGTTTAGCAGTTTCATTAATTATCTGGTTTCATTAAAGTCCCGTTATTTTACCATAATTTAAAATAAGTTCCAAACTAAAATTTATTTTTGTCATTTTCTCAATGTAACATACATTTTACCAGTTTCATTGTTGACTTGGACGCCTAGTTATTAAATGAGATGATGAGATGGATATGTTGGGTTATAAAATTCTATGTTTACGATAAAACTTGATATCCTGATGCATTGTATATTTTTTGAAATATAAAATGCATCCAACGAACATTGCAATAATTACATGAACTAGCAACAACTTCGTCACTATTACATTCATAACAAATTTCAAATTGTCTATCTAAGCTTATGTAACTCGATATATCTATCTCATCATACATCAGCTCATTTACTGTTGTTTTTTCTTGGAAACACACCATTTTGTTTGTTTCATTGTTGACCTTGATACATAGTCATAAATGAGTCAATAAGATGTATATCAAATTTTACAGTAAATGGTGTACTATATAATCCATCATATCCATCTTATCAGCTAATTTAATGATTAGGTGTTCAAATCAGCAATGAAACCGATAAAATATATGTTACATGGAGAAAATGGCAAAATCATCAAAAAAAAAATTAATTTGGGACTTATCCTAAATTATGATAAAATAATTGGACTTTAATGAAACAGGTAAGTAATGAAACCGGTATACCAAGAAAAATAGACAAAATCGTCATTTTTACCAGTAATTCATGGGACTCCAAAGATTGTTTATTGATGTTCACAGAAACATTGAATCTATAATCGTTGAATACGTAATTATCAAACGGTGAATCAATTCATAGAAACATCAATAATACCCGTTGTGGGGTTCAAGCTTCTTAGACTAAACATGCTAAGACTATTCAAGTAAAGTTAATTTAATGTGCAAACTTTATATATATATATATATATATATATATATATATATATATATATATATATATATATATATATATATATATATATATATATATATATAAACAAAATACATAAAAATCACTCATAGAATACACATTCAATAACATATTTGAAACATATTACAGTATTATTATTGTACTAGTTTATAATCTGTGAGAATCACGGTTATAAAATTAATTAAATTTTTTTTTGTTAAGAAGTTAAAATTATTAATCAAGTATTTTAAATAAGTTATTACTTAAGAGACATCTTTTAGTTATATAAAATTATAATCGTTGATTTAAATAAATACGTGAAATTATATCACCTTATAATCTGTATTAATTTTATTTTATTTTTCAATGTAATGTTATTAATTTAATATAGTTAGGATTAGAAAGTTTAAAATGAAAAATCAATTATTAACTTAATGTAATTAGAGAGGGAAATTTAAATTTTGAAATTTAAAATGGATAATCAATTATAAATTTAATGTAATTAGAGTGGAAATTTAAAATTTAAAATTTAAAAGACAAGTGGCATTATTATCATACATCATACATACTTATAAAGCTAGCATTTTTTCTTGAATCTCATGCATTTGAAATCCTCATTCTTTTTTCCTTTCACCACATTCATTTAAAACTCCCATGACTTTTCAATTTCTTTATAATAATAATTATAATTCGGTAATTAGGTTAAATAAATATCAAATCTAAAGTGTATTCATATATAAAATAAATTTCAATATTAAAATAATATCTTTAATTCTACTTATAAAATTATCTTTTTTAACTTTTAACATATTATACTTAATTTATTAGTTTTAATATATTGTTGGATGTAAACCATTATCATTTTAAAGGTATAAATTTTGAACAATTTGTATAAAATACTTAAATTATTAATTAAAATATAACATTATAGGCTCAACTTAAATATAAATTTTATTTAACTTAAACAACCCAAAGATTATTTTATAAATAGTTAAAAGTAATAAATTAGAGTGTCTTTCTAATAATGATTGTAAGTTGGTTAATAAGGTTAAATAGATATCAAACATAAAGTGTAATCATAAATAGACTAAATTTCAATTTTAAAATAATATCTTTACTTCTATTTATAAAGTTATGTCTTTAAATTTTAACATATTATACTTAATTTATTAGATTTAAAATGTTGTTGCATGTAAACCATTATCAGTTTAAAGCTATAATTGTTGAACAGTTTGTACAAAATACTTAAATTGTTAATTTAAATATAACATTACAGTGTCAACTTAAATATAAATTTCAGTTCCACTAAAAAAACCAAATAATATTTTGTAAATAGTTAAAAGTGATAAGTTATAGTGATAAATGCAAAAACTAAATTGTAATATTAGTTTAACTAAATATTTCCTAAATATATTTATATAATCGTTAAAAAATTTCAAATAAATAGCTTAAAATAACTTATAATAACAATAGTTAAAAATAACTCTATATAATGATTATATTGTTACCTTTAAAATCAAAAAATAATGTTTGATGTTTTAAATAATTATAATAATATAAATTAAAACATTGATGTGTAACTCGCGAGTAGAAGTCATTCAAACAACTGAGATTATGACGTTAAAAATAGATTTATATATTATATTTGTAAAGACTTCAACTATATAAGTGTTTTTGCGTATTACAATGTCAACTCAAATATAAATTTCAGTTCCATTTAAAAAAAACTAAAGAATATTTTGTAAATAGTTAAAAGTGATAAATTGTAGTGATAAAAGCAAAAACTAAATTGTAATTTCAATTTAACTAAAATATTTCTTAAATATATTTTTATAATCGTTAAAATTTTCCAAATAAATAGCTTAAAATAACTTATAACAATAGTTAAAAACAAATCTATATAAATGATTATATTGTTAGCTTTAAAATTAAAAAAAAAAAAAAAAAACAATGTTTGATGTTTTAAATAATTATAATGATAGAAATTAAAACATTAAACAAATAAGTTTTAAAAACTTAATTAACAATAAAAACAATTATAAATAACATCAAATCATATATTATATTTAATTTTATTCATGTGTAACTCGCGGGTAAAATTCATTTAAATGATTGAGATTATGAAGTTATAATAAATGTATATATTATCATATAATTCAAAATAATCAATATATTATATCAATTTAGTATATATACAAATTATTATATCAAATTTAACAACGTTACTGTTATATTTAAAAAATCATATATTTATAAAGACTTCAACTATATAAGTGTTTCTGCACAACGCGCGGGCATTCGCCTAGTTGATATATAATATTAATGAGAAGTTATAATTATATGACATTTATCAATAAGAGATTAAACATATTCTTTCTGTTAGTATTTAGTTAAAAAGAAACTCTCATCTATATAAATCTGTATTATCATGTATTAGTTAAGTCCATTAAATGAAAAGGAAATAGTGATTAAGTTCACACTAAAAATATGAATTGTCTTGACCGAGTGTAAAGAAATATCATTAACTTGTGGTAATGAAATATGTTTAATATGTAAAACATATTGGAATAAATTGCTATAATAAAATGCAAACCAAAACATAGATAAAACATGCATATGAGACAATTCAAGTAAACTTAAATTTATATACACAAACAAAAATACATAAAACCAGTCACCAAATGCACAACAAAACAACAAATTCGAAACCAAAAATGACAACTCCTCTAATAAATTCCTAAACACATCATTTGCATCTCACATACATATCGATACACGAAGCTCTAAACTATTGAGACATTCAGTCATAAAGAATTTACCTTGTGTCTACAAACACATAAGTTCCATAAATACGGTTTATGCTCCCATTGGAGCATAAACCCCAAATGCTCCAGTCATCTGATATCATATCAAATGACTGGAGCATTTATAACTTTATATAACCGCTGCTTTTGGAGGCTTCATCCCGAATCCATGTTTCTTGCGCTCCACTCTGTCAACACAACAATATTATTATTATTACAAATTTATACTTATTATTATTGAATTACAATTATTTTTATTATATGTAAAACTTAAGGACTTACGTTGGGGCTAATTTACCGAGTCCTTCAAGCTCTTCACCTGAATCCGCATCTAACACCCGCCCAGATATCTCAATGACATAAGATCTGTCTGTTTCTGTTGAGAGCCCTCTACTTGCAAGCAAATCCAAGTCCCTCTCATGAAGCTCTCTCCCATTCACAAATACATTTGTGTTTCCATCCGCACATTTTTCAGGCATCGGATAATTAAATTCTTCAATAAATGGCTGCAAAATAAAAAATAAATACCATATCAATTTCTTTATATCCATATTCATTTTAAAAATTTTCATAAAAAAAAAGATCAATTAGCAAGAAAATTACCGGAATTATTCCACGACAAGGACCACCCATCATACCCCAAAACCCAGCTCTCGAATCATACCTAAATCAAAAAGAGAACAAAAATTCATTAGGATATTATCAAAAAAATTTACTAGAATTAGGGGTTGTTCCTTTTTTTTTTTTTTCTCATTAACTCTTGTATGGGTAAAGCGACTGAATTAACGTCCGAACGAGACCAAATGACCATTTTACCCTAACATTCCAACAAACAATTTTAACACGAGAGGAGTATACATGAAAGGCAAATAGGTAAAGGGTTAGTGTTTGAATACATCATCACATTAAGTCATTTTGTCTGTTTTAAGTCAAAAAGAAACAATCATATACAGTTATCCAGATTAAGTGCTTAACACATTAAACTCACCAGTATTCACCAGGCTGAATCGGTCCAGCAACCTTTTCAGCTTTCTTAACCAACCGATCGGGTATATGATGCCCGTTGACCACCACATTGACTTTTCCCATGTCATCATGTTGACTAGACTTTGAAAAATCCCTAAAGCTTTTCTTAATCATACTCGCAAAAAAAGATCCACTTCCTCCATTTCGATCCGTATTTGCATCACCAGATTCTTGAGAAGTGCCTGTGTTTACTCCATATTCGTTTGATGAAATCTCAATCTCACTTGCTAATGCATCATCATCTTTCATGTTCATGGACCCCACATTAATAGGTTTTTCCATATTTGACCTTTTGCTCATGTTCCCTTTTTCTGCTCGATTGTATTTCGTTGAATAGTCAAAATGATCTTGAAGAGGTGAACCAGAAGGTGGTGGAGATGGTTTATCGTCTTCCACTGTTACATCGACTGTGTTTTCATCTTTGATTCCATTTTTTAAATCTTCTTCAGATGTGTAAGAAACTGCGGATTTGTAAGAAGTCAAACTCGGTCCACCTATCGCCAATCTATCCATTGACTCAAAGTCAAAATTACCAGAGTTATCGTAATCCTCAGAGGAAAACTCGGTGCCTCCCCATTTTGCGTCGCCACGTGTCTTATGAATATGATTATCTTTTGGCTTTTGGGAATCCATACGAGTTACAGTATAAATCGAGAGAAGAAGTTTCTTGTTGACAATCGAAAGCAACATGACTTCAGAACACGATGCGCATCTCATTTTTTTCGTATCCTTTTTGGGTACTTGAAGCAATTCGTTACATTTACAACACGCCACGAACGGAGAACCGCCGGAAACGGGGCGGCACCGCCTCACTCCGGTGGCTAAGATTCCTCTTGGAGGGCGGCGGATTTCGTTAGACCATCGTGTTCGGGATTCACCGCTGCGAGAATTTAAAGAACGATTGTAATCATGGTGGTAGAAACCCGGATCGTTTTGCAAAACCGGTGGTGCGATGGGGTGTGGCGGCGGTTGTGGTGGAGGTGGTGGCGGAGCTTGGTGGTGTTTGTTGTAGCAGACTAAACACGAACAAGACGGATGGTGGAATAATCGATTATCAGTAATTTCGTTGCTAACGTATTGGCCGGAATAATAGGGATGATTATATGGGTTTTGTTCAAATGGCATAATCGGGGTTCTTCTGTGGTTTTGCGACCTAAAAGGATCATTAAACGATTGAACTTGATTCGAAGAAGGTAATAAAGAATGATTGTTATGATGAATATAAGGAGGAGGGTCAATATAAGATGGGATATGATGATTAATCGGGAATTTTTCTTTAGGTTTATCACGAGATCGAACGATTTGATCCTTGAGTTCGTCTAATTTCCTTAAAAGCTCATCGCGATCGTCTTCAACCTCTAGATTGTTTGTGTTATGAACTAGTTCAGCATATTCATGGCGAGGGGCATAATTGTAACTCGATGAAGCTTCTTGAAGATTTGAGTCTCGATATCTCCAATTTGAACTTCGAACTGATCTTCGTGACCCACTTCTGTTACCTGCTGTTGTGGGTTTTGGTTCTTCGAAGTTTATGCTGTTATCATCGTCTCTTTCGTGTCTCCTACCAGAACTTCCATTAGATTTGACTCCACTTTCTGAAGCTAAACTCATGCTCTTAACACTTCTTTTTGAGAAATCAAGATTCACAGGTGATTCTTTGGAGATTTTGTTTGGAACTCCGTCACTTTCATCACCGGATTTCTCCGAAGATACACTGGATTCAATATGCTTATTGTTTGCTGTAAGTTAAAACACAGATAGAAAAAATCAAAATTGAAGAACACTTCAACTCTATAAACAGATACAAAATCACACAGAATATTGACCTACTCACAACCATATATTATTTTAAAGCAAAAAAATACAAAGTCTCCAACCCCATTTTAGTTTATTCAAATCACACATAACCTTGATTTTGACTGCTACAAAAACAAAAAGATTGAAGAAGTCAACAACGGGGATATTACCAGGTAATTTAATGTAACTATAATGTTGCAAACCCATCTGAATTTCTTCACGAAATCGCATAAATTTGACACCGAATCACAAGAAAACTCAAAAAAAAAAATGTGAAATCATAATTTTCATGAAACCTTATCAAAGACGACGAATAAAAAGATCACATGCCTTCACAAAATCAGCCATACCCAAATCGTTTATGCATTATCCATCAACAATAAACAGATAGAACAGAAACGAAACATACATTTATGAACCCAAATCTGAGTTTCTTGACAAGAATTTAACGAAAAATGATGAAAGAGGAAGGAACTTTACCTCGAAGAACAGCACCACAACCACCACACTGATAAACTGCATATTCGGTGACCTCAGGGAGGAGATTTTCACATTTGGGGCAGCGAACTAATCGCACTTTTGCTGGACTTTCAGACATTTTTGCTCAAATTAACAAAGATTGCGTTTATTTTTGAAGAAATTATTGGCCTAGTTGAGTATGCAAGAGAATCGATAGATAGATTTTGTGGGTTTTTGCAGGAGCAACAGAAAAGATTCTGGTTTGAAAATCTATGGGTAAAATGAGGGGAAACCAAGGAAAAATCTTACATGGACAGAAAAGAGAAGTATAGGAGTTTTGTGAAGTTTGAGAAAAACTCCAAGGGGAAAAGGGGGAAGGAGAAGACGATAAAAATCAAAAGCAGCTCAGCGCTGAGGGTGTACTTTCTTTACTTTATTCTGCAATCCCTCGTGGTTGCAAAATTTATGTAAATGCCCTTCAAGTTATGACTTATTACATAAATCTGCAATCTATTAGGAGTTTAAAGTTATTGCTGAGTGGTACCCTTCTTATTTCAAGAAACAAAATTTATGTAAATACTCTTTCTCATCCATTTTACTAATCATCTTCTTATATAAAAAGACCAAAATGGAAGCAATATAATACTCTTCTGATCCATCTTATAATCATCTTCTTGACTAAAAAGACCAAAATGGAAGGGTGCATTTTATGTTTATGAAAAAACAATCTTCCACTACATGCAACTTTGTGAAGTTCTTTAGACCGATCGGTATGGGCCACAACGAGAAACGAAGTGGCTGACGTGGATGGCCACAACGCGGTCGTAACGGAGGGAACACCGCCCCTCCTACTCGTTGCTTCTTGTCGTGTTACAATCTGTGCTCATTACCACCGGATGAAACGGGGCGTTTCTTCCCCAATTTCTTCTGTTTTTTCTTCTTTAATCTTGCCTCACAACAACGTTGTGAGTTGGAACACCACCCCTAAAATTTGTCTCACAACGCTTTATGCCTCAACGGTGTTTTTTTTGGTTGCCCGTACAATACAGTCTTAGTTTTTAGCAAATTACAATAGTTTTCCTTACATTAGTAAAATGACAAATTTAAGTTTTACGAAACATTTTATAGAGGATGAGAATAAAAAATAAAATAAGAGGTTGCACAAAAAATACCCCTATAGACTTTAGAGTTTAACTTAAGGGTTGCGTAAATATGTTTTAGGTGTTGTATGGCGTCTATATATATATATATATATATATATATATATATATATATATATATATATATATATATATATATATATATATATATATATATATATATATATATATATATAAAGACATTAAATCGGACACTATAATAGATTTGCCTTTGATGTTACTTATAAAATGCTGCTTTTTGTAAAACATAAATATTTTTATAACATACTACTTTATAACCCGTGAGAACCACGGTTATAAAATTAATTAAACTTTTACATTAAAAAATCAAAATTATTAATCAATTGTTTTAAATAAATTATTACTTAAGAGATATTTTTTTAGTTATATAAAATAATAATCATTGATTTAAATAAATATGTGAAATTATATCACCTTATAATTTGTATTAAGTTTATTTTATTTTTTTAATCTAATGTTATTAATTTAATATAATTAGAATGAAAAAAAATTAAAATTTAAAATTGAGAATCAATTATTAATTTAATGTAATTAGAGTGAGAAATTTAAAATTTGAAATTTGAAATTGATAATTAATAGGTTGACAAATGACATGATAAGTAACATATAATATTAATGAGGAGTTATAATAGTATGACATTTGTCAATAGGAGAATAAACATATTCATTTACTAGTTTATAACTCATGGAAACCACGGTTACAAAATTAGTTAAACATATTCATTTACTAGTTTATAACTCGTGGAAACCACGGTCCCGTTTGTTTACCTCTTAATTGCAAAATTAAGAGGTAATGTCTTAAAATTCCAGATTCATAGTGTTTGTTTGAGTATTATTTTTTACCTCTTAAACTAAAAGATGTCTCTTATTTTTTCAGATATCAAATGAAGTCTGAAAAATAAAAAAAATAAAAAAGCGACGCTTCCTAATTTGCCCTAAACACATCGAGTCATCGACCGCCTCCTCTTCTTTGTTCACTTTGTATCTGCTTGCGTCGTTGTATTCTTCTCATCGACGAACGCAATCGTCGACGAATCCTTCCTCCGGCGCAATCATCGACAGGTATTCGCTATATTCTTCGCATCTGCTTGCGTCCCCTGCTCCCGACGGTGCTTATCTTCCGTCTCCATCTCCATCCGACCGCAACAGGTATACTATGTATCTTCCGCCTCCTCTTCTTTCTGTTTCATTCTTTTTTCCCCTCTAATTCATTGGTCTTATTCTGTTTCTTCCTTGTTCCCTCTCAAAATTGAAAACCAAAAACGAAATTGTTGTGCTATTACTTTCTGATTTGTTCAATCAAAATCAATATTTGATGTTAGGCTTGATTTTGATGTTATATGCTCAACTTTGATGTTATATGATCGAATGTGAATGTGTTTAAGGAATATGATGAAATGTTGATGTTGGATTTTTGATATTATGTTTGATTTTTTTATACTCTAAATTTTATGTTTACTGTTTGTATAGTTGAGTATTATGTTGAAATGTTGTAGTTGTTGAAAATATGCATTATTTTTGTTGTTGTTATCATGAAATATCCATATTTGTGTTTGATGTTATAGTGAAATCCTATATATTCTTGCTTATATCATGAAATATCCATAAGTTTTATTGAATTTTACACTTGTTTTGTTGAAATAGTTGTTGACAATGTGCATTAGTTTTGTTGTTGTTATCATGAAATATCCATATTTATGTTTGATGTTACAGTGAAATCATATATATTCTTGCTTATATCATGAAATTATACACTTGTTTTGTTGAAATAGTTGTTGACAAGGTGTCTTTATGTTGCTTAAATTGTTGTTGAAAATGTGTTTTTGCAATGTTTAACTTCTTGTTAAAACATGCATTTTTTTGTTGAATTGATCAAAGAAATGGGAGAAAAAAAAAGGATAGGATTAGCTGGAAGGTTGAAGGTGTAGAAAAAAACGTTTCTAGAAGCTTGTTTACGTGAAGTTACGGTGAATGGTCGGGAAGGGAGTAGTTTGAAAGCATTATCTTGGAGGAATGTAGTTGAAAATTTAAAATGGAACACAACTTTATTGCGGACCAAAAACAAATGAAGAATCGCTATGACTACCTAAAGTCAAAGTTTGGTGCTTTTTTGAAGTTAAAAAACAAAACCGGCAACGTGTACAATTCAACAACCAATACCTTCAACCTTTCCAAAGAAGAATGGGAACTAGAATCGAAGGTATTTTTTTTTTTAGTTATAAAAACATATTATCATGTTTAAGTAATAAAATATTTTTTCCAAAGAGTCAAACAAACATGTGGATTCTTTGAAATGCACGTCACTACCCTACCCCGACCTTTGCACACAGTTGTTTGAAGGCGCAACTATGACATGCATAAATAGTTGGGGACCAACTTTCACCCTTCCCCGTCCTACTCAAGAGTCAAGCCACTATAGTTTGCATGACTTTGATGACATCGATTGCACTCAACAAGAAACTGTAGGTCTCAGTGACGAGTCATATGCTCAATCAAAAAAACAAAAGACTACAGATACGGAAAAGAGTCAAAATAAAAGTAAAGATAAGGGTAAAGATGCATCCAATTCAAGATTGCTTGAAATCGGTGAAGATATTGCCACAGTTGCTAAAATATTTGTGGAAAAGCATTCTTTTTCAAATTTGGATGCATGTATGGAAAAATTGGACAAGTTAGGATGGGGAATATTTGATCCAAGATACACTACTATTGTTGCTCTTTTTGGTGAAGGTGCGGATAAGAAGCACGTGTGGTTAACCATTGATCCAACTATTTGTGAGAATTGGGTCAAGACTGTTGGAACACATTATGGAATGTTTCGCTAAGTAGATTTTTTGAATGTTTTGATGGTTTTTTTTTTGGATAACTAGATGTTTGGTTTGAAATAGATGGTTTTTTTTGGATTACTTGATGTTTGGTTTGAACTAGATGGGTTTTTTTGGATTACTTGACATGAATGACTTGATGTTTTGGATTACTTGATGTTTTGGATTACTTGATGTTTTGCATTGCTAGATTTTTATATGATATGAATGACTTGATGTTTTGGATGAATTTTTATGTTATATGGTGTTAATATAATTGTTATGTATTTTTAAAACAACAGATTGTTTATGGATTCGGATGAAGAAATTGCATTTTTCATGTTACTATGTTGCTATTGGTTGAATCTAGCATCCAACAGAATTAGAAGGGCAATTGATAATGACTCAGAAATGAGTGGTCATCATCATACACAAGAATTGTTACATGGAACTTCTACACAATGTCATGACCTGATGCGTCTTTCACGTGAAGCATATGTACTTTTATGCAATCATTTTAGACGAAACAATTGGTTGCAAAGTAGTAGGCATATGAGCGTTGAAGAAAAGATGGCTATGTTCTTGACAACTATAGCACATAATAAACGGTTCAGGATTATCAAACGAAGGTTTCAACACTCCACAGAAACAGTTCATAGATGCTTTCATGAGGTGTTAAATGCAATGATGATTTTTGCAAAAGAAGTTATAGTGCCAACGAATTCTAATGCAACCGTGAATTCCTCAGAGAGGCATCGTAAGCTAAAAAAATATTTCCTGGAGCAATAGGTGCGCTAGATGGAACTCTTGTACATGCAGTCATGCCTGCTGATCAACAAAATCGCTATAGGGGAAGAGGAAAAGGTGAATGCTTTCAAAATGTTTTAGGAATTTGTGATTTTGATATGATGTTCACATTCGTATGGGTCGGTTGGGAGGGTATAACACATGATTCGCGAGTTTTGAAAGAAGTTGCATGTAACCCGACTTCAGGCTTTCCGTTCCCTCCTCCAGGTTTTTAATTCTTTTTAAGTTTATTCTAAAATACGATATTAAATTTCTATATATAATATTTCCTTCACTTATGTGTACAGATACATATTACCTTTGCGATACTGCATACACCAACACTCGTGGATTTATGACTCCTTACCGCAACACGAGGTATTGGTTAGCCGATTATCGACGGCGACGTCCGTTAACTAAGGAAGAAAAATTCAATCAAGCACATGCGCAACTCAGAAATGTTATTGAACGTGCTTACGGTGTTTTGAAGGCGAGATTCTCAATCCTAAAACGAATGGCTCCTTTTCATTTTTCAATGCAAAGAGATATAGTAGTTGCTTGTTTTGCAGTCCACAATTTCATAAGGAAATGCGATATTCATGATGAGTTATTTATGGCGTTCGAGGAGAACAATGCTCAAGCACAAGGGGGACAGAATGATGGCGAAAACGTACACGTTTATGGAATGGGGTTCACAAGGAAATGAATACATAGATAATTTACATGACCAGATTGCGAATCAATTGGGGTGAAATTAAATTTGTAGGATTTTATTTGGATTTTAGTATGATATTGTGGATTTAAAAATATTTGTGCTTGATTTAGATTTGTGTTTAATTTTGATTTATGCTAAATTTGGATTTTATATGGTGTTTATATATTTTTTTAATACATAATTAAGAATTTTTATTAGGTTATTTTCTAAATAAACAGTTGAATTTAATAAAAAATAAAACAGAAGGGTAAAATGGTTATTTTAATAATTCAGCAGAAGAATTCAAAGGTCTCAACCAAACAGCATGTTAAACATTCAGCTCTTAAAATTTCAGACCCTCTTATAAATTCAGACCTCTTAAAAATTCAGATCTAAAAATTCAGATCCTGCCAAACAGCCCCTTACTAATCATCTTCTTATATAAAAAGACCAAAATGGAAGCAATATAATACTCTTCTCATCCATCTTATAATCATCTTCTTACTAAAAAGACCAAAATGGAAGGGTGCATTTTATGTTTATGAAAAAACAATCTTCCACTACATGCAACTTTGTAAAGTTCTTTAGTTTTTAGCAAATTAAAATAGTTTTCCTTACGTCAGTAAAATGACAATTTTAAGTTTTACGAAACATTTTACTGAGGATGAGAATAAAAAAATAAAATAAGAGGCTGCACAAAAAATACCCTTATAGACTTTAGAGTTTAACTTAAGGGTTGCGTAACTATGTTTTAGGTGTTGTATGGCGTCTATATATATAAAAAAACATTAAATTTGACCAAAAAATTTAAGGGTAATCCAGACCACCTCGGACACTATAATAGATCTGCCTTTGATGTTAGTTATAAAATGCTGCTTTTTGTAAAACATAAATATTTTTATAACATACTACTTTATAACCCGTAAAAACCGCGGTTATAAAATTAATCAAACCCTTACATTAAAAAATCAAAATTATTAATCAATTGTTTTAAATAAATTATTACTTAAGAGATATTTTTTAGTTATATAAAATAATAATCGTTGATTTAAATAAATATGTGAAGTTATATCACCTTATAATTTGTATTAAGTTTATTTTATTTTTTTAATCTAATGTTATTAATTTAATATAATTAGAATGAAAAAAATTAAAATTTAAAATTGAGAATCAATTATTAATTTAATGTAATTAGAGTGAGAAATTTAAAATTTGAAATTTGAAATTGATAATTAATAGGTTGACAAATGACATGATAAGTAACATATAATATTAATGAGGAGTTCTAATAGTATGACATTTGTCAATAGGAGAATAAACATATTCATTTACTAGTTTATAACTCGTGGAAACCACAGTTACAAAATTAGTTAAACTTTTATAGTGAGAATTCAAAATTATTAATCAATTATTTTAAATAAATTATTAATTAAGATATATTTTTTTAGTTATATAAAGCTATAATCGTTAATTTAAATAAATATGTGAAATTATAACACCTTATAATTTGTATTAATTTTATTTTAATTTTTATTCTCATGTTATTAATTTAATGTAATTAGAGTGGAAAATTTAAAATTTGAAATTTGAAATGAAGAATTAATAGGCTGACAAGTGGTATGCATTAATTAGGAGGCCTAATAGGGTGACACATGACAAAAGAATAATAAAATATGCATTAATTAGGAGGCCTAATAGGGTGACACATAGAGGTGGCAATCGTGTCGTGTCGTGTCGAAACACTAAACGGGTTGAAAGTGCTTGACCCTAACCCGATCCATTTAATTAACGTGTCGTGTCGTGTCAACCCATTTATTTTCGTGTCGAGTTCGTGTCGGGTTTCGGGTTAGGGCTATACCATGAAATATGTCGTGTCATGTGAGGTTAAAAGATTGAGCATGTTGAAAGAGTAGGAGTTGGGTAGGCGAAAAGGAAAAACTAATAGTTTGGAGGCAGAATAGATGAAGTCATAGCATGTTTAGATGACAAAATTAAAAGAGTGTGAGTTGGGGAGGGGATGACAAGGTCATGAGGATGTGAAAGTTGTGAAAGAGACTGGGTAATTTGGGAGAGAATGAAAAAACTGAAATGAATTCTTTATCTCGATGACTAAATCATTTCAACATTACAAAATGACTCAATTCGAAGGTTTTCTTTTACTTATGGTTTTGGTTTTGTATCTTTCTAGTTTATTTAAATAATTCAAAAAACTTGCATATAAATAAACGGGTCATTTTCGAGTTGAAATTCTCAACCCTAACCTTACCCATTTAATTTTTCGTGTCGTGTCGTGTCAACCCGTTTATTTAAACGGGTTGAAATATCTTACCCAAACCCGTTTATTTCGTGTCGGGTTTCATGTCGTGTCAGTTTTTGCCACCTCTAATGACACATGACAAAAGAAGAATAAAATATGCATTAATTAAGATACTTAATAGGATGACGCATATCAAAAGGAGATTAAAACTATTCTTATTAGAATAGGGAGATTAGAATTGAGATAAGATATTCAACTATCTTATATAAAGATGCCAAAAATCGATCTAATCCATCAACACAACTTAAAATTATTATGTTTGATTGATATTTTATATTCTAATAATTAAAACATTTCAGGTTGATCTAACATGTTTAATTAATTACGTTTGAGTTATAATAGAATTTTGTGACATAGTATCAATCTGACAAGCATGTTTACATATATATTTAATTTTAATTTGTGTTATATATAATATTAAAGTAAAATTAACAAAACAAAAACCCTAAAGTCTTAAAATTGTGAAATATGACAAATAATGTGTAATTTTTTAAACTTCGAACAATTATCTAGATTTTTAACTTATTTAACTAAATCTAAAAATATAACCTTTAAAATTTAAAAGAGTCAACATGAATTTCACACCTAGTAATTTATTTTAGCATTTGTTCTATCTTATTGTTCTTTCAATCGGAGAAGACTTTACAAAACAAGATATTAGAATATTTTTTAGTAGATGAAGTTTGTGTGAAAAAATTATTGTATTTTAGACTATATAATAATATAATTATTTATCTTTTTTCTTGGATATGACGTTGGGCATATGACCCTTTCTTGGTTGGTTAATATGGTGGTGAGAAAGTTACATTTACATATTATCATATCATGTTATCTTCCAAATATCCGCAAGTTCGGAATCTTTTCGGCTCGCTTGACCATTTTAACGTAGAACCCTTTCATATAAAGGTGAACATGGTTCCGCTCCGTACGTGTTTATTTACTAAAACTGAAATCAAATTTTAAAAATGTTTTTTACTCTAGAAAACCCAAATTATCGATTTTTTTACTTTCAGTTTTTCGGGTTATATTATTAACCATGTTGGTAAAATTTAACAAAAAAATGCTAAGTAATTTACTATAAATTTGCAAATACATTTTTATTATTGAAATTTAATTTTTTTAATAAAAACCATACGAGTTTGTTGGAACATCAAGATTGTTGAAATTAGCTTGAGACGCATTAAGGAGAGGGTAGAGTTTGTTTGCATGTGTAACAATGTTAGCAATAGCAACCAATGAAAAGAGCAAACTCTTGAATGTGTAAGAGTTACATATGCATATATTGACATAGGGTGTTTGGCATCTTTTTTCTAAAATGATTTTTGGATTTTTAATTTTTCTAAAAAGTTAAAAAATGTCCAAAAGATTTTTGGTAAGTATAAAAGTTCTTTTTAAAACAGTTTTTTGCCGATAACAAAAAAATGATTTTTCAAAACTCATGAAATCATGTTTTTTTGTGATTTTTGGCTTATGTCATTTAAAAGTCTTAAAAATCAAATCAAACACGTTTTAAAAACCTTCTTTTATAAAATTTCTTTTGCAAAAAGTTTTTTTTATAAAAAAGACTTCTTAAGTTTAAAAAGTAATCACAAACACACCCTTAACATCAATAAGATATTATATAGAAATTAAGTTATATCTAAAATATAAATATTTCATTCAGGTTTTAGTTCATGTATATTTATCCTACTAACACCATTAGGCTTCAGATATGAGATATGACAAGACCTTGTAAAGCTACATGTTAAGAAACGCAAGGAACATATTTGTATAAATTAACGTGGCTAAGGTGTTGTTTGTTTTTTCGAAATGAAAATGTATGAAGTTTGTGAACCACCTCTGCAACTCTCTGCAGCAGAAGAGGTAGACCAAACGGATGCAGATTGTAATAAAAAGCGTGTTTATTTTTTTAACAAGTGCAGGCTGCAGATATTAAAAAATTTGAAATAAAGTGATTTAATAAACCGAAATAATTTTCTAATACTGAAAATTTAATAATTATAGTCTTAAAACATTCAAAAAAAATTCATACAACCAAATTAGTCTTACAGTAGCATTTTTAAATAAAATTCATACAACCAAACTTTAATAATTCTCATTCCATATTTTGCATCAATTGTTCGGCAATTTCATCTCGTATGTCACACCCCGAAACCGATGGCGGAAACGTTCGGGGGCGGAGGACGTCATGTAAAGTATCACAACTAATGTACATAGTAAGCATAGTAAACACAACCATTACATTACATAGGAAAATTACATTTGTTTGAAAGCAAAGTAATACATGTTTTATATATACATCAGTATATCAAAAGTAAAGACGAGACTTCTATACGCTCCATCTTCTCCAAAAGAAAGTGGGTTACCTGTCTAATGTCGACCTGAGAATACAAGCAGTTTTAGAAATATCAGCATAAAGCTAGTGAGTTCATAAGCGGTTTGTTTCTGTGAAAGAAAATTTTCCTTTAAGTTTGCAAATAGTTATTTCCCAAGAAAATCTCATATTTTCTTATAAAAGAAGTCTGGTTATCCATTTGTTAAACAGTCTGTTTATGACAAGTCAAGTTAAGTTATCCCAGGAAAAACCCTTATTTTCCTTAAATGTAGGTAATTGATTATCGATCCGGAATGAAAAGTACAAGTATCTACCATACTTGCAATGTTAAGTAAAGTTTCCCTAAAAGTTTAGTTATCCTTGGAAAGTTCATTAGTTTTAACACGTATATAAAACTAATAAGTAGGTAGTAAACTAATTCTTATGTTATTAGTTCACTAGGTTCATTATTACTTAAGAGTAAATCTCCATTATCTAAGTTGCGAGTTCCATAACCATACGATAAACTAGATATGGCGCGTAACGGGGCTAATATCATTTATGACTTTTGTCACCCGTAGACCTGTCGGTCCCACTGTAGCTAGCAGCAAGGTGCAGGGTAGTCAGTCCCATATAGATCTATACACTCAAGTCACGTTCTCCCTCCAGGAGATTCTGGTTACAGGGGCGGTCCTCCACTCGCGTATCTCTGTGGAGTGTTTCAGAGGACGTGTCTCCAATCTTAAGAATAACGAATTTACAAGTAATAATATGGAAAAATCCAGTTTTATGAATGGCATGAAATCCTTCGTGAAATATAAAATATAACAATTTATAATAAGTTTCA
Source organism: Lactuca sativa (assembly GCF_002870075.4). Lineage (NCBI taxonomy): Eukaryota > Viridiplantae > Streptophyta > Magnoliopsida > Asterales > Asteraceae > Lactuca > Lactuca sativa. Next base: position 54,430,468 of record NC_056626.2, on the reverse strand, counting down.
CAATTAGTTTGAAAACTAGCTCTGCAAGTTAAACGGTTGGTTAATACGGATTTTAGTGTTAAAAGCATACTAAACATGTAACACTTCATACAAAATAATAAGTTTTGAGTACAAGTTTCCTTGTACTTTTGCTTGTATTCTCCCCCTGAAAACATGAAAAACACGGAAAATGATGTTGGGGTATGAACTCACCAGACGAGAAATGTGCCGGTTAGGATACTAAGTGTCAGTTCGGGGCTTGAACACGCGCGAGGTTCCTATGTAACATAAGTAGATACATAATTGTATCTAATTAGACGTTGAACTACTAATTAAGTAAGAAAATACACTTCGAGGCGCGAAAACACTTTATCTCAAGTGTTAGGAATGATCCGGGTTGCATCTAAGGGTGTGTAGGACCTAGATAAGGAGTTTATTCTTCAAGAGCAGACCCTTAGGGTGTTTACAGCCCAAAAGACCATATCCCCCATGAGTTTACGGCCGTAAACTCATGGGTGGTGTTTTCTTGGGTGTTTAAAGGTCTTACAATGCACAAGGGAGGGTTCTAAGGTTGAATCAAAGGCTTAGGAAGTGATCGGGACTTGAATTGACCTTGGAAAAGGGGTTTATGGTTCTTGAAGGACCCTTGGGGAGTTTACTACCGTAAACACATGAGTTTACGGCCGTAAACTCATGTTTGTCCATTTTTCATGTGTTTTGGTGGTTGTAGGTTAAGCATACAAAGTTCTAGACCCAAATCTAAACCATACAAGGTGTTAAGGGCACTTAAACACCCTTTGGAGGTGCTTACGGTTTTGGGAGACCTTCCCAAACCGTAAACTCATGTTTTTCTCATTTGGGCATGTTTTGGTGCATCACATGAAGGAATACAAGGTTCTATGCACTCATGGAAGCTTTTGGAGGTGTTTAAGGGGCAATTTAACACCTTAAAAGGTGTTTACGGTCTATGAAGGGGTGTTTATGGTTCAAGAATGTTCTTGGACCGTCATGTTTGCTACTCAAATGACATGATTTTGGTGTTCTAAGCTCGTACATGCAAGTCCTTAAGTCTTTGCTAAACACTAGAAAGGATTTGGAAGGGTTTTGGGACTTCAAAACCCCTTTAAGGGAGTTTACGGTTTTGGGAGGTGTTCCCAAACCGTAAACACATGATTTTGAGAGTTTTGGGTGATTTCTACATAGATTTGCATGCTTAACAAGTTAAACAACAAACTAGGATAGATTACTTACGATTTTGGAGCTTGAAGAAGTGTTTTTGGATCCAAACTCAAGTTTTAGAGAGAGAGTAGAGAGAGAAAGTTATGAGGAGGTGGAAAAAGTTCAAATGAAGTCTTCTCAACTTTATATATGGTTTGAGTTTGTGGCCAAGTGGGAATCCACCCAATACCGACGTTAAACGGGGTTTAAAATTTTACTCGATTAATTTGTCGTAACCCGACTTAGGTGTTACTAAAACTTTTTCCAAATAATTATTGAGGGTGTTTTGACGTGTTTTTATTCTGTCCCGGCACTTAAGAAGATAAAAATAAAAACATTAATTTATTTACCTAATCTAAAAATTAACGGAAAATTTTAATAAAAATAAATGTTTATTAACGGAAATGGTTTACAGCGACGGAATAAATTACGGGTTGTCACATCGTAACTGGGTCATATATTCACGGTCCCTGTAGTACCATGTGTTGGAATCTCATCTTCATCATTATCAATGACTGCACTGTTATTCCGAACCGAGACATTTGGTTCATCATCTCGTGCAAAATACTCATCACGTAGTTCCTCTCTTCTTATAAAATTATGAAGCGCGAAACATGCAAGGGTAATGTTCCGTAGTGTAACCAACGAGAATGGTGTCATCCTCTTCAATATATGGAACTGTGTTTTCAAGACACCAAAAGCACGCTCGATGACATTCCGAAGTTTTGCGTGTGCATGGTTAAATTTTTCTTTATTCGTTAATGCACATCTTCGATGGAAATCTCCAAGCATAGGCGGCATCACAAAGATAATACTTATCTATAAAAAAAATCATTTATTTTTCAAACTAAAGTAAAAGTATTTAAATAACCATAAATTTACCTGATGGTGGAAACGAGAATGGTGCATGTGGATTTGCTAATGCTTCTGATAAAATTCTAGAATCATGTGTTATCTCTTCCCAACCGGCCACAACAAACATAAACATCATGTTGAGGCACATATTGCCAATATGTTTTGGTAACAATCGTATTTTCCCTTGCTTCTATATAAATATTGTTTGTCTGCAGGGACAACAACATGTATCAAAGTGTCATCAAGTGCATCAACGGCTCCTTTGAATACCCGTCGTAGCCTCCTATTATGTCCCGGAATGTTTGGATTCAGATTAAAAGAAGTTGGTACTATAATCTCATGTGCGAAAAGCAACATTTTGTCCAACACTTCATGAAAAAATTTATGAATTGTTTGCTTTAAGTGTTGAAATCTTTGCTTGATAATCACGTATCGTTGGTTATGACCGATCATCATCAAAAACATAATCATCTTTTCCTCAACAGATACATGTTTTCTATCCTTTAACGCGTAATTTACTCTAAAATGCGCACACAGTCTGACAAATGATTCACGAGACATGCGTAGTACTTCAACATATTGTAGAGGATTACGGTGAAGTAACTCTAACGTAAAATTATGTCCCGTCATTTCTGAATCGTTGTCCCGTACTCGTTTCACACCTATCTTCCAAAAGTAGCGGATGTACAAGTACATTAAAATTATGAGAAGTAATTTTTTGTCGTGATCCGTTAGGAACCTATTAATCAACACAAGTAACAAATAACAAAACATAAAACTCAGGTACCAAATAACATAAAATAAAACTCAAGTACCAAATAACATAACATAAAAACATAACACAAGATTCAAGTACCAAATAACATAAAATAAAACTCAAGTAACAAATAACATAACATAAGATTCAAGTACCAAAATAACATAAAATTCAAATACAAATACTACAAATAACATTCAAGTACCAAATAACCAAAAACATAACCACATAGTTCCAATACATGCAATTACAACCAAAACAATTCAAATATGTAAAGTTAACGGACAATCTTTGCATCCTTCAATACTCCTAAACTTGTAGTTTTCATCTCGATCCATCCACTTAATATATGTGCATCATTAGGCAAATTTACCCACATCTCTCTCATATTCATGGTGCCTCCAAAAATATGATAAGCAGAAAATCGTAGAGGGTGGTCTATTGGGCCTAAATCGAGCAACTCTAGCTTCTCTAAACATTGGGGAATTGTTGGCACTTGAGTCAAATGTCGTAGAGCTTTTTGCATCTCCAATGCTAAATCATCAGCAGTAATAGAAGCTTTAGGTGAGGCACTAGAAGGTGGATCGGGTGAGGCACTAGGAGCTCGAGGCCTAGGAATTAAGGTTTTAGCCCTTTTGTTGGGGTTACTAGAAGGTGAAGTAGTAAAAGGTGAATCAACAGAAGGTGAAGCAGCAGAAGGTGGTGGCTGAGTAAAAGGCTCACTAGTATTATTGGAAAAGTAATAATCCTCATCTATGTTAATAGAAGGGGTGTCCATTAGCTGTAGTGGTGCGAAATGGAAAGAAGATGATCCATGTCTCATGGTGTTTGGGATGTGGCATAGATAAGATTATTAGAGGCACTATTTCCATCAAATAGTTTTGCACAAAGCTCTGGAAACAATAATGGGACGGTTTTCAAAGAAGCGACTTTCGGATGTCCCTAAACCCAATCAATGTAACAAAAGTAGTATAAGAATAAATGACAGCTATATAAACAAAATACATATAAATATATATATATATATATATATATATATATATATATATATATATGTGTGTGTGTGTGTGTGTGTGTACATATATATATATATATATATATATATATATATATATATATATATATATATATTGAAACAACCCAAAAATACGACCCAAAAATTTCAATTTTTATCATAACAAAAACATGAAACCAAGTATCACATAACAACATCATACGTCGCGTGTTTCAAAAACCATGATAAAATACTGTGAGAAAGAAAACTGTATCAGAACTGTATCCAAACGAATCGACTAACGAAATCAACTCCCAGGACAAAAACTGAAGCTGTGGTGTGTGCGATGCCATCATCCTAAGCTCTTCCCTTTGCTTGCGGAAGTACCTGAAACCAAAACTGAAACTATAAGCACGAAGCTTAGTGAGCTCCCCCAAACTACCACATACCAAACAATACATATAAAGCACATATTGGGCCTTGCCCACTGCATCAGACCGAAGTCTGGAACTAGCTGCATCGGACCGAAGTCCGGAACTGACTGGGACCTTGTCCCCTGCATCGGACCGGGGTCCGGAACTAACTGCATCGGACCGAAGTCCGAAACTGACTGCATCGGACCGAAGTCTGGAACTAGCTGCATCGGACCGAAGTCCGGAACTGACTGGGACCTTGTCCCCTGCATCGGACCGAAGTCTGGAACTGGCTGTTCATGGCATAGCATAACACATATCAACTAATATAAACACATATATTGCATACTGCATCGGAACAGAGTCCGGAACACATAACACAAACATGCTTGAATCACAAAGACATCAAGCACTCTAACTACTGCATCGGACTAAAGTCCGGGACTACTGCTAACTAAACGGGCCGGCATTGTGGCCGTAGACCCGTTCCTACTGAAAGGAAACTCACCTCGTGAACTGGCTGCTGTGTGAATGGCTCTGGAAGCTAACTGTTGCTGCTCCGGTATCTCCCCGGCTACAAGTCCATAAACACACTCAATCAAATGCTAAACACTGCACTGGGGTAAAATGACTCTTTTACCCTTGGTCAAAGTCAACTCTCTCGGTCAAAGTCAACCCACAGTTGACCTGACTCGCCGAGTTGGGCCGCCAACTTGCCGAGTCTCTAGTTTCACTTCTCAACCCTACTCGTGGCTACTCGTCGAGTATGGCATCGACTCGACGAGTACCCTCTCGATCCAAGAACTCAGACAATCTTCATCCGACTCGCCGAGTCATATGAACAACTCGACGAGTTGTTCTTGAGCTAAGAAGATTGCCTTGGACTCGCCGAGTTGTATGAACAACTCGTCGAGTCCCTCCATTACTGAGTCTGCCCTCCAACTCACTGAGTCCACTCTACTACTCACAGGCTTCCACTCGACATCACTCAAAAAAGGGGAAAAACGGGACTCGCGACTTGACTCGCCGAGCCGTTCTTCCGACTCGCCGAGTCACATCCATTCAGCTACTCTAAACTCGATTCTGCTTGAATCCAGCGTCTGAAACTTATAGATATGGGCTTCCTTAACTCGATTAGCACGTAAAGATTCTATCTTTACGTGCCCATAGGCGACCAAGAAGATAATAAGGCTCAAAAAGCATAATAAAGGCTAGATCTAGGGTTCTTATGCAAGGCATCTTCAAAAAGGCAATAGATCCGGGCTCTACAACTCCTAAATGAACAGATCTAGGGATATCTCGACCTATTAAGGCATCCATACAACTATAGGGCTTGGAAAATGCATCAAACTAGCCCTAGAAGAGTTCTAATGGAGGTCTAAAGCATAAAACAGTAGGAATCCGAGAAATACCTCAATGAACTCTGCTTTTGCCCTTGGATCTTTGCTCTACACCTCTTCTCTTTGCTCCTTTCTTCTTCTTCTTCTTCAAGCCTTCAAAATCCACACACAAAAGCACTTAAAACAATAAGGGATGGATTAGGGTTTTCTCACAGCTCTCTGAGGGTGAAGGAGGCGAGTTTGGGGCACATAGAATTGCTTAAATAGTGAGCAACCCGGGGATTTAGGGTTTCTTCCCGGCAGGCAGACTCGCCGAGTCCCGAATATGGACTCGCCGAGTCGCCGACTAACATGTGCACAAAAACTCGACCCTACTCGACGAGTCAGGCCATAGACTCGCCGAGTCCCTCAATGAAACTTTTAAATAAATGCCACAGGAACAACATACCAGAGATGGGGCGTTACAATTCTCCCCCACTTGTCTCAGACTTCGTCCTCGAAGTCTGCTACAGCTGAATCTGCAAATAACTCCGAGTAGTGCTCTCTCATTTCTTCCTCAGCCTCCCACGTCCACTCAGACCCCTTCCGGTGTTTCCACTGCACCTTCACTAACTGAATTGCCTTGTTCCTCAAGGTCTTTGTCTTCCGGTCCAGAATCGCGACCGACCTCTCAATATAATTCAGGCTGCTATCAACCTGAATATCCTCTAGGGGAACAACTGCTGACTCATCCACCAAACACTTCCTCAACTGAGACACATGGAAAGTGTTGTGGATCTGGCTAAGCTCTACAGGAAGATCCAACCGATAAGCAACCCGACCCACTCGGGCCAAAACCCTGAAGGGACCAATGAACCTGGGGCCCAGCTTGCCCCTCTTCCGAAACCTGATGACACCCTTCCAGGGTGAGACCTTCAGGAGGACCATATCGCCCACCCGGAACTTCAAGTCTGAACGCCTCCTGTCGGCGTAGCTCTTCTGCCGACTCTGTGCAGTCTGCAGTCTACTACGGACCTGCTGAATCAACTCGGTCGTCTTGAGCACCACCTTTGTGCTCCCAACGACTCGCTGACCGACCTTGCCCCAACAAATCGGGGTCCTACACTTCCTCCCATAAAGCATCTCAAAGGGAGGTCGATCAATGCTCGCATGATAACTATTGTTATACGAAAATTCCGCTAACGGAAGATACGTGTCCCAACTGCCACTGAAGTCTAAAACACACGCCCTGAGCATGTCCTCGAGAGTCTGAATCGTCCTCTCGCTTTGCCCGTCCGTATGAGGGTGGAAAGCGGTGCTGAAATGAAGACGAGTACCCATCTCGTCGTGAAACCGCTTCCAGAATCTGGATGTAAAACGAACATCTCGGTCTGACACTACCGATACCGGCACTCCATGACGTGCCACGATCTCACGCACATAGATATCGGCTAACTTTTCTGCTGATATACTCTCCTGGATCAGGATAAAATGAGCACTCTTCGTCAACCGATCCACTACTACCCATATCGAATCCACTCCTCGTGCGGTCCTGGGAAGCTTGGTGACAAAATCCATGGTGATGTCCTCCCATTTCCACACGGGAATGTCTAACGGCTGCATCTTGCCGTGAGGCCTCTGGTGCTCCGCCTTGACCTTCCTGCAGGTCAGGCACCTCTCAACATACCAAGCGACATCCTGCTTCATGCAGGGCCACCAATAATCGGGTCGAAGATCTCTATACATCTTCGTCGCCCCTGGGTGGATAGAAAATCGAGACTTATGAGCCTCATCCATCAACACCTGCCGTACCCCACCCCAGTACGGTACCCACATTCTCCCATGAAGTGTCAGCAATCCCCGATTGTCATAAACAAACGAAGATACTCGACCCACTATCCTCTCACACTTTTGCCTCTCCTCCTTGAGGCCCTCAACCTGAGCCTCCCTGATCCGTTCCAACAACGGAGTAATCACTGTCATCCTCAAACACAAATCTCTGATAGGGGCTGCCGAAACTTTGCGGCTTAGGGCGTCGGCCACCACGTTGGCCTTCCCTGGATGGTAAAGGATCTCACAATCATAATCCTTCAGCACATCCAACCACCTCCTCTGCCTCATGTTCAGACTCGGCTGATCCATAAGGTACCTCAAACTCTTGTGATCCGTGTAGATAGTACAACGGACCCCATAAAGATAATGCCTCCAAATCTTGAGGACAAACACAACCGCCCTAGCTCTAAATCATGGGTAGGATAGTTAGCCTTGTGAGGCTTCAACTGCCTCGAGCCGTAAGCTATCACATGGCCTCGCTGCATCAACACTGCTCCCATACCTGTGATTGAGGCATCACAGTAGACTACGAAGTCCTCTACTCCCTCTGGCAAGGTAAGGATCGGAGCCTCGCACAATCTCTGCCTAAGGGTCTCGAATGCTGCCTGCTGCTCGGGCCCCCAACGAAATACCACCGACTTCTTGGTCAGTCGGGTGAGCGGCACTGCTATCTTGGAGAAATCCTGAATGAATCTCTGGTAATACCCTGCCAACCCTAGGAAGCTCCGAATCTCAGATGGAGACTTCGGGACCTCCCACTGCATCACGGCCTCTATCTTGGCCGGATCCACCAAAATACCCTTCTGGTTGACGAGGTGACCAAGGAACTGCACCTCGCGCAACCAGAACTCACACTTGGAGAACTTTGCGAAAAGTTTCTCCCTCCTCAAAACTTCTAGCACCTCCCTCAGGTGCTCCTCGTGCTGCTCCTGCGTCTTGGAATATACCAAGATATCATCTATGAATACTATCACTGACCGATCCAGCATCGGCCTACACACGCGATTCATGAGATCCATGAACGCGGTTGGGGCATTGGTGAGCCCAAAGGGCATCACCACAAACTCATAATGACCATACCTGGTCCTGAAAGCAGTCTTCTACACATCCTCATCCCTAACCCGCATCTGATGATACCCGGAGCGTAGATCGATCTTGGAGAACCAAGACGCTCCCTGAAGCTGGTCAAACAAATCATCTATCCTCGGAAGTGGGTAACAGGTTCTTCACCGTTACCTTATTCAACTCCCAGTAATCTATACACATACGATGCGACCCATCCTTCTTCCTCACAAACAGGATCGACGCTCCCCAAGGCGAACTGCTCGGCCGAATGAAACCCTTGTCTAGCAGCTCCTGCAGCTGTGTAGACAACTCCTGCATCTCAGGGGGAGCTAGGCGATACGGTGCCTTGGCTATGGGAGCCGCACCAGGAATCAGGTCGATCCTAAACTCAACCTGCCTCTCAGGAGGTATCCCCGGTAAATCCTCGGGAAACATATCTGGGAAGTCTCGCACTATTGGAACATCATCAACTGTCGTCTTGCCCTTCTCCCGGGCATCCAAGACATAAGCTACATAACCAGCGCAACCCTGCTGAAAATAGCGCCTCGCCCTTGCGGCATAACAAAAGGTCGGTATGCGCTGTGGCCTCTCGCCCTGAATCACTAACTCTCCCCCACTGGGAGTGCAAACCCTCACTAGCTGAAGCTCACAATCAATCACCGCCCCATTGGGGCTTAGCCAATCCATGCCCACAATAACCTTATTCCCTCGCAGGGGAATAGGAACCAAGTCCATCGAAAACTGCTCGTCAAACAACTGAAGAGAACACCCTCTATGCACTCTGGCGACCCTCACGGTCCTGTCATCTGCTATCTCAACCTCTAGTGGACAATCCAGCTCCCCTGGAGCTCTGCTAAATCTCTTGCTAAGCGCAAGCGATACGAATGATCGGGTAGCCCCCGAATCGAATAATACCATAGCAGAAATGCCGCTCACAGAGAACGACCCTATATAAAACATACAATCATAAGCAATAATCAATCAATAATAATAAAGAGATGAAGGGAAGATACATACCCGTCACCACATCAGGAGTCGCTCGCGCCTCCTCTGCTGTCATCTGAAACGCCCTACTCTTCGCCACTGGCGCCTCGGCTCGGCCCTGCCGACCATCTATAATCCTCAAAGTAGCAGGGGCAGGTGCAGCCACCTTCCCTACTGCAGCTAAACTCGGACACTGGGACTTTTTATATCCCCTCTGATTGCACTGAAAGCAAATCAGATCTGATGCTGCAACGGCAGTAGCAGGGGCTGTACAATCCCTGCTCAAATGCCCAGACTGACCGCACTTATAGCAACCGGAACTCCCTGCCTTGCACACCCCCTCGTGCAATCTCCCACACTTGCCACATCGACCGTGGCTCTGCTGACTCCTGGATCTGTGATCAGAAACCTTGGGCTTTTTGCCCAAACTGCCTGTACCCGAAACCGCCTCCGGTTTCCTCTTCTTCTCCATCTCGAGATCAATCTCCCTCTCCCAAGCCCTAGCAATCATATCATCCAGCGTTTTATAGTTGGACCGGCTCAGAAACTGACGGATATCGCTCCGCAACATCTCATGATAACGGGCCTTCTTCATTTCCTCATTGGCCGCATACTGAGGAACAAGAAGAGCCCTCTCCCTGAACTTGGCGGTGATCTCCACCACGGTCTCTGTAGTCTGAGTGAGGTCCCGAAACTCTCTGGCTAACTGCTGCACCTCAATAACTGGTGCAAACTCCGCCCTAAACCTGGTAGAGAAATCGGCCCAGGTCATGGCATCCAACGTTGCATCATCTCCAATGGTATGTCCGACCTCCTCCCACCAATCCCGTGCCCTGTCCTTCAGAAGACAAGACGCCAATCTGACCTTGTCCCCCTCGGGACACCTGCTAGTGCGGAACGCGTTGGCCACATCCTCCAACCATCTAGTACTCGCTATGGGGTCCCGCGCCCCATGATAGTCTGGAGCTCCACATGCCCTGAACTCCCTGAATGTAAGTGTACGCGACCCCATCATAGCCGCCACCTCGGCACGGAAGGTGCCCAATCTCTCATCCATCAGCTCTAGGATACCCTCCTTGATCGAACCGAAGATCACAGGAGTCTGCTCTAAAATGATACGAGTAATCTCTGAAGAAAGAAACTCTCTGGTCTGCTCATCCATGCGCTCGTCCCCCGAGCCTGATCCTGATCCCTCCCCAGCACCTCCACTGCCGGCTGTTGTCCTCGGACGCGAAACCACCATTCTGAAACACATCATAGCAACATCAAAAAACTAAAATATCTCAAGGGATCATTGATACTACTACTAGCTTCCTGGTCTTGTCTCGGCCTTCCTTGAATCGAGTACGGATCCTCTGCTTTCAGTAGTACGGGCCCATACTACCTTCCACATCTATCCGTACTTTCCTCAAGAACTGCCTTGACTCCACCAAGTCACTTCTACTACTACTGATCTCTGCTACTCTCATCCTATGATTGCCCTAGGGAAATCTCTGACTCCACTCAAACCAGTCCTCAACTGCTGAAGGCCTCCTTGTAATGCTAATTAGTCACCACCTGAATACCATCACATGCAATGAGGCTCGGATAATCCTTCGAGTAAAAGACTCGTCCCTACAACGGTTGGACTCAAACAAGAGTTGCGCAATAGAGCCAAATCCAGCACTCTGAGATTATTCAACCCTGCTCACATGTGATGTGACGTATTCACCTAATGGCTAACTCCCACCACTCAGAGTCCCACAAAGCACAAAACAAGCAGCATTCGGATAAAAGAAACATACTCAGGCAAAACTATTCTCATAACAAGAAACTGTACTAGCATACAATGCTAAACTCGCGCTACCAGGCATAACCTAAACAAGCTATCCTACTATTGTCTACTCAATACTAGCATGCAATTCTCATAAAGCTGTAACACATATAGTAGGCACATAAGGCATCCTCCTAGATCCTTAGTCCTATACTAGCATGCTGTTCTACTGAAACTAGAACAATTAATCATGATAATAAAACTTGTATTGGTAATTTGGGAGTACTTACTTGAGCTCGGCTGATCGCATGCACCACACCCTTATCTTGTTTGAAAATTCCTTTCTTTCTAAGTGCTTTTCAAAATTTCATTCGAAAACATTTTTCATTTTGAAAATCTTTTTATCTTTCCCTTAGTTTGAGTTCAGATGCACCCGGAGGTGTATCCGAATCCCTCAAACCAAGGCTCTGATACCAACTTGAAACAACCCAAAAATACGACCCAAAAATTTCAATTTTTATCATAACAAAAACATGAAACCAAGTATCACATAACAACATCATACGTCGCGTGTTTCAAAAACCATGATAAAATACTGTGAGAAAGAAAACTGTATCAGAACTGTATCCAAACGAATCGACTAACGAAATCAACTCCCAGGACAAAAACTGAAGCTGTGGTGTGTGCGGTGCCATCATCACGAGCTCTTCCCTTTGCTTGCGGAAGTACCTGAAACCAAAACTGAAACTGTAAGCACGAAGCTTAGTGAGCTCCCCCAAACTACCACATACCAAACAATACATATAAAGCACATATTGGGCCTTGCCCAATGCATCAGACCGAAGTCTGGAACTAGCTGCATCGGACCGAAGTCCGGAACTGTCTGGGACCTTGTCCCCTGCATCGGACCGGAGTCCGGAAAAAACTGCATCGGACCAAAGTCCGGAACTGACTGCATCGGACCGAAGTCCGGAACTAGCTGCATCGGACCGAAGTCCGGAACTGACTGGGACCTTGTCCCCTGCATCGGACCGAAGTCTGGAACTGGCTGTTCATGGCATAGCATAACACATATCAACTAATATAAACACATATATTGCATACTGCATCGGAACAGAGTCCGGAACACATAACACAAACATGCTTGAATCACAAAGACATTAAGCACTCTAACTACTGCATCGGACTAAAGTCCGGGACTACTGCTAACTAAACGGGCCGGCATTGTGGCCGTAGACCCGTTCCTACTGAAAGGAAACTCACCTCGTGAACTGGCTGCTGTGTGAATGGCTCTGGAAGCTAACTGTTGCTGCTCCGGTATCTCCCCGGCTACAAGTCCATAAACACACTCAATCAAATGCTAAACACTGCACTGGGGTAAAATGACTCTTTTACCCTTGGTCAAAGTCAACTCTCTCGGTCAAAGTCAACCCACAGTTGACCTGACTCGCCGAGTTGGGCCGCCAACTTGCCGAGTCTCTAGTTTCACTTCTCAACCCTACTCGTGGCTACTCGTCGAGTATGGCATCGACTCGACGAGTACCCTCTCGATCCAAGAACTCAGACAATCTTCATCCGACTCGCCGAGTCATATGAACAACTCGACGAGTTGTTCTTGAGCTAAGAAGATTGCCTTGGACTCGCCGAGTTGTATGAACAACTCGTCGAGTCCCTCCATTACTGAGTCTGCCCTCCAACTCACTGAGTCCACTCTACTACTCACAGGCTTCCACTCGACATCACTCAAAAAAGGGGAAAAACGGGACTCGCGACTTGACTCGCCGAGCCGTTCTTCCGACTCGCCGAGTCACATCCATTCAGCTACTCTAAACTCGATTCTGCTTGAATCCAGCGTCTGAAACTTATAGATATGGGCTTCCTTAACTCGATTAGCACGTAAAGATTCTATCTTTACGTGCCCATAGGCGACCAAGAAGATAATAAGGCTCAAAAAGCATAATAAAGGCTAGATCTAGGGTTCTTATGCAAGGCATCTTCAAAAAGGCAATAGATCCGGGCTCTACAACTCCTAAATGAACAGATCTAGGGATATCTCGACCTATTAAGGCATCCATACAACTATAGGGCTTGGAAAATGCATCAAACTAGCCCTAGAAGAGTTCTAATGGAGGTCTAAAGCATAAAACAGAAGGAATCCGAGAAATACCTCAATGAACTCTGCTTTTGCCCTTGGATCTTTGCTCTACACCTCTTCTCTTTGCTCCTTTCTTCTTCTTCTTCTTCAAGCCTTCAAAATCCACACACAAAAGCACTTAAAACAATAAGGGATGGATTAGGGTTTTCTCACAGCTCTCTGAGGGTGAAGGAGGCGAGTTTGGGGCACATAGAATTGCTTAAATAGTGAGCAACCCGGGGATTTAGGGTTTCTTCCCGGCAGGCAGACTCGCCGAGTCCCGAATATGGACTCGCCGAGTCGCCGACTAACACGTGCACAAAAACTCGAACCTACTCGATGAGTCAGGCCATAGACTCGCCGAGTCCCTCAATGAAACTTTTAAATAAATGCCACAGGAACAACATACCAGAGATGAGGCGTTACATATATATATATATATATATATATATATATATATATATATATATATATATATATATATATACACACCTTTTTAAAGTCTTCCCACTCCTCATTTGTTAAGTTAAAAGTGTTTGATTGAGGATTGTAAAGGTTTTCAGTTTTGTTTTTCAAGTATAACCATCTTGTGTATTTGGCTTTAAGGTTGTGATAGGCGTTTTTCAATTGTCTTTAAGTCAAATCCACACCATACTTTACTTTAATGGTTGTTCCTAACTTGTTCCACGAATGTTTGTGCAAACTCAAACCTTTTCTACCCACAATTTGTACTTCTTCAATACAAGTGTGCAATAAGAATTTTAACTGCTCATTGGTCCTTGTATCTTTATCACCCATTGCTAATAACAAAATAAAAATACATATGAAATTCATACTTTAGAAAACAAAACCTTATACCAACAACTTTCAGCATAACAACAACTTGTATTGATTAAAATAACCAATTTCAACAAAGATTATTCATATTTCAGCAACAATTATGACACTTTAGCAACATTTCGTGACAATTCAGCAACATTTCATGACAATTCAGCAACAATTAGTGACAATTCAGCAACAATTTTATGATATTTCAACAATATTTCGTGACAATTCAGCAGCAATATGTGACATTTTAAGCACAATATGAAGGCATTGCAACAAGAACTTATCATTAATCAAGATAGAAACAACATCATCAACTATTTGATAAGATTAGCATCAAGATTAAGCAAGAACAAATATTAAACAACAAAAATCGAAAAATTAATATGAAGCATGAAGGATGAAGTAACGCCACCAACAAAATCAAAATATTCAAAAAAAAACTAAACATAATTGTTGCCTTCAGTAGCAAAAAACGAAAAAAAAAAAAAAAAACTTACCTGCGATGAGGGACAACAGGCGTTGGAAGGAGAGGCGACCGGTGGTGGCTGCGCTGGGAGGAGAAGCGTCGACGGGAGGAGGAACGTCGACGTGAGGTAGGAAGATACAGATTGCGGTCGATAAGATGAATGAGAATAGGTGTCGGCTGCTAGTTTTTTTTAGGGTTAGGTTTGAAGAGGTTAGAAGTATTTTCCAAGTGTTTTCCTATAACGCCCGTAGATTCGGGCTAGTCAATTTAGAGACAATAAGCGTCAAAAATGACTTTTTGATAGAAGATTATTCAGAATGAATAATCTTAACTAAGATGTATTGTATATCACAAGGGTTCCGTGCATATAACGAATGTTGAAATCTGAGTTATAACGAAGAAATTATGACCCGTCGAAGTTTCGCAGCAAAACCGACACGACGTTGTGTGACGTAAAAAGTGAGTTTACAATAAAGTACTTTTTAGACTTATCAATCTAAACGAAATTCTTAGTATACGATAAACCGAAAGCATGCATAAAAAGAACGTCCAAATCTGACTTCGTATGAAGAAGTTATGATTTTTCTAAGATTCGGCATAGTAGTATGCAACCCGGAGTTCGAATATTAGATCGAACCATTTTTAGCCGACACAACATAAACGAGAATCGAAAATCTTGTTAATAGTAGCTCAACGGTAAAAAGACATACGAAGACGGACGTCGGATGACGAAGTTATGAATTTTTAACACACTTTTCCTGTCTCGGCCTGTTAAAAATATAACTTTAAAAATAAAGTCAAAATTAGCCGACAGAGTCTAAACGAAATTTCTAGAGTACGGTCCCACCTACGTGTGGATATAAAGAACGTCGATAACGGAGGTCGTATGCGAAAATTACGTAATTTAGAAGTTGGAGGTGGGCTGTTGCGAGGAGAGATGACGTAGACAAATCTCGGCCCTTGATTGATCTCCACGATCTCGCCTCCGAATGATGACAGCTGGCCCTCGCATACGCCCCGCGTAACAGCATTACTCTCTGCGGTCTCGCCTACTCGGTTCGGAAGAAATCACGACGCACCATCCAAAGTCGAACACGTAACCCATCGTATGCGTTGCGTACACTCGTACGTACAACGTTCCAAGGAACGACCAACATACCACAGAAGGTATGTGCAACGTAAAATGCAGCTTGGCCTTATAAATAGAGGTCTGAAGCGATCCGTTTTTCTCACATCATTAGCCATTTCTTTCTCTCTCTACTCTTTCTCTCTCTAATCCCCCCAACCCCTCCTAAAGCCCTAGTAACCTCAAGGTGCTAGAAGAAAACCTCGGAGTGCACAAAGGCTCCGAGAAAAAGAGCTTTTCGGCTCAGGAAGTTCTGCCCCCACAGAGCCTGGTTTTTAGCAAAACCCACTGTAAGTGAGATACGCTTACCCTACTTTAAGTATAGCTTATATTTAATATTAGCGTTGTTATTATAAACTTATAATAAATATCTCGGCTATTATTATAACTTATATATGTGTCGTTATAATATCTTTTTAACTACTCGAGGTACGGAGAATCTCGTTTAAAGGGCCGCACATGATTGTTGGATTTCAGAAGTGTTATATGCCAAAATGGTCCTGCCCTCTGGTGTTTTATGTATGGACCCTGTCTGTACATAGTGGTTGAAAAATATTGTTTAACGCTTATATAATAATAATACTAAGACTAATAATTAGTCACGGTAAATATTAGACAAAAATCTAACGGTAAAGATACTAGGTTTCGTCGAAAGAAAATAAATTAAAGAAGCGGAGCGCTGTCTGAGTTCGGAATCACCACCTTAACAGGTGAGTGCACAGTTACTTTCATTTTACACATAGATATGAAGTATTTAATATAAATTACGTGCTATGTGTGCATATTGTCTGTCTTCTTGATATCTATGCTAGACGAACAAAAATATACATGTTTTATTTGTTTTAAAATGTATATGTATTTTACACCTATAAGTATGATGGGTAAAGATGGGTAGATGAATGATGAGAGATGAAAGAGGATATAGATGAATATTGGCAACTATGGACTTAGTGCCTAACAGATAACATTGGCAACTATGGACTTAGTGTCTGATAGATAATCCCTGACAACTATGGACTTAGTGCGAAATAGATAAACCCCGACAGCTATGGACTTAGTTCCATACACATAAACATTGACAGCTATGGACTTAGTGCCTCACAAAACGAACATTGGCAGCTACGGAGTTAGTGCCTAATACATAACATCGACAACTATGGACTTAGTGCATGTTGGATAAACCCTGGCAGCGATGGACTTCGTGCCTATTCCTTAGGATAATCCTTAGGAATGAATGAATGAAGGATAGATGATTCTTAGGGTAGATCCTTAAGAATAAAGAAGATAATGGAGATGAATAATTGGGTTGATTGTTTAATGATTAAACATAATAATTATATTATTGTTGGTTGAAAACCTTATGTACTTACCAGGTTTTGCCAACCTGGCCCACTCAGTTTATTCATATCACAGGTGTCGATATGAAGCTACTTTACACTTAGAGATTAAGGAGATGTAGATCACTAATGTAAATGAATTTAAGTTTTCCTTATGCTTATGTTTCTATATTGACAATGGCATCCCAATGTTTTAAAAGGAATAAAATACATTTCTTTGGAAATGCTTTGATAATATATTTATCATGTTTTTCGGGAACAAATTCCACAACATTTTCTTTAAAAGGATACTCTGATTTTCAAAATAAAACATAAACAAATCAGTCTTTTTTTGCCGTGAAAATGGGGATGTCACAGTTGGTATCAGTGCATTAGTTTAAGAGAAATATGAATAAAGATTTATTTCTAGACTTAAACTTAGAATGTTAAGCAATGATCATGAGGAGTGTGTCTAATATATTTTAGGTAGTACACCTGAATAGACTCAAGCACTAGCTTATTTAGGGAAGATGCCTAAAATGCTTTTATATGCTAAATGATTTGTGATGTTTTATGATGCTATTGTTTGATCGGATCTATGGTATGTTGCCAACCAGATCTTGAAACTTTATTTGTTGAGATTTATAAACGTTTAATTACGGTATTAGAACTGACATGTAACTTTACGAAATGATAAGGAGATTTATACGTCAAACGTAAATAAGGCTTTCCTATCTTAATCCTCGTCACTGCACACCGAACGTTTGATTTGGTGTATAGATTGACATGGCAAGAACCTGAAGCGGAATCGGAAACGCTAATGCTAATGGCAATCGACAGCCTCAACCCCAAGTGATTGAGCAAGTAACAATAATAGTAGTTGCACCTGAGCAAATCAGGATGTCGGGGTACAAGCAATGATCCGGATGATGTTGGATCGTCAGATGGAAGAGACAAGGCATTTACTTCAACAAAATAGGGATGAACCTACTATGCCTGTCGTGTAGCCTGAACTGAATGAAGAGTTGTCAGAGGAGGGAAATTACAGCTGTACTGTGAGTCAAGTTGGACCCCGAGTAGTAGGAGGAACGAACCAAACAGAAGAGTAGACAGGGATGGGCACATATATAAGAACTTCTTGGGTGCCAAACCACCAAGTCTTTCTGGGAGCCCAAAGCTAGTGGAGATTATGGACCAGATCTCCGAGATGGAGATGGTATTTGAAAGCTGCAACTGCAGCCATAAGCAAAAGACCGTCTTTGCAGTCAAACAACTAAAGACCGGAGTTTTAAGTTGGTAGAAGTTGCTAGAAGATACAATGTCACGGGGAGAAGCCATGCGGATGTCTTGGGAAGCATTCATGGAGCAGTTAAAAATGCAATACTACTCAGAGATAGATTTGATAGACCTAAACAACAAGTTTCAAAACCTGAAGAAATGGAAGATGAGTGTTGATGAGTATGTCACCGCATTCACGGAGAAGATGAATCTATTCCCCTACTTTGTGCCTACTAAACTCTCCAAGATAGATAGGTTTGATAATGGATTGCCAACACACTTTGGCCCAATGGTCAAAATGGCAACTACTTTGAAAACAAACGTTAGAGCAACTAAGAATGTAGAGACCTAAAAAAGAGAAAAGGGTCTAGAAAAAGATAAGGCGGGAGAAAAGAGGAAGATTGAGTTATCCTCAAGATCTAACAAGAAAGGAAGATTCTCGAAGTCTAACCTGGATGACCAAAAGTATGGAGCCAAGTGGTGCGGAAAGTGCAAGAAGAAGCACTATGGGAGATGCGACAAAGAAGTGACTTGTTACAAGTATCGGAGGATCAGTCACTATTCTAGAGATTGTAAGCTTAATGATAAGGTATGCTACAGATGCGGAGACAAGGGGCATATGTCAAGAGATTGCCTGAAGAAAAATGAAGCAGCAAGGCCAAATGCACCGCCAAAGCCGAAGGTAAGAGCATTCCATATGATCCTTGACGAAGCAGCTGACAATGCAAGGAATCAGGATTGAGGACTGATATCTGAAGATCGAGTTATGAAGAAACCATTTAGATAGCATCGTGTGGTGTAGGCCAATATAAGAGGCATAGTCCAGGGTGAACTTGAACACCTATGTAATCGTTTCAAGAAATAATAAAAAAACCTTGGTTATATTATCTGATGTTTTAAATGACTATGTGGGATTATTAAATGGTGACTTGGAAACTGCGAGACAATACTTGTGACGAGTATGAGTAGGTGTGAATGGTAGTAGAGTGTAACACCTGTTCCATGTATTATTTAATTTATCTAATCTTTAGGGTTTTGTGCATGGACTCGGCGAGTTAGGGAGCTCCAACTCGTCGAGTAGAGATTACTATGAGGACGCGGGACTTCAGACCTACTCGACGAGTCAAAGGACCTGACTCGACGAGTAGGAACTGTAAAGAGAAACCCTAATTTTTAGGGGTTTGTACCCTATTTAAAGAACTTATGGCTCATTTGCAGCCTCTTCTTTCATTCCTACAGCCAGATAAACCCTAGTTTGAGCCTTGCACCTTCTTGAGTGAGAGTGAGAGCTTTTGAGAGTGATTTTGGTGTGTTTATGAAGGATTTTGGAGCTTAAATAAGAAGGAACAAGGAGAGAGGTAGTAGATCCGATATCTATTCTGTATTGGCAACCATCTTGAGGTATAAAATCACTATCTTGATCTTTATTTGCTTAGATCCCTTTTCCTATAAGTAAATGGTCACTTTTGGTGCCAAAAGGGTGTCATACTCGGATTTGTACTTATCATAAGGATATGGTTCCAGATCTAGACATCTCTAGGTCCTCAATGACATAACGTTGCTCACTTTATCCAGCTTAGGCCCTTTCCATGCACTAAAACCTTGTAGGAAGCTTAGTTTTGATGTTTTAGCCTTGCGAAGCATTGCATGCATGTAAAGTTTGCAACTTTACGTGGTCACTACACTAGGGGAGGTTGGATCGGAAGTTTGGGACCTTAGATCCCACTGGAAAGGACTGAACACAAAAGGACTGAAGGAGCTCGTAGAGTCCCTTAGTTGACTCGACGAGTCGGGAAGGGTTTACCCATTTTTGAGATTCTGAATGAGTGTAGTGAAGGATTAGGGTTTTGGGTCTGCATGAACTTTTGGTCTTCTGGACATTCGATGAACTCGATGAGTCACGTAGGTAACTTGGCAAGTTGACTCGGGATTCAGTGCAATGGGCTCGGGAGGAACTCAACGAGTTGAGGTCAACATGGACTGTTGACCATGACTTTGACCGGGGTTGACCAAGGTTGACTTTGAGGATGTTTATGGTATTTCGGGATTGTGACAAGCTAATCACATAATGATTATAGGCAGTTAAGTTGGAGCAGTTCTTGGGATTTATCTGATCTTAGCTTGTTAGTTCAGCATCCAAGAGGTGAGTCTCCTCACCATACCAATGGGTCTAAGGCACCAAGGTCGGCCTATTTTGTGATATGTGATACACTAGTTGAAGTAGAGATATGTGGTATGATAGTTAGCTATGTGCTAAGTGGAATGTTAGTGATTATATGATAATCGCAGGGAAGACCATGGGGGCCCCATGGAACTTGGATATAAGACCATATGGGGGAACCCATGGCTTGTTAGTTAAAGACCATAAGGGGAGCCCATGGCAGTTGGATGAAAGACCATGTGGGGGAGCCCATTGCACTTTGGTGTAAGACCATGTGGGGGAGCCCATTGCACTTTGGTGTAAGACCATGTGGGGGAGCCCATGACATCCTTATATGTTTGTATGCATGGCTGTTGTGATATATGTAGCTTTTATAGCTAATATGATTATGTGTTTATGTGGATTGTGTGGGGTATGCTCTGGGGAACTCACTAAGCATTAGCTTACAGTGTGTGGAATTGATTCAGGTACATCTAACGCTAAGGGCAAGGTCAAGTCTTGATGACACGACGTGCACTCTCTATCAAGCGTTTTTATGGGACATTCTGATGATTTAAAATAATATTGTTATTGTTATGAATTTGAAAAATATGTATTTGAGATTTTATGGTTTATGGAAAGTGTTTTGGCTAATTAGAAATGAAAATTTGGTCGTTACAAGTTGGTATCAGAGCCTTGGTTTGAGGGATTCGGGCACACTCTCGGGTGTGTTAGACTCAAACTAAGGAAATGGTAAAATTGTTTTCAAAGATAAAAGTTAGAAACTTTTTAAGAATGAAAAGAGGAGAGTGCAATGTGTGTGATCGGCCGAGCCAAGTAAGTAGTTCCCTAATATGTTAGCCATGTTATACTGATATTTGAGTTATGATAATCGTATGGATCTTGCTATGTGTATGCTTTTAAAATTGGATATGGTTAGGAGCTTATAGCCTTAGAATGATTGATTTGGCCTTATTTCTTGTTCCTTGTCTGGTTGTGGTCCCAGTGTAGAATCTCTTATTCGAAAGTCTATTTGATCCTTTTTTGTGTATAATTTGCATGCATAAAGGCAACTTGTTATGATTAGTCTGATTGATGTGGGTACAACAAATCTTAAGATAGCCTGGGATTTGAGTTATGTGGTAGTCTGTGGGATATGATTTGTTTTGGGACAAACTGGAGTTATCAGTTAGAGCCTTGGGTAGGTACATGTAGGTGTGGAAGGTAGAATTGGGCCCGTACTACTGAAAGCACAAGACCTGTACCCGAACCAATGTTTGATCTGGAAGCTCTAAGGAGGACCGGTATGGGAAGATCCCCTATTTGGATATCCTGGTCATTATTATTTATGACGTTGCAGTTCAGTATGGTCCTGACACGACATGGAGCTAAGGGATCAGGATTGGGATCCGGATCTGGGTCGGGCGACGGTACCGAGCCCATTGATGAGAGGTTGCGCGAGCTTATTGCAGCCGAGGTGACGAGGGGCATCCTTGACGCTACCCCAATTATCTTTGGGACAGTCAAGGAGGGTATGATGGAGATCATGGAGGAGAGTCTCGGGGCATTTAGAGTCAAGATGGCTTCGGGCCAGGTCGGGGCCCGAACTTCCTCGTTCCGGGAGTTCAAGGCATGCGGGGAGCCGGATTTTTTCGGGGTTTGGGACCCCATTGTTAGCCTATACTGGGTGGCGGACATAGAGAACGTCCAGCGCACGAGTTCTTGCCCTGATGCGGAAAAAGGTGGGTTTTGATTCATGTATGTTGAGAGACAGAGCCCGAGACTGGTGGGGAGAGGTGACTAGTCAAGTGGGAGCAGCTGGTATGACTGAGATGACATGGGCCGAGTTTGTTCGGCGATTTGATTTCGATTTTGCACAAGCTATTGAGATGCAACGGTTGGTGAGGGAGTTCCGGGAGCTCCAGCAGACCACCAAGACTGTGGCGGAGATTACCGCCAAGTTTCGGGAACGAGCATTGTTGATCCCCTAGTATGCTACAGATGAGGACATGAGGAGGAAGAGGTATCATTCCATGTTGAGGGATGATATCCGGGAGTATGTGAGCTTCACAGGGTGCAAAACCCTGAATGAGATGGTGGAGAAGGCTCGTGAGCGGGAGATGGAGTTGGACATCTACACCAAGCGGAAGCCTGAGCAGGCATAAATAGCAGTAGGTTAGGCTAAAAATCCTAAGACCTCAGATTCTTTCAGTTGGGGCCAGCAGGGTCGGGGACGATGTGCCAAGTGCGGTAAACAGCACAGTGGGGCTTGTCAGATAGCAGGCTCAGGATGTTATGCATGTGGCCAACCGGGTCACTTGAGCAGGGATTGCCCAAAGAAGGGCTTGATTTGTTTCCACTGCAACCAGACTGGCCATAAAATGCTGATCGTCCGAGGTTGCAGGGAGGGGGAGGAGCAGTGGCGGCATCTGCGCCTGCCACGATGAGGATTACTGATAGCCGCCCTGCTAAGGCGGATGCTCCAACAGTGAAGAGTTGATAATTTCAATTGACCGTCGAGGAAGCTCGGACAGCGTGACATCCCCAATTTCACGGCCCGAAAAGACCGATTTGTTTATGCTTTATTTGAAAATCATAGTATATTTTTTTAAAGAAATATATTGCGGAATTTGTTCCCAGAAAAACATGATAAATATATTATCAAAGCATTTCCGAAGAAATGTATTTTGTTCATATTAAAACTTTGGGATGTCATCGTCAATACTGAAACATAAGCATAAACAAACCTTACATTTATTTACACTGGTGATCTACATCTCCTTTAATCTCTCAGTGTAAAGTAGCTTCGTATCGATACCTATGATACAAATAAATTAAGTGGGTCAGGTTGGGAAACCTGGTGAGATACATAGGGTTTTCAATCCCACAATATGATAATATATATATATATATATATATATATATATATATATATATATATATATATATATATATATATATATCTCAAACCTGCAAAACCACTATTATCATTAAAACAAATATATCATATCTCTAAAACAATCTATCTCATCCCATCGATCCCCATGTACTTATCCTTATGATCTTACGAGATCTAGCTAAAGGATCAATATGAACAACAAACTGACAAAGCTGCTTTGGAAATTCCCTGGCAGCAAACGAGGATCAATAGAGACATTACATAAGGGGAATGGAATTAGTTTCACCAGGAACCTCCGTTCGTAAAAACCACAAGACAGTTAAGTAAAGGGTAGTTATCTAGATAATTGTGTCTAGCAGTGGTCTGACATCGTGAGGTATTTTACCCCCAGACTCACCCTATCTGGCATCAAACTATGCCTAGCAGTGGACTGATACCATGCGGTATTTTACCCCTAGACTCACCCTATCCAACATCGAACTTTTCCTAGCAGTGGTCTGACACCGTGAGGTATTTTACCCCCAGACTCTACCTATCCGACAATATAACACCAGACATACCTAGTAGTGGTCTATTACCGACACACTTTATTAGGCAGTCTATGAAGTTCCCTCAATTACTTCGTGAAAGGAAACGCTGACACATGAAGCTCGTACGATCACTTCATAAAAGAAATGATGACTCCAAAACTCTTTCAAAATAAAAAGTATGGGGAAATACTAATATAGTATTCCCGTACGCTCCCGTACTTCACCAATCACCATCATTATCGTCAGCTAATAGAATTTTAGGATGGGAAATACAAATATAGTACTGCTATACGTAGGACGTACTCCACCGATCATCAATCTCATTGAACTGAGCTTCTACTCTCCGTTCCCATCACACACGTACCCTTAATAAGATGCTACCCAATATCCAAACTTAATTGAACTAAGCATCCTTTTTAAGTTTTAAGTTTTAATTATTATCTCATCACTAGGAAATACTATAATATTTATAATATCAATTCTATTTAGGCAACACGGTCCTAATCTAGTGTATACATTAACACAAAGTATTATGCATTAATATATCTACTTTCTTAGAAATAATACTTCTATTATTGTTATCATGTAATATCATTATACATACATATTAACACATATAGAACCATAACTTGTTCGCACATCGTATGTCATCAAATATAAATCTAATGCATATTTCAGGCAATAAACATATAATTGACATATAAACTTTCAACAAATATTGAATATTTTAATTAATACTTGTATTAAAATCATGTTCATGAAAGTAACTATGCACTCACATTAGTAGCGTGACTGGATAGAATCTAACTAGAAACGGTCAGTGGTTCGTGATCATAGGGCTCGGGATGTGGAACGGCCTCAGCAAATGGGAGAGAGAAAGAAGATTTTAGGTGTAGGAATGGCTGAGGTCGAACTTGCTATTTATAGCCGGATTTTTGTCCTCTCACGTCGTGAGCCATGTCTGCTCACCCCGTAGACTTGCCATTTGCGTTTATAGCTCTGAAATGTGTCTGGATGACTTCTCACGTCGTGAGAATGATAAGCTCACGTCGTGAGCTTCCAAGAGTCATCCTATAGACTTCACATGTGTTTTCTAGGCTCGATTAGTGTTCGTTTGACTCCTCACGTCGTGAGAAATCCTTGCTCACGTCGTGAGCTTTTGAGTTATCATTCCATAGACTTCTAGCTTCGAAATGTGGCATTTTGATTCCTCATGTCGTGAGAAATAAAGCTCACGCCGTGAGTCTAATCAGATTAGGGTTTCTGACACGTGTTATGCTCTCAGACAGGTACATCTTCGGAAGGCCATAACTTTTGCATACGAGCTCCGTTTTTGACGTTCTTTATATCCACGCGTAGGTGGAGACGTACTCTAAAAATTAAATTTAGATAAATAAGGCTAAAAAGTACTTTATCTTAAACTCACTTTTTACTATTCCAGGTGTTGTGCTGGTTTTGTCGCGAAACTTCGACATGTCATAACTTCTTCGTTATAACTCGAATTTCAGTGTTGTTTATATGTATGGAATCCTTGTGACATATACTAAAACTTAGTTAAGATTATTTATTCTAAATAATCTTCTATCAAAAATTCATTTTTGACGCTTATTGTCTCAAAACTAAGTAGCCCGAATCTACGGGCGTTACAGGCAGTGCCAGATGTTGTGGCTGGTACGTATTTTATCTCCATGCTCTAGATTTATTGCATTGATTATGTGTATATTGTGCTTATGTATAGGGAACTTTTTGGTCAATGCTATGTCTAACCACGTTTTGTTCGATTTGGGAGCTACCCGATCGTTTGTACCTCTTACGCTTAGCAAGAAGTTTCGGGGTGCGCTGGGGACTTTGAATTCCCCTCTTGAGGTGGAGATTGTGGACGACCGCAATGTGAGTGCTGCGAGGGTGTATCGGGACTGTGTCCTGAATGTGCTTGGGGAGAGGTTTCATGTTGATCTAGTCCCAATACCGTTGCGAGGGATGAAAGGTGATTGTCGGGATGGACTGGTTGGGGGACAATGGGGCCATGATCGATTGTGAGCACCAGTTGGTGGGGGTTCAAACCCCAAGTGGGGGAGAACTGGTTATTCATGGAGAGAGGTCCTCGCAGGGGCCAACCCTTTGTTCAGTTGCGATGGCTAGGAGATTTTTGCAGCAAGTTTGTATGAGATTTCTGGCTTATATCTCGGATACGAGGGCTAAGACCACGATGGATGTGGGCAGTGTGCCAGTTTTACAGGAGTTTCGGGACATCTTTCCTAAGGAGTTACCGGGAGTGCCTCCGGAGAGGCAAGTAGAGTTTCACATTGATTTGGTGGCGGGTGCCGCTCCGATAGCGAAGGCACCGTACCAACTATCACCGCCCGAGATGAAGGAGCTATCTACACAGCTTCAGGAGCTGCTAGACCAAGGGTTTATCCCTCCGAGTAGTTCCTCGTGGGGAGCACTGATCCTGTTTGTGAAAAAGATGGACAAGTCACACAGGATGTTTATTGATTATCGAGAACTGAACAAACTAATAGTGAAGAACCGTTATCCATCACCGAGGGTCAATGATTTGTTCGATCAGCTGCAGGGTGCGTCTTGGTTTTACAAGATAGGTCTTCAGTCGGGATACCATCAAATGAGGATTCACGATGAGGACATATCGAAGACAGCTTTCAGGACTCGGTGTGGGCACTATGAGTTTGTGGTGATGCCATTCGGGCTCACCAATGACCCAACAGTTTTCATGGATCTCATGAACAGAGTGTGTAGACCGATGTTGGATCGGTTGTTGATCGTTTTTATTGATGGTATCCTGGTCTATTCTAAGACCAAGGAGCAACATGAGCAGCATCCGAGGGAGGTCTTGGAGACACTAAGGGCGGAGAGGCTTTATGCCAAGTTCTCAAAGTGTGATTTTTGGCTGCGAAAGGTACAGTTTTTGGGGCACATCATCAACCAAGAGGGCATTTCGGTTGATCCAGCCAAGGTTGGGGCAGTGATGCGGTAGAAAGTGTCGAAGAATGCATCCGAGATTCGTAGCTTTTTGGTATTAGCAGGCTATTATCGGAGATTCATCCATGATTTCTCCAAGATCGTCGTGCCTTTGACCCACTTGACCAAGAAGAATGTTACATTCCGATGGGGCATAGATCAACACTTGGCTTTTGAGACCCTAAGACAAAGGTTATGTGAGGATCCGATTCTAGTACTACCTGGGGGTTTGGATGATTTGGTAGTGTATTGTGATGCATTGATCTCAGTTTTAGGCGCGATACTGATACAGAGAAGGCATGTGATCACGTACGCTTCGAGGCAGTTAAATCCTCACGAGGCGAACTACCCCACTCACGACCTGGAGTTAGGGGCAGTAGTGTTTTCCATCAAGATTTGGAGGCACTACCTGTATGGAGTACGGTGCACTATTTATACTGATCATAAGAGTTTAAAGTATCTGATGGGTCAGCAGAAGCTCATCATGCGGCATAGGAGGTGGCTGGGAATGCTGAAAGATTATGATTGTGAGATCTTGTATCACCCAGGGAACGCCAACGTGGTAGCCGATGCTTTGAGCCGCAAGACGGCAGGTTCCCAAATTGGGAACGTTTGCTTGAGGATCACGGTGATATCTCCATTATTGGATATGATCAAGGAGGCTCAGGTCGAGGGTGTGATGAAGGAGAATTGGAAGATAGAGCGGATTCGGGGATAGTATCCCTTATTTGTTCGGGATAGACTAGGTCTTCTGACATAGTGTGGCCGGATGTGGGTACTGGTGACTGGAGGGGTAAGGAAGAAGATATTGGAGTAGGCACATAGGTCCAAGTTTTCTAAATATCTGGGGGTTACAAAAATGTATAAAGATCTGAGACTGAGCTATTGGTGGCCCTGCATGAAGCGGGAGATCGCTTGGTTCGTAGAGCAGTGCTTGACCTGCAGGAAGGTCAAGGCCGAACATCATAAGCCGCATGGCAAGGTTCAGCCGCTACCTATTCCCATGTGGAAGTGGGAAGAGATTACTATGGACTTCATCACGAAGTTACCAAGGACAACGAGGTTCGTGGATGCCATATGGGTGATTGTAGACAGGTTGAAAAAGAGTGCCCACTCTATTCCGATCTCTGAGAGTATATCCGCTGATAAATTGGCGGATATCTATGTGCGAGAGGTGGTGGCTAGACACGGGGGCTAGTGTCGGTAGACTCTGACAGAGACGTTCGATTTACATCTAGATTCTGGAAGAAGTTACACGAGGAACTGGGCACTCAGTTGCATTTCAGCACGGCGTACCACCCCCAGACAGATAGCCAGAGTGAGAGGACGATCCAGACACTTGAGGATATGCTTCGAGCATGTATATTGGGTTTTGGAGGGAGTTGGGATACATACCTCCCGCTAGCATAATTTTCATACAATAATAGTTATCATGCCAGTATTGACCTACCACCGTTTGAAATGTTGTATGGTCGGAGGTGTAGGACCCCTGTTTGTTAGGGCGAGGTAAGGCACCAGGTCATGGGGAGCACCGAGGTGGTGCTCAAGACGACCAAGTTGATTCAGTAGGATTGTGACCGGCTACGAGTCGCACAGAGTCATCAAAAAAGTTATGTTGACCGAAGGCGATCGGATCTTGAGTTCTAGGTGGGGGACTTTGTGTTACTAAAGGTGTCGCCATAGAAGGGAGTCATCAGGTTTTGGAAGAGAGGCAAGTTGGGGCCACGATATATTGGCCCGTGCAGTATTTCGGCCCGAGTAGGCGAGGTTGCTTACCGCTTGGATCTATCGGACGAGCTTAGCCAGATTCACAACACCTTCCATGTGTCACAGCTTCAGTAGTGTGTCACCGACGGGGCCGCAGTCGTTTTTATGTGCTTTCTGTAGTATGGTCCCAATACTACCTTCCACACATATCCATACTTTCCTCAGCAACCCTCCCGAATCTTCCAAGTCACTTCCTCAAACCGGTGCACCTAAGTCTCACTAAACCTCACTACTAACCCACTGAAACATATCCTAGGCTTTCCTAGGTTCCCGAACCCACCCAGTCCTCAGCTGCTGAAAGATTCCCAATAATGTCAATTAGCTACCTCATGAATATAGCCACATGCAACAAAGATAAGATAATCCTTCGAGTAAAAGACCCATCCCTAGAACGGTTGGACTCTGACAAGAGTTGCGCAATAGGGTCGAGTCCATCACTCTGAGATTATCCGACATGTGTCCCATGTGACTTAACATATTCACTTAGTAACTAACTCACATCACTAGGAGCCCTACAAAGCACAAAGCAAACAACATTCAGACAATGGAAAATCTAACCATCATACTCCAATCAAAACATTCGATCATCTAATCAGGAATATATACATGCAATTCAAAGGCTCATACAATTAGGCATAACCTAAACAGGTAATCCTATCACTGATTGATCAGTACTAGCATGCAGGTCTACAAGCACATATAATAGGCATATAAGGCATCCTTCCTAGATCCTTAGCCCTAATATAGCATGTAATTCACATATCCTCAATTCATATTATAATATAACGTAACATAACATGTATGGGTATCTTGGGGAAAACTTACTTGAGCTCGACTGATTGCACGCATCACACTCCTTGTTCTTTATCAAAACTCTTTATTTTAATTTTTTAGAAAATTATTTTCTTGTAAAAATCTTTCAAACCCCAGATTTGAGTCCAGACACACCCAAGAGTGTGTCCGAATCACTCAGACCAAAGCTCTGATACCAACTTGTAAAATCTCAAAATTTAAGACCAAAAATTTCATTTTTAGTTTAATAATTAATAAAACCAATAGTATAAAAACATCCCATGTCAAAACCAAAGTGTCAATAATCAAAACATGTTATCATAAAACAATATTAGAGTGTAATCCCAAAGATCTCATGTGCGGAAAACGTAATGTGATGCACTGCGATTAAGCCGACTCCTTTTGTTTGAAAACGAAGTACCTGAAACCAAAACTGAAAACCGTAAGCACGAAGCTTAGTGAGTTCCCCCATCATACCACATACCATACATAATACATATTGTCTAACATATCTGGGTACTAGATACCCCTTCGGTCTCTTTCAACCGATAACTTGACTAGCATATCAGGGTGTTGGCCTAAATCTTCGACCTTGTCGACCGGTACCTCGCCTAGCATATCAGGGTGTTGGCCTACCCCTTCGGTCCTTTCGACCGGTATCAGGTACTATTTCACCCCTACTCTACCACATAGCATCCTAGTGCATAAATATATAATCATATACTGCCTAGATTATCTGGGTGGTGGTATGCCCCTTTGGCCCTATTGACCGGTACTGGGGTCTATCCTACCCCTCCTACCACATATCACATAACATCATAGCATACTAGAATATAATCATAATAGGTAGCAACATACCAGATAATTATCACAAAGACAATCATCTCTACTATAACTCTTACTAGTGGGCCGACCTTGGTGCCTTAGACCCACTTCTATTAGAAGGTAACTCACCTTGCACTGCTGAAGTCCCGTGGACAAAACTCTAGCTATTGGATGACATATTCCTGAACTGTCAACATCAAAATAACACCCAATTAGTAATTGGGTTCCAATAAATAACCATAAGCCCATGCTTGGGGTAAAAGACTACTTTACCTCCATCTTAGCTTGATTCAAGCTCAAGGCCCAATCCAAAGGCCCAAAAGTCAAACTATCAATCAAAGCCCAACATATGGCCCAATTTTCCGAATTGGGCCCAAACCTTTACATGGTATTACCCTAAGGCCCAACCATTTATTCTAGTCCAACATTGGTATTCAAATGGTCTAATATATCATAATCCTCAAGGCCCAGTTATGGCCTATCTATGGCCCAATTTTCCAAATTAGGCCCAAACCCCTTACATGGGCCTTACCCTAAAGCCCAATAAATTGTTCTAGTCCATATGCTTGTTCTTAGATGGCCCATTATCGGCCCAATCACCAAAGCCCAATAGGAAGGCCTAACATAAGGCCCAAGCAAGATTAGGGTTTCATATAAAATGATGATTAGGGTTATGTGTTTCTTACTTAACACATTAAGGACTTAATCCATTAAGTCCATCACTCTACTAGATAAATCATATGATGTGATCAGGTGTAATTCTCAATTCAATTCCAGTGGCCCAAAATGTGGGTCCCGATAAGCCCAAGCCAATAAATCCAAAATTAGGGTTTTCTAAACCCTAATTAGGGTTTCCAACCCGATCGCGATCCAATTAGCCCATTAGTTAAGTTTTTAGATCAATTAGGGTTTCATTAGGTCAACTAGGGTTTTACTAGGTCAACTAGGGTTAAATAAGTCGGGCACCACCCACTACCACCTCGGGTAGTGGAGGTCAACGGTGGCTTACGGCGATGACCACCACCTCACGGTGGTGGTTATAGTTCTAGTCTAATTACGTCCAAACATCCTTAAAGCAATCTAACACAAGCAGGAGGCGGAAGCCACCACCTCACGGTGGTGGTTATGAGTTTTCTTTGATGATTCTGTCACCGTTTATGACATACAACACAAAACCCAAATAAACACACACACACACACAACCACCCTTGTGGTGACCGGTGGTGGTACAACGAGGCAGCCATCATGGCTGGTGGCCATGGTGGTTATTGTTGGGTTTTGAGCAATCTAACACTCCTAAGTGTACATGAAACCCTAAATACCTTGGATCTATGTTTTCTCTATTATACATGCAAATATCAACTTTCCAAGGTATTGTTCTATTCTAGCATACAAAACTTTGAATAACACAAGTTAGAATAACATACCTTTTGTTGGTGCTTGTCTTCATGAAGCTTGAGTGCCTAGTGCCCCAAGTGTGACACCTCAAATGGTTCACACAACACCATAAGCACTTGGAATAACTTAGAGAGAAATTAGAACACTTCAAGAATCGGCTTGCCCTCCATGCATATCATAGTGGCCGATTTCTCACATCAATAAGATGCTTATATAGTTGTTACAGTTAGGGTAAACCCTAATTGTCATGGCTTTCCATTTCCTTGGATCCATGGGTTCAAATACACCATGGAGCATCCAATGGGTTTGAGTCCAACTTGATAATCCATGGAGCATTAGCCCACTATATAAGTATGGATGATGTACACAATCAACCCATATATTTAATTAGTCTTCTTTTGATCACATAATTAATTCTAAATCAATTATTGATCAATACTAATTAAATAATCTTATTAATATATTAATAAGCCTTAAGTGTTATTTCTCTCATTTAATCTATCCAAGTGCATGATGCCATGCAACCCAAATGGACCATGTCGGGTCGGGTCAAGTCTTACCAATTATAGTTATGGACTTAGACATTAATCCAATAGTCTCCCACTTGGATAAGTCTAAAACTATTATTGCAAGTATGAATTCAGAACCCGACTAGCAATCGTAGCTCTCAAAAGCTTCTGTCGATCTCTGACCTTGTCGATGAACTCTGACCTCTGTCGATGACTTGTCCATTAGATAAGTGATCATATATTCCTCCATTCTAGATATCATATGGATTGAGACATGGATTATAATCATTCTCTCTGTCCATTTGTTGTTTCCCGATTTCTGATTTATGACGACTGACTAATTGAACAAATCAAATCAGTCTAGGCCCGGCCAAGCACTTACTTTTGTCATCACTAAATCATCGAGGGGCCCACAGATATCGCTTTTATCCCGAAGGTAAAAGGAATGGATAAACTTCGACTCATATGCTTGTACTAACCATTTGTTGAATCATACACAAAGGCACGTTTTATAACATCGAGTTACCAATGCGTTTACATGCAATCAATGTATAACCAACTCATAGTCAACAACTCATATCTCTAGGTTTGAATAATATAAGATATTATTGTCTCATGATTCACTTGTGATAAAATCCATGAAGTGAATCCAAATGAGCGTGGGTTGAATCCAATACTCAGCCCTTATGAGTACTCATGAATGTTGTAGCAACTATTGCATTGTCTAAAGCACTTTAGAAAAATCATACAAGCCAAATTCACGACAGTCTTGATTCATATCTACTTCCAACATATGACCGACTGTGGATGGTTTGAATAACTTGGTCAATCAGTAGAATGACCTCGTTATTCTGGAAGTCAAAACATGCAAAGTGAAACACAAAATAATACTAGTCCTATATGGCCTCAACACTTTGAGCGTAAATAAAACACCTTTTATCTAAGCACCATATTGATCACTCATTATTCATGTTTCGATTAATCAACTTAATACTTGAATTGAATCAGTAGTGATGCCATGCTCCAAGCATGCATACTATGTTTCTCTAAACAATAGCTATGCCATACTCCAAGTATGCACACTATGTTTACATATGGTCATCTCTTTGTGAAATGTATATCAATTGAACATGACTTCAATGATTCTCATTTCACAATCCCAATACTTATTGTAAATGTAAGAATACCAAGTTCTTGTCATTTATCGTAATCTATGCAATGATCCTCTTGTAATGATATTCACACAAGTCACAAAGACTTGGCAACAAACATCACAAAGTATTCCAATGGAAAGCAATTCCATGGAGATGAAGTCTCAAATTCAAAGTACATTCCTTTGAACATCCTTCTATGCATTAAGTTCTTTAATCTTACACAGATTCAAAGAATAACTTCCACCTATGGAAACAATTCCATATTCCCATCATGACCATCACTTTTGAACAAGAGTTGCCTCTTTCCAAAATATGTCAATACGATCCTTACTCTATACCTCCAATTGTCCATGAGAAACCAAACTTTGGAAAACCCCAAATTGTTCTCGACAATTGCTTAATCATCTTAGTCATATCCAGTTCTAATCCCTTTTCCCTTCTTAACGCCCTAAGAATTAGGAAAAATTAGAATGGATGAATATTATAACACATGCAATCGATCCTATATCCGAAGCATATGGGATACCATTCATGCTATAAAATTTTTATTTGCCATGTTCTCATAATTCGAACTATGAAGAGGGATGCCGTAATCATAATCGAATTTTGAGAAAGCAACATATATAGAAATTCCTTATGTTGAACCATTCCAACATAACATTCATATATATTCTTGACTAAAGTTGATTAAAATCTCAATCTAAGCTTGTAGAATTGGAATGAAGTATAGATTTCTCTCCCTTAATTATAGTAAAACAACTTTTTCAAAGCGAGTTGAAACTTTTGTTTTCTATAATTAACTTTGATAACTTGCAACATAATCATCATGCTCCCACTAGCAGAATGATTATTATCTAACTAGCATAACACTTTATGCTCCCACTAGCTTTGACATGTACCTAGAAATCAGTCAGATTTCTGATACTAGATTGCCTTGATAAGACTTTATCAAATCGTACACCTAGAGTCTAAACCTTTCCTTAGATAGCTCACATGTGAGTCTAAACCTTTTCCATTCTCATTAGTTAGTGTGCCGGTTAACCATGCACGCTCCACTAACGACATGAGAATGCAAACTTCACACTTGCTATCCACTTAAATCTACTTAGTGAAAGAGTTTCCTCACTATCATTTTCATGAATCGGAGAGAAACCTTATGACACTTAGATTTTGATGGTGTATGTGTTCCTATCCATGTGAATTTGACATAACCATAATCACACGACAAGGTTAATGACAATCCAAATTCATATGGACTGAACTTGTGCAGTCTTAATTTCTTGCCACCTGGTAGCACAAGGGCCTGCCATTGCTTCCAAGTTGTTATGCAACCAGTTGAGAACTCTCAGAACTCCAATGCAAAACCAACTTTAACTGGAATGGGCATAAAATATGTCAACACGATAGGTTACAAACCTCAAGTCGTGGTCTAGTGATTAACAAATCTCTTGATTAGTTCTTAAATCTATCTTAAGATCCTTTTAAGACTCCCACCGACCTCTTGACATATAAGATTCTCTTTGTCAAGAACCATTCCTTGAAAAAAACGAATATTCAAGAGTTAGTGCAGATTCTTATCAAGTTAAACACTTCTCACAATTGGTCTTAGTTGGTCTTTGTTTTATCCAAAACATCACAACTTACCAATTTCAAATGTACAAGAGTAAGAACACATTTTACTCTACATTTAACAAGTGTTTTAAACCTTTCTTAAGATTATGTCACTCAAGGCTTAATCTTGGAGTATGACTCTAAGATTTAATTTTGGAACGAAGTATAATTTATCTTTTGATCTAACCATTTCAACAATTCACGATTCCTCTCCTTAGCCAAACAAAATGAACTAAGGTGTCCTTAGAGGATCAATTGTGACATGGTTTCATAATCACTAAGATAATCATAAAACAAGATACTCAAGTACTCTCCCATCTCTTCAGATTAGAGAAACTTTTATCTTTCTGGCTTATTTGATTCTTCTTACTCATTGTGTCTATCATTGAAACTTCTCCAATGATCCAGAACTATACTTAAACTTGTAAGTATAACCATATTTACTAAACTTTAGTAAATCATAATGAATAATCTTATCAACTTTGTGGTGGACCTGATCAACGCACACCCAAGTGTATCCGATCCCTTTGTCCTTCACTCGATTCACATATACATGTGAACAAGGAATTAGACTTAATTTCCCAAATATATAAAAAAATTCTCATGATCATACAATACAAGTTGCATGATTCCAAGTTTCTATCCAACTGAAACTTGGGTGATGAGAATCTTTCCTTATTTGGTAAATTATGACACTTCCACTAATGAAAGAATCAAATCCATTTACCCATATTGCTTATCAATGGAAACATATAATCAACAATTTTTTCACAAATGCCATTTTAAGGATACTTCAAATAAATAAAATCAAAACCATTTTTCTTTTATTTTAAAACTTTGTGGAAAAATTTATCCTTACAATCCATATGGAAAACTTGTTTTTATCTATTCCTAAGCAATATATCATAACTCTTAAGTAACAACTCAAAATTCTGATCACCGAACCATGCGATCGAAATCCATCTTCGCGATCTGAATCCGCATATACTTCCTTTAAGTATCTTCACCTTTTCTTTTATTCTTAAAACATCGACATGTGACCTCGTCACATTATGCAATAATAATCTCAGAATAGAAACTTAATAGAGTTAGACAATGGACTTTACCTGAAGTAGAGTCAAACCTATTGACATTACCATCTTTAAGATGTTTTAGGTAAATTTAGCAGCTTCGCAACCAATGTCTTTCCTTTGGCAACAGAATCTTATGGACTCTTTGGAAATGGTACATGGGACTATCACAGACTTAACCTTTCTCTTTACCATTTGGTCAACCGAGTTGACTATGGCCAATCCCTTTCCATTGGGAAGAGAAAGTTTTTCCTGGACCTCCAATGTCACCATTTTCAATGTCCAAATAGGTTTGGAAAGTAGATCTTCCAATCCAATTTGCTTTACTAATGCTCCAAATCACTGCTGATTTAGCATCATCAAGCGAATAGGTAAGATCATTAAGGGTCTTGTGGTGACCTGTCATCAGGGAGTGACTAAAGAACCAAGTCAGCAGCCAGCTACCCCGAGACTTCGACACCCGACTCTCCCGACTTGTCAATATGTGGCTTAATCCCCAAGATCTAAGCACATATAGACTTTGCTTGCCAATAGGGACTGAGTGACTTAGAACTTATCAAGTCTTAAAACCTGTGGGATAGGGAGATTTATTGGAGGAGGTGGATGAAGTGAAGTATGATTTCTAGTCCCACAAATGCCCAACAAAGGGATTGATCTTTCACCTTGATTGCCATTTGGGATATCATCTTCATAAGGAAGCTTGTTCCTAAAGATTTGGGAAGACCATAGCTGTCTAAACTAGACATCTATAATGGGAGAAATTTAAATTTAGTTGATTTAAAGTCCTTAATATAACACCCAATATGAAATATTAAGGCTAGGAACCAACAACCTATTTATAACTGGAAGAGGGATGCCGTAATCCAAATTATAAAATAGTTGAAGGTAGGTAAATGACGATTTACCAATTTCCACCATGAAAACGAAATATTTTATTATTAGGTTTTATTGGTTTTGAAACTCCTAGATCTTTTGAGATACATTGAACTTTTCAATGACATGTTTGAATCTCGATTGTGCCCTCTCAAATTTGTGACTGGGATGCCGAGGATCACAAACAAGGTGTGAATAACCATACAAATTGACTTGGTACCCTTAACAATATTACCTAATCGATGTGCCGGTTAACCACACACGCTCCACCGATCTATAATAAAGTCAAGTTACCCTATGCCACTCTTACTAGTCCATGTTAGTGTGCCGGTTAACCACACACGCTCCACTAACGACTTGGTAAGGTACAAAGTGTAATTTTATGGGCTAGCACCTTTTCACATTTTCCTAAGTAACTAAGATTGGGAATTTATAAGTGTTTAATTACTTAGTATTTTTCATTATACTTTTAATGAAGGGAGAATTATAGTCCATTCCTACCTGTTCGGCTAACGACCCTCCACCAGTCAAGGAAGCGGTGGGTGAGAGTGGACACCCATTAAACTGCCATTTTATAGGCAGTAACCTTATACCCCCCTTATAGACCAGCTTCGTGAATGAGGCCTACTAACGGTAAGATTGACTTGCTCTTATAGATATCTATATAATTAAAATTATAATAATAGTATAAGGGTTGAATTTTAAACTTTTTAAAATTTCAATGTTCAATTTGGAATTAAAGTATACATGAGGAGTAACTTTTCAAATTCCAAAACTTGAGGGCAAGTTTTGAAACTATTTCAAGACTCTTTAAATCATAACTTATGAGTTTAATGGTTCATTAAAATGAAGACTCTTCATTTTAATATAACCCCTTATTCTTTAAAAACACCTTAAAGAAGTGTCTCTTCAACATCCATAACTTGAGGACAAGTTATGGAGTCATTAAACTATTTAATGGAAAAAACTCTTACATTTTATGTAACCTACAAAACTTTTATGAGTTTTTTTAAGATTCATAAATATGACTTTTCACATAACTTGAAGACAAGTTACAAAAACATATTTTATGAACTTCTTTTAGACTAATATGGATTGAAAACAACTAAAACATAATTTTTTTCATTATCAGTCTAAACTAACTCATAAATCAAGGAAACATAAAATTCTTGAAAATTCATAACTTGAGGACAAGTTATGAACTCCATACAATTTTCAACAAGATCATGAATTATATGAACAAACAATTTGCACACAATTCCTATGATATAGCAAAACTCATAAGCATGATCATTCATAATCAACAATTTTCAAGAATAACATGAACACATATAAACTTGAAACTTTTATTATAGCATTGAAATTGGTTTAACATAATCATTACCACATTCAAAACAAGTTTTATAAGCCCAAAACAGTCAAAGGTAATGATTCTAGACCAATTCCAACACCAAAACTCGAAAATATGCTGTCTGGGGGTCCAACTCGTCGAGTGCATGAACAAACTCGGCGAGTTGGATGCATTTTGCCTTGGACTCGTCGAGTCCCTTCATGGACTCGGCGAGTCTGCTGGGCAGATAGCACCAAAAGTCGATTTTTAAGCAGTTTAAGCAAGTACAACAAGAAAACAAGCCTAGTCTCTGATACCACTTTTGGGTTTTGAGCAATCTAACACTCCTAAGTGTACATGCAACCCTAAATACCTTGGATCTATGTTTTCTCTATTATACATGCAAATATCAACTTTCCAAGGTATTGTTCTATTCTAGCATACAAAACTTTGAATAACACAAGTTAGAATAACATACCTTTTGTTGGTGCTTGTCTTCATGAAGCTTGAGTGCCTAGTGCCCCAAGTGTGACACCTCAAATGGTTCACACAACACCATAAGCACTTGGAATAACTTAGAGAGAAATTAGAACACTTCAAGAATCGGCTTGCCCTCCATGCATATCATAGTGTCCGATTTCTCACATCAATAAGATGCTTATATAGTTGTTACAGTTACGGTAAACCCTAATTGTCATGGCTTTCCATTTCCTTGGATCCATGGGTTCAAATACACCATGGAGCATCCAATGGGTTTGAGCCCAACTTGATAATCCATGGAGCATTAGCCCACTATATAAGTATGGATGATTTACACAATCAACCCATATATTTAATTAGTCTTCTTTTGATCACATAATTAATTCTAAATCAATTATTGATCAATACTAATTAAATAATCTTATTAATATATTAGAACTTATAATATATTAATAAACCTTAAGTGTTATTTCTCTCATTTTAGTCTATCCAAGTGCATGATGCCATGCAACCCAAATGGACCATGCCGGGTCGGGTCAAGTCTTACCAATTATAGTAATGGACTTAGACATTAATCCAACAGTTATCTCCTCAGTTTTCGAGCCATCAAACACCACATACAACACACACATGTTTATGATTTTCAAAATGTACCCCAGCCACCCACCTAGTGGCATTTGGCGACGGCAGCAACAACACTATTGGCAATGGCAGCGGCTGGAACGAAAAGAAGAGGAAGGTTTCGCGATACAACAGTTACGTACCAGCACCACCAGTTTCTCCCAACGGCCACAACGTTGGGCTCGAACTCTCGCTTCGCCGGTGATGAGAATAGCGGCGGCGCGAATGGAACCGGGATGTAGCGTCGACGAAGCGACAATGGACGGAAGGAGGATGGCAGAAACGAAGCAGCAACTGTGAACAGCTTCACCGGTATCAATGATTCGCGATCTTGACAACGGATAGGGGTGGCAGACGAGAGCTTTACGTGGCGGTTAAAGAAAGAGAAGAAGAAGAATGGAGGAAGTTCGGTGGTCCTTGTCGTCGGTGGCTGATCGGAAATAGAATGGTGGCGGCGCCAGTAGGGAGACATATAGGGTGGTGGTGGCGGCTGCATCCTTTCCTAGGGTTAGGGTTAAGGGTCCCAGACGGGTGATGGGTTTATATACCCGGTCCCCTTAAACTTATTTCCATAATGACAAAAATAATCCCTCATTTCACTTTTTCTTTTAAACTAGGTCTATAATTTACCTTTTTAACCCCAGCCATCCAAAAACCCGTCAACTTAAGCCCCAATAATTACCATGTAGCCCCTCCCTCTACAAATTATTTTCAACTGAATTCCTTATTACCAAATGGCCCCTACTCTACAAAACCTTTTCAACTTACGTCCAAAATTTACTCTTTATCCCCTGCCTCCATAAATCCTTTCATATTAAGTCCAAATGATACCAAACACCCCTTGTCTTCTAAAAATCTTTACAAAATAAATCTCGAATTTACACTTTAACCCTCAAATAATCCAAATTATAACATTTGGCTTCCGAAAACAAACAACCCACTAAATTTGTGGATTTTAGGGCTACTATTCATATTAATTTTATGTATTTATTTATTTAAGAAACATGGTGTTACAATGGAGGAACTCTACGAGTTGTTGGATGCACTCGACGAGTTGAGGTCAACATGGACTGTTAACAGTGACTTTGATCGGGGTTGACCAGGGTTGACTTTGAGGATGATTACGGTATTTTAGGATTATGACAATATAATCACATGATGATTATAGGCAGTTGAGTTGGAGCAGTGCGTGGGATTTATTTGATCTTAGCTTGTCAGTTCAGCATCCAAGAGGTGAGTCTCATCACCATACCAATGGGTCTAAGGCACCAAGGCCAACCCATTTTGTGATATGTGATACACTAGTTGAAGTAGAGATATGTGGTATGATAGTTAACTATATGCTAAGTGGAATGCTAGTGATTATATGATACTCGCAAGGAAGACCATGGGGGGAGCCCATGACACTTGGATATAAGACCATGTGGAGGAGCCCATGGCTTGTTAGTTAAAGACCATGGGGGAGCCCATGACAGTTGGATGAAAGACCATGTGGGGGAGCCCATGGATTATCGGTTAAAGACCATGGGGGAGCCCATGTCACTTTGGTGTAAGACCATGTGGGGGAGCCCATGGCATCCTTATATGTTTATATACATGGTTGTTGTGATATATGTAGCTTTTATAGCTAATATGATCATGTGTTTATGTGGATTGTGTGGGGTATGCTCTGGGGAACTCACTAAGCATTAGCTTAAAGTTTGTGGAATTGTTTCGGGTACATCTCACCCTAAGGGAAAGGGCAAGGCTTGATGACGCAGCGTGCACTCTCTCTCAAGCATTTTTTATGGGACACTCTGATGATTTAAAATAATATTATTATTGTTAGGAATTTGAAAACAATTGTATTTGATATTTTATGGTTTATGGAAAGTGTTTTGGCTAATTAAAATTGAAAATTTTCTTTTACGTAGAGGCCTATACTATCGGAAGCACATGACTCACACTTGGATCATGGAAAGTCACAAGGTTACCAAGAAGCTAGTAAATGATCCCGTTTTGTTCATGTATGTCGTTACCATTGTTTCGGTAATGACTAAAAAGATTAGTATTATTCCGACCCTAGTGGGCATAACAAATCGTGTCCGACTAAGATGAGTTAGTCACGTGGTTTACAGAACCAAGATCGATGTAGCATCTGACTTAAGTCAAAAGAACGAAATGAAAGATAATCGAAGCGATCAGTATCGCAATCGTTGTTTAAGTAAGAAGCTTGCAGCTAGAATTGTTTCATACTAGAATGTGATTATATCACATTAGAACACGAAGGAAGGTATATTCCATTCTAGAATTTGACTCTAAAAGACCTGAGTCTAAGCGTTGCATCATACAACATGAGGCCATTAGAACATGACCCATCGGTCTGTCGTGATAATCGATGTAAAGAAATTCTTTTAATTTAAGTATATTTAAGAAGAAGTAGGAGTCTCCAATAAGTATCAATTTTTAAATCGAAGGTTGTGATTGAAAGTCCAACATAGGATGAAGAGGGGGTGCAAGATTGAGCACCGCCTGCAGTCAAGAAGTCCAAGAGTTAGATACTCAGTCGAAGGAACATAGAAGTTACGGTTATTACCTAGGATGAAGAGATAACATATAGAGTCATTATACAAGCCATGTTCTGTTTATGATTCTGGGACGTAATCATCCTAAGGGGGAGATAATTGTAACGCCCGCAAATTCGGGCTAGTCAATTTAAAGACAATAAGCATCAAAAATTACTTTTTTATAGAAGATTATTTAGAATGAATAATCTTAACTAAGATGTAGTATATATCACAAGGGTTCCGTACATATAAAGAATGCTGAAATCTGAGTGATAACGAAGAAGTTATGACCCGTCGAAGTTTCGCAGCAAAATCGGCACGACACTGTGTGACGTAGAAAATGAGTTTACAATAAAGTACTTTTTAGACTTCGCAATCTAAAAGAAAGTTGTAGTATACGATAAACCGAGAGCGTGCATAAAAAGAACGTCCAAATTTGACTTCGTATGAGGAAGTTATGATTTTTCTAAGATTCGGTATAACAATATGCAGTCCGGAGTTTGAA
Organism: Lactuca sativa; assembly: GCF_002870075.4. Lineage (NCBI taxonomy): Eukaryota > Viridiplantae > Streptophyta > Magnoliopsida > Asterales > Asteraceae > Lactuca > Lactuca sativa. The sequence goes on along the minus strand of NC_056626.2, from coordinate 54,388,121 downwards.
TATTAGATCGGCCCATTTTTAGCCGACACAACCTAAATGAGAATCGAAGATCTCTTTAATAGTAGCTCAACGGTAAAAAGACGGACGAAGACGGACGTCGGATGACGAAGTTATGAATTTTTAACGGACTTTTTCTGTCTCGGCCTGTTAAAAATATAACTTTAAAAATAAATTAAAAATTAGCCGACAGAGTCTAAACGAAATTTCTAGAGTACGTCCCACCTACACGTGGATATAAAAGACGTCGAAAACAGAGTTCGTATGCGAAAGTTAAGGAATTTAGAATTTTGAGGTGGGCTATTGCGAGGATAGAGATAATGTGGCCAAATCTCGACCCTTGATTGATCTCCACGACGTCGCCTCCGAATGATGACAGTTGGCCCTCGGATACGCCTTACGTAACAGCATTACGCTCCGCGGTCTCGCCTACTCGGTCCGGAAGAAGCCACGATGCACCATCCAAAGTCGGAGACGTAGCCCATCATATGCGTTGCGTACACTCGTACGCGCAACATTCCGAGGAACGCCCAGCGTACCACCAAAGGTACGCGCAACGTAGACCGCAACTTGACCATATAAATAGAGGTCTGAAGCCATCCGTTTTTCTCACATCATTAGCCATATCTTTCTCTCTCTACTCTCTATATCTCTCTCTTTAATCCCCCCAACCCCTCCTAAAGCCCTAGCAACCTCAAGGTGCTAGAAGAAAACCCCAGAGCGCTCGACGGCTCCGAAAAAAAGAGCTTTTCGGCACGGGAAGCTCTGCCCCCGCAGAGCCTGGTTTTTAGCAAAACTCATTGTAAGTGAGATACGTTTACCCTACTTTAAGTATAACTTATATTTAATATTAGCATTTTTATTATAAACTTATAATAAATATTTGGGCTATTATTATGACTTATATAAGTGTTGTTATAATATTTTTTTAACTACTCGCGGTACGGAGAATCTCGTTTAAAGGGCCGCATAGGGTTGTTGGATTACAGAAGTGCTATATGCCAAAATGGTCATGCCCTCCGGTGTTTTATGTCTGGCCCCTATCTGTATATAGTGGTTGGAAAATATTGTTTAACGCTTATATAATAATAATAATATTAAGACTAACAATTAGTCACGGTAAATATTAGACTAAAATCTAGTGGTAATGATACTAAGTTTCGTCGAAGGAAAACAAATTAATAGAAGCGAAGCACTGTCTGAGTTCGGAATCACCACCTTAATAGGTGAGTGCACAGTTACTTTCATTTTACACATAGATATGAAGTATTTAATATAAATTACGTGCTATGTGTGCATATTGTCTGTGTTCTTGATATCTATGCAAGACAAACAAAAATATACATGTTTTATTTGTTTTTAAATGTATATGTATTTTACACCTATAATTATGATGGGTAAAGATGGGTAGATGAATGATGAGAGATGAAAGAGGATATAGATGAATATTGGCAACTATGGACTTAGTGCCTAACAGATAACATTGGCAACTATGGACTTAGTGTCTGATAGATAAGCCTGACAGCTATGGACTTAGTGCCAAATAGATAAACCCCGGCAGGTATGGACTTAGTGTCATACATATGAACATTGGCAGCTATGGACTTAGTACCTCACATAATGAACATCGGCACCTACGGAGTTAGTGCCTAATAGATAACATCGACAGTTATGGACTTAGTGTCTGTTGGATAAACCCTGGCAACGATGGACTTCGTGCCTATTCCTTAGGATAATCCTTAGGAATGAATGAATTAAGGATATATGATTCTTAGGGTAGATCCTTAAGAATAAAGAAGATAATGGAGATGAGTAATTGGGTTGATTGTTTAATGATTAAACATAATAACTATATTATTGTGGGTTGAAAACCCTATGTACTCACCAGGTTTTCCAACCTGACCCACTCAGTTTATTATATCACAAGTGTCAATATGAAGCTACTTTACACTAAGAGATTAAGGAGATGTAAGGAGATGTAGATCACTAATGTAAATGAATTTAAGATCTGCTTATGCTTATGTTTCTATATTGACGATGACATCCCAATGTTTTAAAAGGAATAAAATACATATTTTCGGAAATGCTTTGATAATATATTTGTCATGTTTTCTAGGAACAAATTCTGCAATATTTTCTTTAAAATGATACTCTGATTTTCAAAATAAAGCATAAACAAATCGATATTTTCTGGCCGTGAAAATGGGGATGTCACATGTCCCAAGCAGAGGATGGGAAGAGGTTTTTTACTCTGAAGTCTGTGAAAAAACAAACAGCTGCAAAATAAAAAGTGTTGCGCGTGTGTTACGTCGCACAACACAAAGAGGTTTGAAGAGCTTTTTTATGTTATATCTAAAATCTAAATATTTCAATCTGATGAGAATTGTTATCGAGAATTTAGAAAAGAAAAGATAGATTTGAACGATGAAAGATGATGAACACGAAAAGTAAATATTAATCAGATCTCATATTGATTAAGACTGATTACAGAATAAGCTGAAGAGAGATTTCGTGTTTCTCTATCGTGTCTCTACTTCAAGCCTCAGTCCCTATTTATAGGGAACTTACAAAAAATATACTAAGTCTAGACATTTTATCTTCGCATATAAAATGACTTAGTAAAATAACATACAAATGCGAAACATTACAATACACACAATTCGACTTTTTACAATATACATCTACATTCTCCCCCTTTGTAAACAGTCGATGCAATTCAACTCAAAAGATTTTGAATTGCAGAGTGAATTGTTCTTCGCACTTCTCCATACCAGGAGATCACCTTCTTCAAGTCTTTCTTGTCTCCTTCGTTATTTTTCTTGCAATTGTTCATACGTACAATGAAGTGAGTATATTGCGAAGAATTGTATCTTTCAATCTCTGATGCTTTGAATAGAAACTTCTTCGGTTTTCCTTTAGTATCTCTTCCCGAAAATACCATGCCAAAAGGTTTCAGGCATATCTCACCCACAACATACTTCGACAGAGCAGATTGTGTCAAAGTATCCTCCCAAGGAACTTTAACTTCTCTTCCTAGCACATTCGCTAATTCTTCATCAGTAAGAGCAAGACAATCGAAATGGTTATCGATGTATGTCTTTACGTGTGCGAATCCAACTTTGAACACATCTGTCTCAGAACCTTTGAGTTTGTTTTCTTCCATATGCTTCAGGATCAGAGCTACTTGAATAAGATCGTTGCAATTCATCAACGGAAAATCAGCAACTGTGAAGTCAAATTGTTTCTTGTCAGCTCTGATGACAAAATATCGAAAATTTTGAAGCATGTCTTCAAACAGAACATCCTTCTTTATTGTAAGCACCTTTTTAATTTTCATCAAGGACCATACTTCAACTGGATTCTTCCCAAGAACAGCATGAAATCTGATTTTCATATGAGTGTAATCATCCGGATTATCAAATTTCTCACTGATCTTGTATTGAGCTGTGATGAACAACATTTCGTTAATTGGGAAGTCCAATTGGAAATGATCTGAGTTAGCAATATCGTAACTTCTTTTAGGCTTCTTCTCGAACTCATACATCTCCCTACCCACAACTTTCGACTCTATAGTTTCGTAAGAGTAAAGTTTCGCAGGATCTCCTTTGTTCATGGAGGGAGGATCACTTGCCCTTTGTCTCATGATGCTCTGAACTTGTCTCATCCTCTCCAATTCAGCCTCAACATCAGCTTTTAACTCCTCCTTTGACTTTTCATACATAATTCCTTTTCCTTTTCCTGTTACATCTTTCTGAGGTTTTGAGCTTGAACCTCCTTCGTTTTCTCAAATAACAATTCCCTTGGAAATTGTTTTTGTAGTGATTGTTGTTGAAGAAATCGGTTTTGTAGGAATAGGAAGAGTAGCTACCAGTTGAGTCGAAATCACTTTTCCCACTGTTTTAGCCTCGTCTTCTTTGCTTCGACTTTTCTCTCCCCCTTGCACCCCTATGAAAATAGGTGGAGCACTCTTCGGAAGTAAAGAAGTGAAATTTGTAAGCGGAGCAAGAGCTTTTTAAATAGCTTGTTCTAAAGTATTAATCTTTAGAGACAAGAATTCAGGAGTAATGATTTGCGATGAGGAAGAATGCGAAACGGCTGATTTAAGCTCAGTGACCAATTTTATCAGGTGATCAAACTTCTCCATTGTTGCAGCTTTCTGATCCTCAATAACAGGAATATTATTGAGTTTGTGGAGTTGAGAAGAAATTTCCAAAATTTGCTTTTGAAGATCTGCTTGTCTCGTATGCACATCTTGAAGATCATTCGCAAGTTCAGACTTCAATTCCTGAATCTTGAAGTTGACATCCTCTCGAACTTTCTTGACGTCTTGTACAAAAAGAATGTGTCGTTCTTTTGTAGCAGCTTTAAGATCTTGAACTGCAGAAGTAAAATTGTTCCCTTGTGCTTTAACTCTGAGCTCATTGTTTTTATCAGATTGATCTACTTTCTCCATGATCCTTTTCTGAGCTCCTTTAATCATGACATCAACCTCCATTGCTGATATCGAAGACATTCTCCCAGAATCGGCTTGCGATTGGATAATGGCCTTCAACTTTTGATTCAAGATTTTAAACTGCTTTCCTGTCATCAGCATATGATTAGGAATATCTTCTTCTTCTGAATCAAAATGAATATCATCTAGTATTCCTCCAAAAGCACCTCCTTCGACTTCAGTATCAGACGTTTGTTGTGAAGGTGGAGGATTTTCGGGTGATTGGGATGGAAAAAGTGTTGTGAATGGATTTTGAAGGGCATGATCAAAAATGGATGAAGTGGTGGATAAATTGGTAATGGGTAAAGATGTTTGTATTGTGGATACAACACTCAGGATTGGTGCCCCTGTATCAGATACGTTGACAACCATATCGGAAATAGGTACCTCCTCAGTAACTGATTTGGTAAGAACTATTTCGAGTGGTTGGGTTTGTGAAATGGTAGTAGAAATTTGCGAAGTTTGAGAGATTGGTAAAGAAACATTTACCATAGTTGTGACAGGTGGAGTTTCTGGAACAACTTCTTTATCTGATGATTCATTGCGAATCACCATCTTTCTCCGTTTAACCAGCGTGCGTTGCATATTTCTCGCAACATCTTCAGCCCGTTGGCGTTTCTTTCCTGGAGACACCGGTGCGGGAATACTGCGAATAGTAACTCCTTTACTACTCACTTCCGCTTTGCGAATTTGCTTTAGAACCCCAGACTTGGAAGGTAAAAGTTCCTTCTGCGATTTGGATAAAGTTTCTTCTGTTGGAACAACTTCATCTTGTACTGTTGGTGAGGATGAACCCTTCGCACTTTTCTTGCTAACCTTCTTCTTCTTTGATGGAGTAGCAACGTCGGGTAATACGCCAGTCTGATCAGCTGTATCGATGTTTCGCAAATATCTCACCAAAACTTTGTGAGTGGGAGAAACTTTGCGAAGCATCGCATCCGGAATACGAGCCACACGCGTAAAAATAGCTTCATCATCTTCAACAACTTTTGGAAATTGGTAGAAGGAAAATTCAGCAACTTCTACATCTGTCATTATTGGAATTGCTTCTTTCTCGTAGACTTTCTCCAGAATTAAACTCCAGTATCTTGCACAAGAGATCCCCTTCTCCGAATTTGTGTTTTCCAGGCTTTTAACAAATTCTTTCCACAGCTGAGTTGCGTAATCAACATTGATGTCATAGTATATGCCCATTAGCATGGCATAGACTTCGACTCTTCCTCTATCTAAGCCGACTGATCTTCCGGTAAGACACCGTAGAAAAATACCAAAAAGAAAATTCCAGATACATGGCAATCCCGACTTCCTGAAGTCACTTATCTTCTCCAACTCCGGTTGATGTCCCATCTCATTGAACATATGAATGATCTGGGAGTTTACAGGTTTAACAAACGGAGGGTTGTTTGGAATCTGCAAGAACTCCAAAAAAGAAGTTCTTTGACAGTTTAACCCTTTTATTGTTGATGAGATTGAAAGTAATCACATCCGCCGTGTGATTGTATGAAGCCGTGGAAGCAGCACGAGATAGCCACACCATTGGAACGGGAAATGATCTGAACATGGCAGTTGATAACGGTGATCGTTTCAAAGCCACGATAAGCATCTTCAAGTCTTCTGGATACACAGAAACGTTGGGATCAACTTGGTAATTGGTGCTTTGAATCTTCATTAGTGATTGAGAAAGAACCTCATCAGTGTTGGAATTTGTGGCTGCCATTGTTAGGGTTTGAAAGAAATTTGAAGTTTGGATCAAGGTGTAAGCTTTGAAGTTTTGTGAGAGTTCTTGTTTGCGTAACCGTACATAGTGTTCTTAATCCCCCTTTTATAGGTTACTCAAAATTGATTTGAAATTAAAGCGGGATACATTTCATGTTATCCGATGTGGCACCTTGAAACTTGGATCATTACTGTAAAAGATGACTATGTTTCAAAAAGTAACTGTCACATCTCCTCGAAAACCGGATAGAATACCAACCATTTTGAGTATACAGCCTGTCAAGTATCCGTTATAGAATCTGAACCGATAAAACCCTTCGCATGGAAGCAAGGCTCTTTCACTTTTAGGATTTAAAGTGAAGTCATATGCCAGACTTGCGAAATCATCAGTCTGAGTTGGTTTTACTCAGAACCTCAAGGACTTCGTGTGTGCATTGTGCCAATGGAATAAGATAAGAATCAAGAAACTTTGGAATGTTGTGATGTCAAAAAGTTAATTTGACATGAATGCAGTAAAACCCCAGGCAAAGGTTGCTTCGTTAATCATCAAGAGAGATAATCAACAGCTTGTGTACTTTCCCGTGAATTACAATCGAATACTTGTAAAGAAGTATCAAAGGGCTTCTTTTAAAAGTCATTTTGGGTTGGTTTGAAATTTCATTACATATCAGCCTTAACATAAGGTGAGAAATTGTAAATGAAATTACTTGTTTAACCAGTATAGTCAGTGACAAGTTGGCTTGTGAAAATATTTATCATGACAAGAATTTGCAAATGAAACTTACACTGAAATCATATTCAAAAGAAAATTTGTTTTGGATCTTCTTGGGTAACAAATATTCTTGGTTGTAAATATTTGATCAAGACCACACATGCGAATTGAATATGATTTGAAGTTTCGAAATTTTTGATACTGAAACAAATGTTTCGTAAAAATCTGGAACAAAGTTCCTCGTCAATTCCTTAAGGTGTATGATTTTTGGGTTTCACTTTCATCACGGACTCATGATGTTAGATCTTAAACACAGAGTTGTGATTTGTCTAGGTTTTGATTGGTTTGATCAAAGACCTCAAGGACAAATCTCTTCAAAAAAAATTTTGGAGTGTAAGAACTGTTTGGTTTAAAAAGATTGGATAAGAAACGAAGTGTACCTCTGTTATAATGACCAAGACAGAAAACTCTTAACTCATTTGAGAAGAGTAAGGTAGCTTGTTTTGACTTATGCGAATATAAGCCTTTTTGGGAAGAAATTTTCTTGAGAGAATTTCATTAAGGCTTTCTTGTCATACATAGAGTCATGTTGAGGTTTTTGGTCTACATACAGCAGCATGCTTCTAGGGACATCCTAACTAGTTTGTAAAAGAAATTTAATACCTTCCCACAGAAACACAAATGTATGACCTCTTCGCATTGTAGCCCTGTATTAAATTCTCAACACACACAGTTTAAAGAACAAAGAAAACAAAAATATTTTTGTGATTTTTGAATTTTTCAAAATTAAGGAACAAAAAAAATAAAATCTTTTTGGATTTTTGATTTTTCAAAAATAAAAAAAATAAAATATTTTTGGATTTTTGATTTTTCAAAAATAAAAATATTATTCGTAAACCTTACCGTAGTGATGATGAGCTTAGATGCGAAAATATGTGGTTGCGAAGCCATGCGAAGCCTCTGAATGAATAGTAACCTCTGAATGAAGTTGACTCTGTTTACTGTGAAGTTTCCATTTGTGACTTTCCCATATCCTTTCACTTGACACTTGTGGTTATTTTCAAATTTGACTACTCCAGCATTTTCCAAGCTTCTGTAATCTTGCAAATTTTCCTTTCTTCCAGTCATATGACGAGAGCAACCACTATCAATGTACCATTTCATATCATATTGCTCGTCACATATCACCTGCATTTATTGAAAAAATTTAGGAACCCAAGACTTATTGGATCCATCATTAGTAGAATGAAACAAAGTTTTGGAAGTTAAAAACCATGTTTTCACTTTGTTTGTAACAGAATTCATTATATCAACATCATCAGTTCTAGATATCGAAATATAATCATTCAATAATTTTGGATTTCCATTGATTGTAATCTTATCCTTCACAACATTCGCATTTTTGATAATTGGTTTCCATTTTTGAACTAGAACTTGCGAAGTATGAGATGATGTACTAGCAATTGAAGAATTATTTGTGAACTTATCAAATGCACTTTTGATTTGTTCTTCTGAAAACTTCCCACTTTGATATTTCTTTCCTTTTCCTTCAAACCAATGATTTATCGTACTTACATCAGATTTTCCTTTTGTGTTAACTTTGGTTGGTTTTGATATTGAAGGATTTGGAAAATTTGGTTGTTTTGGTGAAAATTTCATTTTGGTTTGAGTTGAGTTTTTCAAACTTGATGAAGTATTCATGAATTTGCCAACATTTTGAAACTTTTGATTATTTGCAAATTTTTGCGAATTCTCAAATTTTCAATTGTTGTCATATTTGCGAACATATGGAACCTTGTCAACAGAGTTTATTTGTTTATGAAAACTTGAATATGTTTTTGTGTTTTTATTTTGAATTTTTGATGATGTTTTTGAAATTTGTTCTTTTTCATCTCTTGATTTTTCATTAGACACAACTTGCCAGAATATTGCTTTTCTTGCTTTTCTTTTTGAAACATTATTTTCTGTTGAAAAATTTCCAACCATCAATTTGAATTCATGAGAATTTAGTTTCACTTCAACCTTTGGGTTTTCATCTTTTTCAAAGATTTTGTTTGATTTTTCACCTTTAACCACCCATTTTTGTGCTGATTTTTGTTTTTGAAACACATAAGGATTTTGGGTTAAATTGTTTTCTTCTGTGTTTTGATTTGCGAAAAAACCTTAAGTCGTGGAATTTTGATTATCTTTTTCAATCATTTTATTGAACTCAGGATGAACTTTCTCAACATTTCCAGTAGTGACAAAAACTTGATTTGGAAAAATGGTTTTATCAGTACATACAAAATTTGGATATACCACTGTGTTGGTTTCCAAATAATGTGCGCCTTTGTCATTTAAAATTTTGTCAAATTCTTTTGTATTTTCAAACATTTGATCAATCACAACCCTTTGAGGTGTTTCATTTGAAACTTTCTTTTCTTCTTTATTTACATCTGTGTCATCAGATTTCCAGCTTTCAACTTCCACATTATCAAACTTACAATGTTGCGAAGTTGAAGGTTTATCAATTTTATCCTCTACTATTGAATCAACTATTATTTCTTTACCTTTGATCTTAGATGTGATATTAATGATTGACAATTGAGAACAATCAACCTCTTCTTCCTCTTCTATCTCACTGATTTCACTCACATTATCAGAATTTTCATCAATATCAGCATAATTGAATTGTGAGGCAAGAGTTGAATTTTCAGTTTTCTTTATGATTTTCACTTGTTCACTCTTTGTCAAACTTTCATTGACAATGTTAACCCACTCATCAGCATTCAGAAATTCATCAATTTTGACAATACCATAAGAATATCTATCATCAGGTATTTTGTCAAATTGAGCAATTGTGCTTTCGCAATCATAAGAAACAACATCAACTTTTTCACGTTCATACTCAAGAAAAGGTAAAAGTTTCCTATGTTGTTCTTTGCTAATATCAGAAGAATGATGTAAAGCTGTTAATTTTGCATACAGTCGTTTTGCAGAATTATAATATATGTTTCTTTGTGCTAGTAATAACCTAACATTGTTAGTAAGATTATTCCTATCACAATCTATATTTTTGACTTGCATTTCCAATTTTTCAACTCTGCTCTTCTTTATTTCTAAATCTCTCCGTGTCTCACTAAGTTGCACATTTAATTTCTTAGCTTCATTACTAGCAGACACAATAACAGAATCAAAATAAGTCACAGTATCATCAAATGAAACAATTTCAGCATCATAAGCAGATAAAGGAATATTAAAAGATTCAAGAATTGCACGTACCTTGGTTGTCATGGGTGACTTGTCAGTGGATTTAGACACAAAACATCTCCCTGAAATGTTCTCTTCGCAATCCTCAAAACTTGCGAACATTGCTCCATGTGTGGGATGCCTCATTTCCTCATCATCAGATCCTGAAGACCAGATCTGATAAGTTCCACTTTCTTCTTCAGTAGCTTCTCCCTTAGCAACTAATGACACTCCTTTGGTCTTAGCACGTAATTCTTCAATCTTTTCGGAGTAGTATGCTTCATCTTTAACTTTTTCTTTCTTCTCTTCTTTCTTTCGCAACATGCAATCAGCTGCGAAATGATTCGCACCATTGCAATAATGACAGTAAATTCCTGAATCACTTTTCAACTTTTTCTCTTCATTCACATTTTTCTGTTTTTCATCAATTTTCTCCATTTTCTTTCTCTCCTCCCCTCCAGTTCTTGTGACAACATTTTTCGCATCACTATTCTTTCCTTTTGGATTAAAAGGCTTTTTGAAAAACTTCTTAACTCTGTTGTTTGAATAGAATGCTACAGCTTCATCATCAGAGTTCATCAAAAATCCTTCTTCATCTGAACCATCTTTTTCATCAGTTTCTGATACCTTTGAAACAAGAGCCAAAGGACCACCAATAGCTAGTTTTGATTCTTCATACATTTCTGAGACCTCACATTCATATGTTTTCAGTTGATTATAGAGATCATTCAATTTAGTTGTATCAAAACTTTGTTGATTCTTAATCATCATGCTCACACTTCGCCATTCCTTGCGAAGACCCATAATGAAAGTTAAATTGAATTCCATGATAGATCTAGTGATACCATACCTATTGCATCGAAACATAAGCTCATTCAGACGATCATAGTAACTTTCGAGAGTTTCTGCATCCTTTTGTCTGAATTCCTTCAGTTCAACCAGACATTGCTTCACAGAATTAATCTTCGTCTTTTCGCTACCTTCATACTTTTCTTTTAAAGTATTCCAGATGTCTTTGGCCGTTTTACAACTACGAATGTAATTGTAAACTACAGGAGGTAGAGCACCTCTTAGTTCCCTCATGCACCTCTTTTCATTATTCTTCAGTCGTTTTCATTGTTCTTCAACATCAGGAGATGCAGTGGATGATCCAAGTTGTTGAACATTAGCAGGAGCTTGTACTGTTCCATCGATACAATTCCAAAGTTCTTCATCAATTCCATTTAAGTAATCTTCCATTCTATCAGCCCACTGATCATAGTATTCTGGAATCAACATCGGAATTTTGGTTGAGGAACCAAGCAAGTGAGAGAAAGAAGTCACTGTATTCATGTTGAAGTTCGCCATTGATCAACACAAAAAATATCTGAAAACTTGAAAACTTGATGAATTTCAGAATTCGATCAAATGAATTGATCAAAAATCACTAATCGATTACTCGACTTAACAATTCAAATACAGAATCGATTCAAATCTGAAGATCAAAAGTGATTTTCAAAACCAAAAATGCGCGGAAAATTTTGAGTAAATTTTGCAACTCAAAAAGCAAATGATTCTTATACGAAAATCAGATCTAAGCAGTTTGAATCCTGCTCTGATACCAATTGATGAGAATTGTTATCGAGAATTTAGAAAAGAAAAGATAGATTTGAACGATGAAAGATGATGAACACGAAAAGTAAATATTAATCAGATCTCATATTGATTAAGACTGATTACAGAATAAGCTGAAGAGAGATTTAGTGTTTCGCTATTGTGTCTCTACTTCAAGCCTCAGTCCCTATTTATAGGGAACTTACAAAAAATATACTAAGTCTAAACATTTTTTCTTCGCATATAAAATGACTTAGTAAAATAACATATAAATGCGAAACATTACAATACACACAATTCGACTTTTTACAATATACATCTACACAATCAAGTTTTAGTTCATGTATATTTATCCTACTAACACCATGAGGCATGAGATATGAGATATGCCAAGACCTTGTAAAGCATGTTAAAAAAATGTTTATCAATTTAATGTAGTTTCAAAAATATTTACAAAATTAATATTTTTTTTATTTTTCAGTTTTTCTTATTGTTTTTTATTTTAAATATCAATTTTCTTTTTTATTTTTTTATATATCAGTTTTTATTTTTTTTATTTTTGTTTTTTAATATACGATTTTTGATGTTTTGATTTTATTTATACAATTTATACAAACTATTTTGAACATCAAGTTTTAACCATCTAAAATTAAACCTACCATTAAACATACAATACATTGACATTATTTGTCTTTATAAATTAATTTTATTAACTATACAAATTATAAATATATTATATTCTAATTGTTTAAATGGTTTTGCCCTCTGGTTCACAACATTCTATTTATAATATTTTCGAATAAGTTTTTTTTTTTTTTTTTTTTTTTACATATAGAAATTTGTTTAAAATCTTAACAAAATTTTGTTTGTCAGTTTGACTCTCATGTAACACACCTCACTCCAATTTTCATTAACAACTTTTTTTTCTTCTAAAATTCATTTAGATATTATGGAGTTATTTGGTTTTAAATATTGTGAAGTTATTTGGTTTTAGTTGTCACCTCAAACAAGTCCCACCAACTTTCATTAACAACTTTTATTTCTATATATAAATTACAAAGAAAAAAACTAATTAAAAAATATGGTAAAAAGAATGTTACGAACGGGAGAGCAAACCATTCAGACAATTAGACTATATAACGTATTTATAATCTTTGTAGTTAATAAAACTAATTTATAAAGACAAATAATATTAAACAATTTTAATGTGGCTAAAATTTGATGTTCAAATTAAAAAACAGAAAAAAACGAAATAAAGAAAATAAAAGATTGATATTTAAAATAAAAAACAATAAGAAAAAATGAAATGCATAAGAAATTTTTTAAAAATACTAGGAATATTATACCAATCATCCATCGTATAAGTGTCAAAACACATGTTTAGTCTCTATTTTCAAAAATTAACTTGGACCGTCGCTCATTTGTTTTAAACTTGCACACTTCATCCCATTGACTTGAAATGACTATTTTACCCTTATTAATTTCTTATTTTATTTTATTTCTTTTATCATTTTGTGTGTGTGTGTGTGTGTATATATATATATATATATATATATATATATATATATATATATATATATATATATATAGAGAGAGAGAGAGAGAGAGAGAGAGAGATATAAGTTTAAATATTCTAACTAGGTATTATGTGGATGTAGGAATGATTGTGGGTCCATCAAAATTTAAAAATAAATTAAATAACTAAATAAATAAATATGAGAAATTAAATAATTTGATTAATAACTTCTAAAAATATTCGCTATTAGGGGTGTAAACGAGCCGAGCCGAGCCCGAGCCTGACCAAGCTCGAACTCGGCTCGTTTAATTTGAGGAATCTCGAGCTCGATTCGAGCCTTAAAATGAAGCTCGGGCTCGGCTCATGAACAATTTAGTGGGCTCGCGAGCCTAATCGAGTCTAAACGAGCCTCTATGTGTGTGTGTGTGTGTATATATATATATATATGTGTGTGTGTGTGTGTATATATATATATATATATATATATATATATATATAGAAAGAGAGAGAGAGAGAGGCTCGTTTAAGCTCGTTTAGGCTCGCGAGCCCCATTAATTGAAGCTCGGCTCGAGCTCGTTTAGTAAACGAGCCTCATATCTAGGCTCAAGCTCGGCTCGGGCTCGTTTAATTCGATCTCGAGTCGAGCTTTTAACGAGTCGATCCCGAGTATCTCACGAGTAGCTCGGCTCACTTACACCCTTATTCGCTATGTTAGAGTAATTTACCTAATTTATCATCTCTTGATGTATAACCGTCACTTTAAAAAAAAAACCCCATTCCACCCTAAAGAAACATCGACTCACGAAATCAACATCAAGAAGATGCCCCCGACTGATATCTTCATCACTAACTATAGATAACGACAACCATCTTCTTGTCCTTCCGGTTGCTGACCACCACCATTATCTTCATCGCAGACGACCACCACGACTAGCCTCTTCCTTCCTTATAACTACCGCTGCCGACGACCACCACGACTACCCTCTTCGGTCAAAACAAAATATGCATGGAATGAAGAACGAGGAAGACACAAATCCGACAGGAGATCAAGATGCTCATATCAATTCGAAAGTCAAATCACCGGCCACTTTCCACGGAATCAATTTCACTGCCACGGTCTCTGGTCAAAGGAGCAACATGCACACCCAATTTGATAAGAAAATCAACACCACTAATACTTTCTTCACATGGGGGTTTTACAATCGTGAGTAAATCTGGGCATTGTTTGATAAATAGAACTCAGAATTTGAATCAATCGTAAGGGGAGCTCTAATGGGTACATAAGAACCTGGTAATAAACTTGAAATATAAATCTTCGGGGGTAGGAATGGGGCCTCTTCTGTTGTATCTGCTTCCATGGAGCTTCGAAATGGATAATAAGGTAAATTGGAGAAGATAAAAAGATACAATATCATGTTAGATGCTGATTGTTCGAAACTCAAAGGACAAGTTATGGTTTATATTTTAGTTTTATTGGCCTTATGATTGTTTACTCTGTTCGTTTTCTCGTAAATTCTGTAAATGATCGATCATTTAGTTACTATATCGTGTTAGATGCTGATTGTTCTTGGCTTAATGTGTATTTTAGGGATTCATCTCTAAAATAAAGATCGATCATTTGGTTTACAGCAGTTGTATTGGGCTTCATAGCAATTAGTTCTTCATTGATCTTTTTATGTGGGTCCACCCTTCCATTTTGAAACATAAAACCAATCTCAAGAACCAATTCAGCTGCCAAATAAGCATCGGAAGGAGTTTAGTGACATGTTTGCTAATATAGCAAACCAAGCAGCGACTGGAGGGATTTGTTTAGTTTCTACCAGCTTTCTTAAAACAGTTGATGCATGAAGACGTAGAATGGCTTTTGTAAGACATAGTGATAGATATATGAGAGTTGTCTTTTTTAGCAAATTATGTTTGTGTTCTTCAATGGCTTTTTATACTAAATGATATCCCTTTTCGAGGTACTGAAGTTGTAGACTTTGTACAGAAGTTGTAAGAAGCTTGTTGACAACAGATTTTATGGGAAACCCTTCCATGTTCATGTGTTGTTCGTGTAAGTTCCAAGCATCATTATGTTTATGTTCATCAAGTGCATTTTGCAACTCCTTACTTAGCTTAACAGGGTATATATGAACCTTAAAACATTCTACTGGAATGGAATCTTGAATTCTGATTCTTTCAGAATAGAATCTTGAGTTAACTTAAGCAGTAAATTACCAAACACACCACATAATGTAATCTCGTAAGCTCACTTACTTACTGATCTCTTTCTTGATATGTTCTTATTAGCTTTTGTATGGTTTTGCGTGAATTTTGTTTTAGAATTTCAATCTCATAGAATGTGAGCGTATTTTCAACTGGCTTAGGGGTCAAGATGCTGGAAATGAACCAACGAGAAGTGGAGGGCCAAAACGTTGGATAACATTGTATGGGATGAAGATGAACAATGACCACTAATCTTCAAAAAAGAATGGATTATTCTAGCAGAATAATCTACAATATAATGAAAAAACTATATGTAATAGTATATTTTGTTAGAATGATTTATATATTGTGTTTATTTGTTATTAATAAGTGTAACATTTTCATAGAATAGTATATAAAAAGTTTATTTTCTAAGAATGTAATGAAAAAAAAAATATCTTGTATCCAAAATTTTGTTATTCTTCAAGAAGTTCATTGAATCAAAATATATATTTTTTCAGAATATGTATTCTTTTATGGTTCAAGCATATTCGCTATTTTTGAATATCAATATTTTGTGAGAATATCCGAATTAGGAGAATTATCATCCCTAAAATAAGATTTCTAAAATTAATAGAATCTATTATCCTTTAAAATATGCAATTTTCCTTTTTTTAAATTTTTGTTAATTGACTAAAATACCCTTAGAATGAAATGATATGATATTTTTTAATTCTCTTTAATTTAATAATATGTATTATTCATTTTCTTACAATAAGTAAAATGATTGGCTCATAATCATTTCTACATCCACACAATAATTAATTAGAATACAATAACCTAAGCCTATATATATATATATATATATATATATATATATATATATATATATATATATATCCACATTCTATTTCCCCCAACTCTTACTTTTACCCCCTCTTTCTCACCCCACTCCTGTCACCGGCGCCCCCATCTTTACTATCATCTTGAAGCCTTCAAACATGCAACAAGATTAAACCATTTCAACCATATTCTTCACAAATTACCCACCCCACAAAACCACATGTCATCAACATCACTCTGTCACCATTAGCGTTTCCTGTTCTCAATTTGCAGCAAAATCAGAAGATCGAAAAGCGAGAAGGGAGTTGTGATTTATCCTTTCCCCAATTTCCTTTCTTCTTCTTCTTCTTCTTTGAATTCAATCGGTCATCTCTCTCTCACACACACACACACACACACTCTCTCTCACTCTCTATCTCATTCTCTCTTTCTCACAAACCGTCAGCACCTCCTACAACCACCACCAATCATCACTCAAACGTTAAAAAACGAACCATAAACCTGCAAATCAAACCTAACTAAACTCTAAACCTGTAAATCGGAGAAGATGGAGATAGATCGAACCCAAATCTTATCCATCGACAATGGAGATGAAGAAGGGATCCTATTCTAGTAGGTGTTTAAGATGGGTTTCAAGTGCTGATTTGGTGGCGGTTCTAGGCATTTTGGTGAAGATAAAGTTCAAAAACTAGGGGGATGGAGATGGTTGGCTTCAAGGGTGGTATAAGGCGGGTGGTAGTTGTTGTTTGGAGACAATGAACATATGATTTTCGAATGGTGAAGGTTGTATGAAGGTGCTTTTTCCGGTTTTAAAGGTAAGGTTTAAATTGGATGTGTATTATGGTTTGTGACGGTGAACAAGGGTGCGATAAGGGTGCTCCAATGGAGGTGTAACACGGCAATGGAGGAGGTAGGAATCTGGTGGTGGGTTTTAAGGTGGTATAAGGTGTTTGAATGAGGAAGAATGGTCGAATAAGGGTGGAATTAGGAATGTGGCGATGGAAGTATGGTGTTTGAGAGATGCAGGTGGTGTTCATCTTCGATGATCTACTCTATTTTCTTTCAAATACAAACAAAGAAATAGGGCCATGTTGTTTTTTCTTTTATCTTAAAACTAATAATTATTATTATAACATTAAATTAAATGAAAAAGAAATACAAAATGACATAATAATCCTTTTATGTCTCGTAAGGGATGAAACATATAAGTTTAAACTAACGAGATATGAAGCATGCAACTATTAACCAAACGAATGACGGTCCGAGTTAATTTTTTGATAATATAGATTAATGCAAATTTTAACATATGCACGATGGACGATTGGTATAATTTACCCAAAATACTAGTTTGATAAATATTTTTGAAACTAGACCCGCTTTGTAATTTTTTTTTTCAATAACTTTATTTTCCATGAATCACGGTGTAAACATTCATTATCATATGATAGTGAAACCACTATAAAATAATTTTATCAACATTGATAAAAGAATGTCATTTCTGTAAACTTTGAGGATTTCTAAGTAAGTTTTAAGAAATTTTGAAAAGTATGCACTCTTGAATTATTCTATTTATAGCTAACCTTACAGCATCTCTAATGGGGACTTATTTTAAAGTTTTTTTATTGGTTCATCACTTATTTTTATTTAATACCATTGAAGTTGATTGTTTTTTATGTATTTATATTGACCACTCAATATATATTGAATTGTCTATATGGTATAAAGCTTTAAGTATCTAACCCCTTCTACTTTTGACATATTTTATTTTTACCCCCTTAATTATATTGTAGTTTTGAATGCTTTTCATTTATTTAACTATTTAATTATTTCTACCATAGTTTTTCATTGATTAAAAGTTTATATACTAATTTTTAGTGATAATCTTAATTTAAATATTTCTCATTCAATTATAATATGTTTAAAGACTATTAACTAAATGAGGAGGTTGTATGAACATTTTATCAAAAAGTTAAATTAAAAAAAAAAGTTTAAAACCAGTGGAGAGCCCATTTAACTAGAGGTCAAAAGTATTAGATTAATGATATGACAAAAATATTAAGTGATAGGGTAGGTTAACCATTGGAGATGCTCTTAATTTCTTTATACGGTAGATAATCTACTCGTTAAAACGAGAGTATTAAAATTATTCTATTTATAGCTAACCTTAATTTTTCTATATGGTAGACGATGTTAAATGAGAGTATTCATTTTTTTTGTTTGAACAGCCGAATAAAATGAGAGTATTTTTAATAGGAGTTTTTTTATGTGATTTTTTGTTGATTATTTAATATTATGAGTTATATATATTTTTTTTAATTTTTTTATTTTAATCACTTAATATATATTGAATGTTTATTTATTTTTATTTTAATCACTTAATATATATTGAATGTTTAATATATTTTCATAACTTTTATATATAAATCATTTTATTTTAATTGTATTTTATTTTACCTCTTTAAATATTATTTATTTTTAAATAGATTTTATTTTTTACTAATTAATTATTTCTATTATTTAATGACATCTTATTTATAAAATCTATAAAATATAAATTTTATGATGATAATATAATATCTTCAATGTTTTAATTTTATTTTTATCATTCTATAATATATATATATATATATATATATATATATATATATATATATATAATTAGTCGATATATTTGTATTTATACGTTCGTATTAAAATATTATTTGTGTTTAAAAATAGACTAATTAAATAAGAAAGTATATAAAATATTTTAGATATATGAAGGTAAATTAGTTAAATTAAAAAAATATATTTAAATAAGGTTAATGTGAATCTACCCCTACAAACTTTTTCCATTTGTTTTAAAATGTCACTTATGTGTTTTTCACTCTAAGAACCTAACTATGTTACAATTATAGTGATAGCTTATTTTATTTCCCTATTTTTATTAGTTTATATTAGTATTTTTTTAGTTCTTTTTATTAGTATTGCATTGTAAATTCTTTATTTTCTTTATCATGGATTGCATCGGTGACTTTTTATTTTGCATGGGGTATTTTGTAGGGTTTTAGAGCTTGTTGTAGTTATGGATTAACTTGGAAATGGGTTTTTTGGGCTTTCGATGCATTATTAGGCTTTGCGGATCCATAAAAGGAGATTTGGGCTTGAAAAGCTACTTGGATGAAGTGGGCTTGTGAAGATGGATCATGGATTGTTATTTTGGGCTTGGAGCATCCATAATAGAAGATGATTGGTTAATTTGAATCATGTGGAATATGGAGGGGACCAAGGGAATATTTGGTAGTGGAATGGTTAGTGGAGGAAAAATGAGCCAATATCATTCCAACAATATTTGTGCGGGTGGA